>NC_066322.1:22725301-23033507 GCF_022539315.1 Serinus canaria | reverse complement strand
CTAGTTTCTCTTTTTTACACATCACTGGCTTCAGTTTCAAACCAAGGACTGCACATTTACTTGCTAAGTGTCTGTTCTGACAGGATATTCTTCCATAAGCAAAACAGCAACTTTTTATCAAATCTTCAGATTAAAAAATGCTTACAATTAAAATCTAAATTCTAAAGGTAAAGAGAGAAACTTTATATCAGGACCAGTGCAATTCAGAGTCAAGACATTTTAAAGCAGAAAAAAAAATTCTAATGCTAAAATAAAGAGTCTGAAAAGCCTCTGCCACTTTTTTTCCTGGAAAAAAAAAAGGCTTTTTTTTTTTTTTTTCAGAATTTAGTGCAATGTTGTTCACACTTAGCATTATTTTGCCAAGGTAAACAAAGAAGTGTTACTAGTGTTAGAGTTTTATCAAACATCTAACCTAAGCTCTAAAGCTAAGGAAAAGGAGTTGTACTATGATGATGCCTCTGAGTCACTTCCAACTCAGGATGCTTTATGATTCTAGGGAAAAAACAATTTCTCTTTCCAAAAGACAATATACAATGCCACACAGCCTCTGGTTCCCAGCCAATAAGGAATCAATAAAAAAATCAGTATTACCCAGGCAGGGTGGCACAAGGAAGAGGTAGCACTATATGTGGTTAACCCTACACCAGCATTGCACAACAAGATGTCAAGGTTGTTCAGGGTTCCCCCTTCCAAAATACCTCTTTAATGGCAAATCAGCCATTTTATTCCATCTTGTCAGCATAGGCTCAAATCATTCTCATTACTAATGTATCACAACCCAAATGAAATCTTCTATACTTTAGGTTACTACACTGAGAGATGATATCCTAAAGCATTCAGCAAATTTATTTCCAAGCCTTCCCCAGCTACCTGCCCTCCTAAATACTGGGTAAATTTTGGTAACAAGCATTCAAGCCAGAACTATCCTCTGTAAACCAAATCTGCAACAGAAATTACCCAGAAACCCCCCAGAAATCCTTCTGCAAAGAGCAGTACACAGCTTGGTAAATCTACTGTATGTATGGCTGTGCTACGAATTATCCTTTGGGGATCAAAATTAAAGAGCTGAATCAAAGTTCTTTCTTTTGACCACACTGCTATTAGAATATCTAGCAACTATTTCCTAGACTTCTCTGCAATTCAGAAACAAACTGAGCAGCCTACATAAAACAAATTATTAGCCAGACACTCAGGAAAAGAAGTTTTCTACTAACTGAGACTTAAAACCAGAAGGTAACATGAAGCTGTACCATCAAGTCTAGAAAGCAGATGTGAACATGGAGACACAACTATCCCAAGCTGTGAACAGGAAGAAAGGAGTTGAATACAACTTTAATGTTAGTTAACTAATTAAAAAACCCCAGTAAACAGAGCCATGTTGTTGCTACCTGTAGCTCTGGCATAATGAAATAGGTCATACTTATTTAGAAATTCAACAGTTGAAAGAGAAGTTTGGGGAGTCTGGAGATGAAGGAACTAATTAGTGGCATCCATGATCCTGTGCCAAAACAGGTCTCCAAAGGCTGGGGAACAAGGGAAGCAAAGCTGATATATTAGCACAGCTCTCAGACACTCTTAAGGGTCTGAGCCTGTGTCCTGGTACCTAAATGCAAAAAGAAGGCCACTGACAACATAATATACAGCTGTGAGAAACCTCAGAAAGTCATCTACTTCAGTACAGTCTAGCTGCTGCAACAGATTGCTAACTGGTGTGATGCAGCCAATCATTTCCCCACAGAAAAGAACAGCTGTTGGAACAATGAGCCCTTCTGAAGAACCTCCACAGCAGATCAGCACAAACCTGTGGAAATTCCCCTGATCCCACACAAGACAGGAATGGCATCCCAGGGACTGAGGATTCACAAGCCACATGCACCAAACCAAGTACTGCTGATGCCAGAGCTTTCCACATACATGGTCCTGCTTCCCTCCAGATCAACCTTCGCACAAGGGAGCAGAGCCAAGCACCGAGATACAATGTAAAGCACAAAACTCACAGATGTAGAGAGGTGGAGCTGCTGAAGATACCTGTGCCTTGTATCAAGGTTTGTGATGCACTATGACCTTAGAAATAACTGGAAAAAAACAGTCTCTAACTCCAAAGAGCTACTCTTAACAAGAGCCATTACAAATGACAATAAAACAGTGGAAATAAGACAGTTTCACTACCACTGTCTGCTATTGGAACCATCACCACTACAGAAAGAGAATACTTTGAACACATACAGCAGGAAAAATATATTCACTTTTATAGTACAACACTTTTAAAAAAAAGTTTCTCTTCAGCATTATACCAGAGGTAAGCAAATCATGAAGAATGCAAAAAATTACAAAAAACATAGCTATTTAAATAGCCCACCTCCCTATAATATTACATTTTTAACCCACACTCAGTTCACCAAGTATTTCACACTCAATAGCTTCTAACACTGTAAAATGTATATCCATACACACTTCTTGGTGCATGATTGAAGAAAACAGATACGTCAAAACCCAGGAAAGCAAAAAACTAAAAAGTTAAAACTAAAACTACAAATTTACACCTTTTTGTCTTCCATAAATTGGAAGACAAAAAGGTGTCATTAAGAATGAAGATGCTCCAAGATAGAGTTTGAATCCTGCACTGAAACCAGAGACAGACTGATTTTGTTATTTCTGAGTTTGAAAATATAAAGTACCTGTATGCAAGTCCTCCTGTTTACCCTTGCATAAGCTGTTTTACCCACATCTAGAACCACCTGGAAAAATGTCTCCTAACTTCTGGGCCTCCCAGCCCCCAAAAAATCCTTGAAATTCCATCCTCCAATCCAGACTGGAAATGTCACGCTGTAATCAGATCTGTCTCCTCTGGGACCCTGCCAGTGCTTTAGAGAAAGACATGATTATTCCATAAACCACTGGAACAACCACTCAATCCTTACTCTGCTGGACAATGCAGAGTAGCCTCATATCCAAGCTGTGTTATGTCTGTGGCAACCAGAGTCTTCCACATGTCCTCTGCAGACTCAACTCTTGACAAAAAGACGCTTGTAAAACGCAGAACAGTCTGTACCAACATGCACTGGCATTGAGTTCCGCACACAATGACACACAGGAAAATTCAGACTGAAAGCAGAGGAGTTAAGTGCACTCTGAGGGAGCCCTTCAGTGCAGGTTCCAAGCACACCCCAAATTCTCTCACAAACATGTTATTTGGACCCAGCATGCTCTTGCATGGACACATCACATGCTGTTTCATCACTACCGAGTTGGCACTGCTCTCTCCCAGCAGCACTCCACACTTAGTCATGTCACAGTTTAAGCAGATGACTCAGCATACCTAAGGGGCACACTTGGCTCAGCTCCTGCCTATTCAGTAGATAGAGCTCTTAAGAGTATTACTCCCTCCTGAGTTTTATGTATTCCCACAGCATTTCATTACCCAAACAGCATCATCACCTTAACCAAAATTCAGTTAAGCTAAAGCTGTTTCCTTTTTGCTGAGTATTACTCCTGGCTAAACCAAGCCGAGCTTCCTGTCGCAGTTACCAGTGAACACAAGTAAAGCCTATTTAGTGCTATGCTTAACACTACAGCAGCTCCTCAGAGCCAAAACAAACTCAGGCTTGCCAACTGAACTGCTCATGCAGATACAGCTCTTGAGTAATCACTATTTATTCTAATAAAGAAAACACCACTTCATTAATTCTTTTAAAGACTCTTACTCCTTGATAATAACTTACACTTTTCTGAGAAAAAGTAACTTTTCTGAGAAAAAGTAACCACTTTTCTGTGAGACTGGTCCTGTGGTACATTAACTACCTCAAAACCTCTGACACTTCGAAATTAAAAATAAATCAACAACCTAAATTAAATTAACAGACAACAGTAAAGCATTTCCTAATCAGATACCCATAGTACAAGTCTAGCCAGCAGCTGAACCTCCCCCATTCCTGTCTAGTGCCAAGCAGACAAATTTCTGCCGTGTTTCACAGAACCTTTTTGTTTTCTACTCCAGTGTGCTCATTGTAATAAACAATATTTCTGAGGGAACTTAAGTGGTTTTCTTCTTTTCCCTGAGGAAATACTTTGAAAAGTCCTGAATATCATTTTAGGGAAAAACTAACCTTACAATCTGTGGGAAGCCCTGACCAGCTAAAAGTAATGTGGTTTTTTCACAAGCACCCTGTACTGCCAACTTCACGGTTCGCAGAAAAGGGTAAATTACATTAGCTATGTTTTCCATATCCAGTTCCACAGAAAAACTTCTGAAAAATTTTAAAGAGAGAGGGAAAGTCCTGACCAGAGAAGACAAGGTAGAAGAAAAAAACTTCTTACCTCTGCCTGGGAAGCTCCATGAACAACACATACCATAAGGCCAGAAGGGTATAAGCAACAGACTCAGGGGTTTTTTCCCCCTTCCTGTTTGCTCTCTCGAGCTCCCCAGTAAACTCCTCTGGCAGCAAGGGCCTGGCTTCCTCATTCCTGCTCCACGCATGCGTGTTGCCAGCACACACCCAGCACCACCGAACACTGCCCACAGCACGGAGCCCCAGCTAAGAAATCCCCACCCAACCCACAACCTGCAAGTCTGTACGTAATGCATATTCCAGCCCTTCCTTCAAAGCCTTAGCTGGCTTTAGTAGTTGGGTACTAAAGCTCTTAAAAAAGAAGCAAAGATAAAATCATGAACATCGTCAAAACTATGTCCCAAAGTAACCGAAGCTCAGTTAAATCGGATTCAAGATCTACTTTCTCTCCTCAGTAGTTTTTGACTGCAAAAACAAAGGGGGAAATTTATGTCATCTCAGGCAAAAATCTCTTACTTGGTAGAGTCAGTGAAGTACCTTAGGAAAATGGGGCCAGTTAAGGACAAGATGTTATTCCTTATTTGAAGCTTCCTGTTTAGTAATAACACAAGGAAAACAAGAAAACCAAACCATCAACATCACAACTCTCCAAGCTCTGAAAGCAACTAACAATGATTTAAGCTTCCCAACATCCTGTGAGGAAGACCTCATGTCTTCCTACAGAAAAAAATTGTCAAATGAAGTTATTTATATGGTGTTTAACAGGAAAAACATGGAATGAAACCTGATATATCATTTTCTTGACCCCTATTCTCACTCAACCACCATTAGGGTCACGAACATTAAAAGACAACATGTGTAGACAAAATTTAAGTGTTCTTGCTCATGCCCTCCAAAATATAAAACCTGCATGTGAATAAAAACATTAATTTTCAGGGAAGATATACAGAACCAGTTTCACAATTTCTGGTTGATATTATACATCCCTTACAGCTTATTTAAAAGAGGAAATGACACGTATCTAAATAGCAAAATGGTTTTATGATCTACCACCTAGAATTTTTTTTCTACCAATAGATGATAAAGTCTAGGGAGTTAATAGCAGACAACACTCTACAATATGTTCCTTTCACTTCAAATTAGAAGTTCTTGCATTTGTCAATGAAAACTCTAACAGGAACACAATGATTAAACCAATATTTAAAAAATCAAGGAAAAACCAAACAGATTAAAAGAACAAAGGCAGAAGGCACTTCAAAAATCCACAGTAGTTTTCAGGACAGGGACTTGGGTTCAATAGGTCAAATCCTCAAGAGCTCTCAAACCTCCTGCTAAGAAGGCAAGCTATTAATTTGTTTTTCCCAGAGAAGATACGTATTTGAAAAAAGCTATGGCAAAGAAAAAAGAGGACAAGCTTGTAGAAGTCTTCAGATTCAAGGGTACAGACAGATATTACCTCTCAGCGTCAGCTAGAGAAGCCACTACTCTCTCTTTCCCATTCCTTCATAAGATATTCCAGCTGGACTGGTTTATAGTTGTCCAAGCTGAAGTTTTAAACATAGATCTTTATTAATAAATACAGGTAGGCAGAAATGTGGGTGGACGGCAATTACACAACCAATACCTCATTTTAACTAAAGCAAGGGAACAAATCAGCCACACAAACGGCTTGTCTAAAATAACCCCAAGTAGTAGATTGAGGAGGAGAAAGCAATTGCAGTGAGTTGTGTTCTGGATCACCGAGACCAGTATTGTTCTTTTCCATGCAGGAATAATCGACAGTTACCTGACAACTACTACAGGCATCTGGCAGATGAAAATGAAAAGTTGAGGAAAAGAGAGGGGAAAATCTTGGTGTCACTACAATGCCTTTATCCTTCCTTAGTCATGCATCATAAGCAGCTTATTTGGGCACAACGAGGGCAACACAGAATTTTATGTATTTCTTCACTAATGGAAGCCATCTTGAAAATATTGCCTAAATTTTAACTAGCTACCTAAATGTTATTCAGCAGTCCTAACAATAAGGATGACTACACTAACAGGTTGGAATGATGAGAGTAAGTGAAATGGAATAAGGAATATGAGCAATAATTTGTGGAATTGTTACTTTATATTAAATCCACACCAAAATTACCTAATTTCAAAAACAGTGCTAGATTTAAACAATGCTTAATGGTGCAAGTTATGCAAATACAGTCAAAGCCATCCTTTCAGCTCATTGCAGTTACACACCGAGTGAAGTACTGTCCAGAGAATGCTCTAGCAGTCCATAACTCACATCACCTCACTGCCCATAGAACCTAGCTGCAAAGAGGAAGCAACTGTAAATGCTACAATAGTTGATACAAAAATAGCTTACAGGGCCCAAACAAAACCAGATATACTTCTTTGTTGAGTCCTGTAATAGCTTCACTTGCAAAAATAGCAGGAATATTACTCATCTGTGAAACTTATGTTTGTTATCTTATTCTACCTGTTTTCATGACAGAGACTGCAGTTGTGATTTAATAACACAATCTAATCTACACTACAGCTCTGGAGTCATCCAAGGTCAAGAGGCAGCTGCGGCAGAAATGGCACCAAGCCTGGAGAATTTCAGCTCTCTTGTTAACAATTGCATAAATAAATAAGGTAGTCAACAGACTATACAAGATTTTCTCCACATCTCCAACAGATTTGATGCAAAAATTCAAACACTATTCAGCACTGACAAGCTGGCTCAAGACTTATAGGCAGTGTTAAATTACCATTCACACAGAGCTTAAAGTCTTTAAGTAGCAGCAGGAGAGGTCACAAAACTGTTGCTGAAAAGCAGGTTAATTCAGGTACCTCTGACTCAGAATGTAATTGAACTTCACTTGCTTTAAATGATACTGGCAGCTGGTGATTCAATTTGTAGCGCTGCTAAAAAAAGCAGTTCCAGAGGCCAAAAATACCCTGGGGCAAGGTACTCCTTTTGAATTAGACTTTTCAGGCAACCTTCAATTACATGAAAAAAATTCCATCCTTAAATATTTTGCAGCCTTTGTGTCAGTCTTACCTTCTAGATTTATAAAAACAGAATCTTTTCTTTACAGCTTGACAACATCATTAAAAGTTGTGTTAGTTTAACACAATCTGGCTTTTAGAGGGGTGGAGGAAGCCACAGAGGTTGCTTCTGAAATAGAAGCTCCTCAAAATTTCTATTATGTCCAACAGAGCCAATCCCTAAAGGCTCAGATGATGGACATATTGACTGGGTAATCAGGGAAGTTAGCAACGCCTCTGTGACGACATAGTAGAAAAGAAAAAAGGGAACTCAATTCCTCTTCTACGTCTCTGAGAGGTAGTAAGAGGGGCCACTGGGACCTTCCCAGGGTGGCCATCGGGGCCATGCTGCTGGGTGGACCATCCTGGCACCACGAGCAGCCACACAGCCGAACCCACATGGCCGAGACCAGCGGCGGGAGCAGCCGCACAGCCAGACCGTGTGGTCGAAATCAGTGCGGTGCCGCACGGCCACTGCCATTTTGGCATGGCTCTCAATGAACCTGACTTGTTTAGCTGCTCTTAGCAAGCCATGCTGCAAGCAGAAGGGCAGAAGAGGTGGCAGCAGCTTTTCTTTTTTGGCACCCTGCACGAGGAGAGGCACTGAGTGGAGCCAGCGGCTGGTGCTCACACCATGCTGGCTGGGACCACATGACCAGCAGTGGGAGGCATGGTGAGCAATTCCCAACATGCTCCCCGGCCAGAATCAACCTTTGAGCGCTGCGGAACTCTATAAAAACTTTACGGGTAATAGAACTTGATAACAAAGGAACCTAGGGACACCAGCTCTCTTCTGCGTCAGAAAAAGGAGAAGGTGAAGATATGTGAGGAAAACACGGCAATACTAATGTTGGTGGAGATGCTCCAGGCATGGGAACCGAGATGCTTCTGCAAGCCATGGTGAGCACTTTAACACAACAGTTTCCCTGTAATTCATAAAGTGCATGGGGAAGATGCAGAATTCACCCACAGTCCGTGGAAAAAAAAGGTGCTCAAACCACAGTGTGAGGATGCTGAGAAGCTGTAATCTAGTGAGAAACTCAAACAGAGAGAGAGAAAACCCTGGCTTCCAGAGACAGAGAAGCCTTGCTTTTATACTTAGAGCAGCTCATCCTTAAAAACTACATCCCATGAACTGAATGGCCCATGAAAAACAGTTGTGGGAAGACTGCTTTGCCCATGGGAGGGACTCATACTGCAGCGCATTGGGCAGGACTGCTACTTGTGAAAATCAGAACCACGTTTTCAAAGTTCAAAGAGAACTGTCTCCTGTGGGAAGGACCCACCAGCATAACAGAAGAGACTCCTTTGCCTAAACAAACTAAAGAAAAGATTTTTAGAACTGACAAACTGACTACAAACTCTATGTTTTGTCTCCTTGCACTGTCAATGATGGGAAAAGAAGAGCTGCAGGGGTGAAGGTGTTTTAAAGGTTTATTTTACTTCTCATTATCCTCTTTTAATTCTGTTAATAAATTTTTCTTTATACCTTTTAATTTTTGAGCCTGTTTAGCCCTTAGAGTGTTTTCTCCTAATCCTTATCTCACCCCATGAGCCTTTTAGTTGTTCTTTCCCCCACTTCTGCTCAACTACAGAGAGGAGAAAAAGTGAATAGTTTTTTTGGGTGGGTGGTTTTTTTTTTTGTGGGTACCTGGCTTCTAGCCAGTGTCAAACCCATGACAAAATTACCCACCATTTTAGTGAGTAGTAACAAAAGGCTCAATTCTCAGGGTTTCCATTAAACACCTACTCTTAAACCAGTAACAAATATTTCAGGCTTAACCACAAAAATGAAAGCTGTTGCCTTACGTTTTTTAATAGAGCAAACAACATAAGATAGTCATGTGTAAGAGAAAAAACCCAACGCCCAACATCTCAATGATCTTTCCATGAGGAGAGAAGAAGAGGTTTATTTCTTTTTTGCAGGAGCAAAATTCAACTGGGAAAAAGAATATCCTACATCCTCTTATTAAGAAGTTTTGAATTATAACCCTAGCTACAGAAGTTTAAAGTTACCTAACTTGAAAATCATTCAATCAAGAAGGCAAAAGGCAATAATCCTGGGAGCAATCTACTAAAAATCCAGTGCCAACTTGATGAATTTTGCTGCTTATGACTTGTAATAACAGTTCTCCTCCAAACAGGGAATGCTGTCTTTTAAAAAAAAGTCCTCTTACCTACTGTTTACTTTGCATGAGACTTACTCTAAACGGAGCAGTCCACAAAGAATTTTTCTCATTCCCAGTCTTCAAAGATATATTCATCTCTAAAAACATGTTACAACTATATTATTGCAGTATCAGCAACCAGAAGGATGTAAAATAAAAAATACATGGGATAAAATTTCACAAACTATCTCACAAAGTACTGCCAGAGTTGTGTTACTAAAAAGTACACAGATCTCCACAGCACGCTGAACCAGCTTAACTTAGTAAAAGCAAAGGGTAAACTTGCACTAATGAACTTTACTAACAGAAATTTAGACTTCACTCAAGGAAAACTAACATACTGGACTAGATAAGGCTTATCTAGTCCAGAATCTTAAGACTGAAATATGCTCAGAAAGAAAATAACAGTAGCTGCAAAATCAAGCAACTCTGTACTTCATTTGGGTGATTTAACTTGCATTCACAATCTCCTTGAAGTAGTGACAGCTCACCATGAGATTTTAATAGGCATTGTCCCAGACTGTCATGAGACTACAAGTGATTGAGCATTTACACACCCTGACTGCAGTGCTACCTTGCCCAGCACCTTGAGAGAATAGAGTACACCTGATAGATGTTTTACAGTTATGGCGCACATGAACTACTTAGAAAGAGTCTTCAATGTTTCAAATCTCCTGTTTTTAAGAGTCTTCAAAAGAGAACTCAGCTACCCATTGCACTACTGTTGCTGCAGTCCAAACCATGGGAAATGACAAGACAGCCTTGTATAAGCAATATTTGCATGATTTGATAATTTAAATTTCTTCTGGCTTGTGTTGTGTAAGCCTGGTTAAACAGCAGATATCCAAATATATGGTAAGGTATAGGAAAGGAAAACTAGGCATTGAAACTCTTACAATCCATGCAGTTTCTTTACACATATTCTGTATTCAGCCACTTGCTGTTTTTGGAATAAAAGCAATGACAGTATGCTAAAACCTAATGACAAACAAGTCAAAAAAGAAAATTCTAAAAATGGATAAGCCAGAGGCACCTGTAATAGCACTAGTGTATCCCACATAACTGCACTGGGAATTATTCAGCATGCAAAACCTTACAAGAACAAAGTATTTAAATGTATTTATTAGCATACTCGAGTCACTGGATTTCTATAGGCTTACTGTCCATTTTTATTCTGTAATGACAACTCACATAGCAGCTTGTCACATCAACATCACTGACTATTCCCACTTCTCAAATGCTACACCAAGTTTCTGAAATTATATTAATGAATTATCAGATGTGCTTGAAGGAAAGGACTGCTGTCATTCACTTCCCTGTCCTAATGGCTCCCAATTACTGTCATATAAACTGGTAAATAAGCAAGGGCTTTGTTCCCCTTTTGTCCTCTCCTGGGGAAGGACAAGCCACATTTTTATTTATCAGTGAATGAATACCCGTATTACTCACTGGAAGACACTGTAAAAGGTTGGGTGTTTTTTTTTCCAATTGAGATTTTAGTTAAAATATATCTGTGACTGTTTTAATACCTGGTGAGTAATCCTGACTCCACACCCCTTTCCTGTCCTGTAGTGCCTAATGCGACAGCCACATAATCACATCCTCAAATGCCAATACCAAGGATTTCTGTGGAAGCCTTTCCTCCTGGTATGTCCTGAAATCACCCACATCATGGCCAAGCTTCAATTTGACAAAGCACAAGTTCTGTTTTTCAAGCAGTCTAGTGAATCTAAAAACTCACATAAAAACTGCTGTGAGCATAGAATTCTCCTCAGAAACACACCCACAGACATCCCCACCCCGCCCCTGAGTGCTATTTTGTTAGAAGCATTTGACAGAAAAGTTCCACTGAGAAAGGAGTGACCAGAAAAGCTTACTACAGATCTCTGTTTGCTGAAATCATGTAAATCCTCAGATTTACAGAAAATCAGGCAGGAAATACTGTATTTCCATGAACTGCAGTGCAGACATTGACTTAGGTTATGCTGCCTTAACTGATGACTTTCCAATACTCCTGGTAAAGGAATGAATGCTTAAAAAAAAAAAAAGCCTGAAAGCTACTTGCCAGTGTTGATACCACTTTATTAATCCTATTTTTATTTTTTCCTTTTTTGCAAATGCTACAGAAATGAGAAAGAATATCATGCATTAAGGACAGATGAAAATTCTGCCAAGTTTCCCCCCACTAAGAATATATTCTGCAAAAATCACACTTCTCAGAGAGAAGATAAGTCTTAAGTCTAGCAATAATTAGAGAAAAGGGGTAAATTTAGTACAAGTATAACTTAAGGAATTTATTTTGATTTGCAACCAACTGGGCTGTGCCTTTTTGCTTCCCATTTAAGGTGTTTGAGAGCTTTGTGCACAGCCTTTGACTTTATTATTTTAATGAAAATTAAAAGCATCTTGCACTCCAACAGAACTTTTATGCCTACAGGCAGGTCACCAGTAAAATGCTAAGCAGCATCACTGAAGGAAAAACCAAAAAGCTCAGTTTACCAATGCATTTTGGCACAAGTTAGAGCTAAGCTATTCCACATACCTCCACTCTCATACTGTTATCAACAGGGAACCTCTTCTAAAAAAAGAGATGGGATGGTATAGAGGGTTTCCAAACAAAGCAACCCTTGCTTTGAGCACCTTTTCTGTGCACTGAAATTATTCATGTCCTTGAAGATTCTTAATACATCCTTAAAATGGAATAAAATGTTCAGGAGACAAAACCAGATGGAATCAAGGTGAGATGTCTTCAAGAAATGGTTTTGTAAAGACTACAAAACAGTGGATATGCAGCATTAAAAGGTAGCATGAAAGAGGTATATTCAGCTAGCATGATTTAATACAGCACACAAGTGCAGGAAAGTAACAATCCACACACAGGTTAGCAAGTCCAGAAGACAATCTTGCTGGCTCACACCTCTTTAGTTGAATCTGACAATAGCTGGCAACAAACAGTTACATTTTAAATAGTCTGGTCTACTCCAAATAACCAAAGTTTAAGCAATTCTCACTGCCATGAATAACATTTTCTTTCCACTGTTATGATTCACTAACAAAGAAGTTACAGTGTCAATCTTCTATCCATAAGGCCTGGTTTAAACAAGGAAAACTAAAATTCAAATTGACTATATGTTTTTGCAGCACTAATAAGGTCTCCTTTTTAATTAATTCCACAGGAGGCCTTCTGACACAATTAAATGGCAGAATGACTCATAAAACAGGAAGGACAGCCTGAGTGCCTTTGGTTTAACTAACCCAGTCCACCTCATCAGGCCAGTTTAGCCTAACTTATTTTTATCTTTCTCCACGTCTCCTTTCAAATTTACAATAACAAGGTGGTCACAATATTCCCTAACTTCTCATCAGTTTCAGAGGAAGCAGTGAGGTTTCAAGAGTCCTCAGTAAATTCTAAGAACAAAGAGTACCACAGGTTGCTTCATTATCCAAACCACCTATCTTGCAACTCTGAACTAGAAAGAAACAAAATGAAGAGGCAATAAGCCATCTCTGTTACCTGCATTAGCTCGCTAAATTGATGAGTGGCTCAGAGCAGAACTAAGTTAAATGGGGAAAAAAAAATTAGAGGAAAAATAGAATGAAAGAGAATGAAAGATCATTAAAGAGAACAGGAGAGGTAAAGATAATCAGGCATCCAAGAAAAAAAAATCATACAAAGAAAACAGAGCATTTTAGCAAGCAAAGAGATAAAGACTCCTTAGAGAAAAGTTATTTCAAGTCTGGAAAGGTACATCAGAGAGTGGTATTTCTTTTGCAATTGCTTTACTAATTTATGAGACTTTGCCCTGTTTCCATCTATTTTTGATCCAAAATCCACATCCTCTCAAAGCAAGCAAGACCAAGAATTACTGTCCTTCAGACCTGCTAAATAAGAGCAAGCCATTTTCCAGCTTCCAAAACGTTCTGGATTTTGTCTACCCATACAATAATTAACAACAATGCAGGTGCTAGTAACAATTTCTCTATGATGGTAAACAGCTATTTATCAAGATCTTTCCAATGTGATTAATTAGTTCTGTTTACATTAGGGGACTGGTGATTTGGTACAGAGCCCCTCAGACATGCCTAGAACCAACTGCCCAGACGCTATGGTAAACAAACAATTGCTCTAGCAGAGCTCAAGAAATACATGTGCACATCATACATAGCTGTGAAGATTCTTCATTTGTAGAGGGTTGAGGCTGAGATCTGCTTCACAATTCCTGCTCTTCCTTCCATACATAGATTGAAAAGCAGGACAACATGTTGCTATTTCCTATCTCCTCAAACCACCTCAATCCGTGGCACAAAACCCAAGCTTGATTTTTGTACAGTGAAATAGGAATTTTAAATTGGGACACGGCACAAACAGAGATGACTGCTTCACTGGACTCAAAAGCAGATTTTTCAAGATTTCATTAGCATAATGTTCATTTGTAAAGGCAGGGGAACTTTTTCTACTAAGCCTCCCAGAGAACAGTTTATATCCAGAAAAGTGATACTAAATTATCATTAGGCCTGCATAACTGCCAGAATCATTAATGTTCAACAAATAATGTTTATGCAACATGCCACAATTCAGGAATGTGACATAAGCTAATCAAACTCACTTTCTTCAATATACTTTCCACTTTGGTTTCATTTCAAGACCATTAATTTCAAGGTCTCTCCTTCAGTTCTTGCATCTTAGCACAGAATTGAAAAAAAAACCAAAACCACAGGACAAAACACTTTATCTTGCAGTACAGTGAGTGGCTGGATAATGAAGTCCTAACAGTTCCATTTGTTGGTACAGTTCTAACATTAAATAGCACCTCAAGGACTTCTATTCTAAAGTGGTAACAACAAAAGGAATGGAGGTGGAAGGAGAACAAGCAGAAAGAATGTGACTTACAGGAAAAGTAAGTCAACAGTAAGAGTTTTATTTCAGTCACTTTCCAAGGGCATTTATATTACACAGTGACTATAGTAAGACATGGAGAAGTTACTAATTCAAACACAATTGCTACTGAAAGTGAAGAGTGCCAAGTCATTATGAGTAACGTTTACTCTAAAAACACAGCACAGAGAAAGTTAAATGCTACAGAACACTGGGAGCGTTCCACAGAACTTGCTTTATTAACAAGCAGGTAATTACGACCATCCTCTGTCGCATGAATTTCGATTCATTCCCTTTGTAACACCTTCCCTGAACCTTACACCTTTTGCCCTAAAGGTAACACCTAATTCTGAGATGGGGACCAACATGGGCTGACACAACTTATCAAAAATATTTAGTTGCAAGTCTCTGAAAACCTCCAATGCACAGCAATGAGGTGAGATTGCTGCCACAGTAGATGTCGCCTTTGTAAATAGCAAGAAAGTTAAAAGTTGTAGTTGAAAACTCTTCCAAATTACTCACTATCTGAACTAAAGTAATTGCTCAAAATGAGTTCAGGAGAAAAGTGCTGAGAAGACCTTTAGATCCAAGCTAGAAACATTCCTCTCCATCAGCCGACCAACCAGCTTTTTGTTAACAACAACAGGTTTAAAAGCAACCATACCTCAACTTTCAAAGCTTATCCTGACAGAATCTAATGAACACAGAAGCATCCTGAAAAATAATTACATTTGGAATGTCCAGATTTTTATTTAACAGCCTTCTTTCAAAGAGTACCTATTAAACTGGAATAGTAGAGAGATAAGACCAACCAGACTTTCCATGTTAAAACAAAAAACAAACTAAAAGAAATAAGGAACCACCTGCGAGATCTCATTTTCCCAGCCTAGCACATTTCAGCTACACCACTTTGTTTCTTCAGTTGTCTTATACCTGAAGCAGTCCTGATCAATATAACATGCACATCACAAACACCAGAAAATCAGTAATTGAAAATTAATACTTCAAGAAGTGGTTTTGCAAGCCATCTGTAGTGAGAGGGGTCTGTTCAGCCAGAGGCAAGAACAACATGCCCTTATGGTGGTTTTAGTGACCATGGCTGGAAGGCATAACTGTCAATAAATCCTCCAGCTTCTGGAATACTGAATCCCAGAGTCACCAGTGTTCCCTGACACGAACACTCTCTTCTGTGTTCTTTGTATCAAATTACATGGCAACTCTGTCACATTCTATGTGAAGCAAGTGAAAGATCTGTTCCTCCAGCAACACTTCCACTACATTTCAGTTTAACTGCGTATCTTCCATTTCTTATGTAGCAGAATAAGAAAAAAAGAATCCTTTTGTGTGTCAAAACAATCTTCTTCCCTTGTCTCCCCTCTCCTCCTCACATCTCTCTCTCATATGAAGATTTTTGTCCACATTCCTAAAAATGTCTTCATTCTAACAAGGTAGCTTACATTGTAGCTTACAGAGGCCTCTACCTACATTGTACAATCAAGTGATAAAGGGAGATCTTATTCTCCATGTGATTTTTAGGATTTCTGAAATATCTTTTTTTTCCTGGGGGAAGAAAATCTAGCCTAGCATGCAGGGCAGAAGTTTTCATGTAAAAGCTAGCATAGGATATTCCCGGGCCTTTTGAATAGGCATATATGCCTTGATGCAAATGAGAAGTCATCTCTCCCCCACTGGAAGTTTGCCCTAGATCCCCTGAAGCTGCCTCACTTCTCACTCCATTAGAAAGTAATCTCAATGTGAGGCCAGGACACCCATCATACCTGCATGAAACACCCCTCTACACTTTCTAACACAGAGCAGTGCACAACTGGTATTGCCTCTGACAACACACATTTACAGCAAGTTATTTAGAATTCTTGCTATTTCTATCACCAAATATCTTTCTTCTCCAGCTGATAGGACCCAATATGGTGCTATCATGCAGTAACAGTAAAGATGTTTCCTCAAGCACTCTAACGAGAAGTTATTTTTATATCAGAAAAATCTATTTATAATATGCCATCAGAACTTTTGCACCTTCTTGCCCATTAGCCCACTTCCACAAATAAAAAACCTCATTAGGAAATCAGTTAGCCCTTGGAAATTTAATACCATTTCAATTTTAACTGAACTGGTAATGAAGAAAATGAGACTGACGCAAAAAGTAATTATCAAGAAATGCACTTCAGCAAGACAAGTGGTCAGACTCAGTGATGGGAACTGCACCTAATTCTGGGCACACTGTGGAACCTGTGCTTAGAAAGGAAAGTAATATAATGTAAGTAAACATTTGTGGGTTTCTTTCTTAGCTAGCAGAGTCCCCAGACTTCATTACTGTAACAGAGCCTACATGGAATCTTGAAGGACACACTGAAATTTCAGTCAGTGCAGTGTGTTTATATAATAATTTTTCACAATAGCAGCATATTATATCATTATGCCTGTATGATAATGGTTTCCCACTTGTTACCTAGTACAGTCCAAGACATTAACTTCAAACTACTAATTCCCCAATGTTTTATCTGCCATGCCAGATTTGTTTTTCTGGCCCAGCCAATGTTACTTGGGATGCTCCAGCAAACAACTACCTGATTTACTGGGTGTGGGAAAAACCACCACAAAACCACACAGACTTTCATCTACAAAATGACTCAATGAATCCATGGTGGGAGAGGAATTTTAAACAATGAGTAGGCTTTGCAAAAAAAATAAAGTTTTATAAAGGTCACCTGCTCAAAAGATACCTTATAGTGGCTTCTGCATCACTGTTCTGAGACTCTTGGGAAGTTTAGGAACCTACATGCAGATGAGTTCTCTCCTTCTAATTCAGCTTTACATATCATACCATTGGAAAGCTATGACTCCACAAGTTCTTTCAAATGGCTGAAACATTTTTCCCCCAGGTATCTAGCATGTAAACTGTGATTCTTGGTGCAGACTTAAAAAAAAAAAAAAAAAAAAGTCTGTTATATGTAGTTGTATCACTACATATAACAGACTGGGAAAGGTCAATTTGTTAAGTATCATGAAACAACCTTTTACAGCACTGGTTAGTTCAGAGATAGAGGCCCTAATTAAATGGGATGTCAGTTTTTTCCATCACTATGAAAGGTAGCCAGCATCAGTGTCACCCAAGACTTCTGAACCCCATGCAAAGTAATTAAAGCATTATTTTAATATACACTCACAGAATCTCAACTTCTGTGATGCTTAATTCAACAAGATTGATAATGGCTCCACCCAGATTGCTGGTGAATCATTGGCAACACGTCAGAAGTTTCCAAAAGCATTCCTGCTCATTTCTCTTCATCTGCTTTAGCATGAGCACTTTATATAATAATATACGCCTCAAGATGCCCCTAAATTAAACTCTGTGATATTAATGTCTGCAGTTTCCAGATTCATACATGTATCTGTTCATTGGAACATTAGCTTTTTAAATTATCAGCACACAACAATCCCATCAGACATTTATAAAATATTTCTCTTTAAATGAAGCTAGTTTGGATACAAAGCTGACAAAAAAAAAAAAAAAAAAACCTCACAAAAACAAACAACAAAACACCAGAAACCATAAAAGTTACTTCCCACTTATGTCGATGCAGGTTCCTGCTGCTCACAAGTGATTGACAAACTCATGTCTCTGGTTGTCAAAACAGACTGCTCTGATGGTACCTGCCTTTCTAAACTTCCCTCCAAGCAGCCTGTCAGGCTGCTGCTTTGACAGACCCTTTTCTAGGACAGGAAGGCAAAGCCAGAAGCTATCACTGGGAAAGGAAAATGTGCCTGATAACGTCACGTCTGCTTCTATTTATGTTAGTGGGAAGCATTATTTCATTATCAGCATTGTGTATTAATGCACTGATGAAAGCCATGCAGCTCCTGGTGAAGCTTAGAAACTGGCAATAATGTACCAACTGCTCCTCAACACAGGTTATTTATACAGCCATGAAGTCCGATATTAGCTTCATTGACTTCAAACACAGCAATACAGACATTTATAGCTGACAAAATTAACCACCCCCACATCCTCATAAGCCTGAAAGAAGTAAGAAAACAGAAGTTTAGGAATACATTAACTTCAGCCTCAGAGTATTCCTGTATTATCTCACAATTCTATAACCAAATAATGTGAATAGAGTATAAATGCTGCATTTATCTTCCAGCAGAATCATTAAATGACAGCATTGCTGCACCAGTTATGATTAAAGCAGCTCAGCTGCAATCCAGGTTACTTTGAACCTTTTAATTATTTTTGCAAATTTTTAATTTCTTTCCCCCGCTTCAGCCATTTTCAATATGGCAAAAAAAGCACAGAAAACCGTAGCTTCTGCTGGAGGAACAAGCGATTTGTCACACATACTTGACAAAAATGTATAAAAATAAGAGCTACATTCTGGATAAAAAGGTGTGCAGAGGTAAACAAAACATTCCCAATTCCTAGGGGAAAAAACCCAAAACCTGCATCAGTTCCCTGCTTTAAAACAAGACAGACCTCACAATGGCTTTTGAAGACAAAACCTGACACCAGGACATTCCCAACCATCAAAGCAAATTAAATCCCAGCTACACCAACACCGCACCCCCGGCATGAAACCCTACCCACTCTGTGGGTGTAATCCAACAGCCAAAACAATGCCAGGGTGGAAAAACTAGTGCAAGTCAGGGAGATTCTGGGCGGTTTCACCATCGTTTGTCCCCATGCAGAGGGAGCCGCGGCCACCTCGCTCTTCCCTCAGGCACGACAGACAAAAGAGCCACAACCCAGGGCGGAGAGGTGTCCCGGGGACGGGTAGGGCTCTGTCATTGTTTTCCCTCTGTCTCTGTTGTTCAACGCGACACAGGGACGAGTTTTCTCACGCAGAGGCAGGCAGAGCCCCTGGAAAAAACAACAGCAGGCGGAGGGGGCACACAAAAGACGCCTGTCCCTGGGCCGCCGCAGCCTGAGGCGATGCCGCCTCTCCCCACCCCCAGCCGGACCCAGTCGCTCTCCGCCTCCCCCCCATCGGGCACAGCGACCCGCGGTCTCTCCCCGCCTGCCCGAGGCGTTCGGAAATCGAGCCCGGCAGGAGCCTGAGGCCTGGCGAGACACAAAGTCACGGAATTGTTAGAAGTAGAAAGCACCTCTGGAGATCATCTCGTCCCAGCGCCCGCCCCTCCGCCTCCTTTCTCGGCAAGGCGGGCAGAGCTCTCCCGCCCTATTGTTCCCCGCACCCCGCGGCGGAGGCAACGCACTCACCACGCGGGCCGGGCTTCCTGCAGCGCCCACCGGCCCCCTCAGCTCCGGCACACCGGGGCTGCCACAGCGCCCTGCTGCTGCTCCTCCAGTAGTACACGCGGGCCCCGGGGCAGCGCCGCCATCGCCCGCCGCCGCCCCGCTGCCACTCCGGCAGCGGCCATCTTGTGCGTCGACTGCTCCGCTCACCGCCCACCTCCCTCCCTCCCTCCCTCCGCACCACCCGCCCCTTCCTGCGCCCGTCTTCCCCCGCAACCGGGACGCGACGGGACGGGACAGGACGGGACGGGGAGAAATAGCCGAGTCACGGCATAGAGCCCGTAAGGGCAGGGCGGGGGAACTACCGCCCGTCTCGGGCAGGGTACCTCGCGCTCCGTCAGGGACGGTCTCCAATGTCAGATGCCTTCCTCCTTTCAGGTGGGGTCTTTTTCCCCCCCTCTCACCTCCTCTTGTCATAGTTAGCGGGCTCGGGGGTGGGAGGTCGAGGCTTTTCACACGCTGAGTGGCTCCTGGGGACCGCTCTGTGTTTTGGGAGCTTGCTGAGAGCCCCCGCCCGCCATTTTCTCTCCCTCAGGAACCTCTGTTGGCGGACCCTGCGGTTGCCTCATGCCACCGCACCTTATTGCTTCAAGCCGGTTACTTTCCTTACTTCAGGGAAAAATAACACAAATTAAGTTCCCTCTTTCGTGGCCATGCAGGGCAAAGCTTTCGGGATTTTGCCCGCCGTCCCAAGTGAAGGCGTAGAGATAGACTCGGTGCTGGAGAAGGTCTCACGTAGCTTTGTGTGCTGCCGGACACAAATCATTCTTAGCTTTAACCAACACCACAGGTAAAGTGTTTGGCGACCCTCCAAGCTTTCCTCTATCAGTCAGAACTAGTTGGGATTTTAAAATTTCAGAAGAAATTTTAAAACGCAATTATAGAATGTCTTGCAGTCACTTGACTTCCAGCATTTACTAAGCGCGTACTGACAGTTTTAAGTTGTTGCAAGAGCTAATTATTTAGCATCGGGATATTTCAAGGTAACATCCACTTGCTGCCTGTTTATGAGAACATGAATATGGTGTAAAATATTAAGGAATACTAAGCTATATTTAAATTAAAGACCAAGAATGGTATTCAGTGGTCCTGTTTTATTACCCGTCTATTTTATCATATCTATGCCCAGCTGGAGGTTCTGTGGGATCAATCCTGCTGTGATGTCATTGTGTGGGATGCTGTGCAGGGCATCCTGCACTATTCCTTTCATAACACTGTAAGGAGCACCCAGTGTATTGTCAGTCCAACATCTGAAGTGCAGCATTGCATGACCTGGAAACACAATATAAATAGGGCATTGACAAGTCAGAATTAGCCATGCCCGGAGCCAGGGACTCAAGAGCAGGCCTGCAAAAGAAAGCTGGGTTGTGACAGGCAGACAGAAATTCCTACGCACAGGGAAAAGCTACATAGGGCAAGGTTACTCTTCAGCTCCTATTTCTGACTCTTGTACTGACCATAGACAGATTTTCATTAATTTTACAAGAAATGTGGTGCTAGTAACTAAAAGTATTATTTCTATCTGTTTTACTAGAGAAATAATCTCTATTATTATTAGAAAATAAGTGTAAATTGGAAATGTTCAAGGCCAGACTGGACAGGGCTTGGAGCAACGTGATCTAGTGGAAATTGTCCCTGCCTGTGGCAGGGTTTGGAACAAGATGAGCTTTAAGGTGCTTCCAACCAGTCTGATATTCTGTACCACAGAAACTTCTCAATCAATAATTGCCATCTTTTGCAGACTCCTCTTTAAATGTTACAGTAGAAATGGGAACTTTGTTGGAGTTGTCAGTGTCCTGATTAGAAGCAGATGGCATTAGGAATAGCTAAAATGGTAGGTGTTCTTTGCAACCTTGCTTTAATGTTACAGAAGCTAGAAATGGTCAGGGCCTGAATCCTGTTACTTCCTAGCAAGTGATTGTACACTGTTCTGATGTTCTCTTCAGTTTGGGTTTTAATATTCCAGTCTGGGGACTTCTGCCACTTTGTCTTTTGGTTCCTGTGTTGTGGAAAGGCTTCATTTTTCATGTAGTTTATGTTTTCCCTCAACATTTAATTGCATTGCCAGTAGGAACATGCTAACAACAAGTTTCAGTAGCACAGCATAGGTTACCACAGTAATACATAGTTGATATTTAAAGAAGTGGGATATGAAATCACATATTCTTATTATGTAACACTGCACAGATGAACACTTTAATTCTCAAACCCCACTTTAGACTTCCATCAGTCAGGCTTTTCTAATGTTTATTCTTTGTTATGTTTTCTGAAAGTTCAGGAATTTGTAGATGAGCTTGTTCTCTTGTTGGGATCTGGTGCCACTAGATAACTTAGATTATTTTTAGTGTCTGCCTTCCCCAGTTACGCAGCATTTCTTCCTGTGTGATACACTGCTTTTAGCGTTTGAAACACAAAGTGTTATTTGTCTGCAGGATTACTGTTTTCAAATATCATTCCAGCTTATCATTAAATCAGCTATAACTCATCTCCACTTATGTACATTGTTCTTTCTTTTATGTTCTTAACAGCCCACAGGAATTAGTTTTTATTCTACCGCATATAGTCTCAATTTTCAAATCCTTTCTCTCTTTTTCCTATCCAAAAGGAGATACTGTGTAGGCATGGTTCTAAAATCTGCCATTTGTGGCCACACTAGTAATGTTCCTCAAATTATACATTAAAAATGACTCCCCATTTTAGCCTCTATGACTGAGAGAAATACCTAAAATACCAGTTTAACTGTCAAATGGTATCATCTCACCATTCCATTTTTATATTACTCCTTCCATATAAAACTGCTCTAGAACTGTGGTACCAGGATAGCTGTCTTTAAAAAAAGAAATGTGTACTTTTTAAACGTCTTGGCAGTGTTTCAGTTTGCTATTTTAGTTAGCAATGTGACTTGTAAAGCTGATAAAGGAAAAATTCTCATTTTGAAACCTGTGCTATCAGAATGGAAGGCAAGAATGAAATACTTTTCCAGGTGGCTGCAAGCATGTCCTTGTTATTTCACACAGTGAAAATTCTAAACCCCAGATAATAAAAAAGAACATCCTTAGCACTTGTATGTGCTTGACCATCATGTTAACAAAACCTAAATTCCTGCACTTTTATAAAATTCCATTGACAAAAGCAGAAGACTATCCATCCAACAATCATTGAAAAACAAATCCAGTGTTCATTAGAGAGCATGCTGAATGTCATCCAAGCCCATGGGATACAGATGCAACTATTAGAGCTAGATTTATATGCTTATTTTAAATAATAAAATAATAAAATAATAAAATACAGCCTTACACTGTGGACATGCTCAGTATCTCCAACATAACACACAAGGCTTTCATTTCCCATGTATAAAAAAAGCCTAGGGGATCTAAAGGAACGTGAAGTCCATATGTGTAAAATGAGTGCTCCTCCTTGAACACTTCTCTCCCAAGCATTCACAAATTCACAGTTTGCACAAATAAATAATACTATATAACCCACCAAACATCAGATTTGTTTAAAAATTTCTTTACAGTTTTTTGATGCTGTTCATAATAAATTTGTAGAATATCAGTACAGTTATTAATGTTTGTGTTTTCCGCCTACTTGGAATGCAAAAGTGTATGTAAATATTCCCTGTGACTGCAGCTGCTGTGGAAAAAGAAGAAATTATAAGGAAGGTAAGAAACTTTGTTTTGATGATTTCTCCTTAGAGGTTTCACTTCTTTAACCATCCCATCTCATCATCCTCCGTGTCCCACTGGTGTTGTGGGATGCAGAATGCTGATTCAGGAGTACGTGCCCCAGATTTTCCTCCTTAGTGCCTTTTTTGCTTACCTGTCATTGCCTGCTTTGCTCCAATCCCAGACCTTCTAGTGTCATTCAGCACATCTCCTCTCTTTTTGGGATAAAAATTTTGAAGCAACAGAAAGTAGAAGAATTTGCAGCAGAGCAAGTCTGTAGTTCTACTAGATAGAGCAAAGCAGAGCTAGTACCACACCACATCCTTATCACTCCAGTGCCCTCTGCCAAAGTAACCATCTCCTTGGCTTCTGAGTCCCCTTGGGCAGGGGCAGGAGCCTCTGCCAAGTGCCATAAGCTGCCACCTCTTTATCTTGCACTTGACTTCCTTGCTGTATTTCCTTTTCTATTCTGTCTCAACAGACAAGCAGAAGTATGACCCCTTATTTCTTTTCCTTGCTCCAGTGGTACTTAGGTTGAAATTTGTTCTTTTCCTTCATAGCATTGCTGCATCACATTTTACAGCAGCCTCTTAATGAGCTTAGGAAGGTAACATATATGGGATGATAATTAAGGCAATTATATTTTATAAGAATTCCAGTGCATGTGTGTATAAAGCTGAAAACCACCTAAATAAATGTAAATTATGTTCCTTTCTGGCAGATTTACACATGTACTATAAAGCTGGGAGAAAATGAGAGACAGGTAAGGCGATACAGTTAGTACCTTTGCTTAGCTGCATGTAAACCCATTTAGCTTACCTTTGGTAGAGTAAGCTAAATTGTAAAGGTTAAGCAACTTTTCATGTTCACATAGCAAAGAGTGGCAACATGAGGAATGGCCTGGCCTTCTGTTCCAACCACTAGACCTTGTGCATCCTCCACTCTCATGCAAGTTACTGTAATTACATTATGACTAAAGTGCCATCTGAATAATTTTACCAATCAAATTTCCCAGGGAAAGCACTCTTTCCACATGTAAAAGGTAGGACTGTCTTACATCTCTGTAATCACATCACATTTCTGCAGTAAAAGAAAATGTGCTGATAATTTCCTGGAATTATCCTTGCTTTGTGTTATCCATAAAGACTCCAAGTTTGGTACTGGTTTGGTTTGAGAACACCTGATACAAGACAGGACTGTCAATTTCCACAGGAAAATCAAGGGTCAACCTTAGCTAATCCTAACACATGAATAATTGCATAAAGCATGTTTAGGTGTTTTTATATTAGTGTGCATCTCAAGGAACTGCTGCTTATTCACATCTCAGTTCTCAGAGATTTTATTTTAAAAACTATGTTGTTCAGAAAGTTGCAGAGAGACGTTTTAAACTCCTCAGAGCCTTTTCAAAAGAGATACGTAAACAAAAATCAATTTTACAATACACAAATATATATATATATATATATATATATATATATATATGTAATATACATTTTTTATATGTAGCTGCAGCATATGCTGGGAAAACAGTTAAAAATATTATTTTCAGTGAAAACCCATCAATTTGTTTAGGTAGGCTGAGATTATTTTTTGGAGATCATAGCTGTAGGGTAATTTCTGTTAGTCTTTTACCAGATTCTACATATCATGTCTTCTTTGTCAGGTGCACATGCAAACCCCCACCTTTTTAATAAGAATTTCCTCCTCCAATTTTAAATTTCTTTTCAGCACAGTATTCTCCATTTCCTCTCATTACTGTACTGGTGAAAAGCTGTTACACATCATTCTAGCAGTTCAATTTCAGCAGGAAACACTGAAATTTCTGCATTGTAAATGTAAAGTACAGTTTGTTCCTGTTGTGTATGTTCTTCTGGTTTTGGTAAATTTTCATCAATAATTACATTATTAATCCTAACACTTAAGGATTTTGTTTTAATTTGATATTTCAATTATTCTATTTTTGAACTTTCCTAAGAAGATGACAGATTTTGTAAAAAGAAGTTGCTATCTTTTTATTGTTTATAAAAATTTTTTTTCAAGCGCTCTTGAAGGCTTTTGTAATCTGACATGTCATAATGATGTTCCCTACTCTTCTTTGAGTCTAGCAGGTGGAAGAAGCAACATTTACAAAAGAAGAAAAAGGAAAATCACTAAAGGAAATGCGTAAGCTGAGTGAAAGTTAGGAATCCTGGAACTGGCTCTTATTACCAGACAAAGAGATAATGTTTGTGGTTTAGTGAGTTAGCTATTTTTGATGTTATTTTTCTACATAAGCTACTGATACCATTGCTAAAGAAAAAACAGGGAAAAGATCAGAACATCCTGTGAGCACAGACAGAGCTTACATTGTGTATACATTTTTGAGGTATTAAACTCATTTATTTTTAGCAAGTGTCATCAATTTCTCAGAGATGAATTGATTCTTTTTATATGCTCATTGAGGCACATGGAACGCACAAGTCTTAGCCTGTTCACAAATGCCAGCTATTTTGAGAAGCACACTCTCTGCAGTTAGGGAAACTTCTTGTTCTTGTACATAAGGCCACAGTAGCTCCAGTCTGTTTCTCCCCAATATTTCTGCTATTGCTAGGCAGACATATGTTACCTGCATGAAAAATATGAGCCATAAAATAACTTACATTCCTTCTGAAATCCTTAGTCTTGGCAACCGGAATGTATTTGAACTTTAGCAATTCGGTCTCAGAAAGTTGTTTATGTGTCAGTTTATTACAGACTCTCCCAGGCAGCTGTTTTTCTTATCATTGTTTCCATTAACATAGTGCTCTGGGAAAATAAAAAAGGAAAGAAAAGGAGTGTCCTGTATTTTCATACACAAACCTCACCTTCTCCTTGGACTTCCTTCTACAGGAAGCACATAGGCATGTATGCACTTAATTGCATAATTAATAGACAAGATAAAACTGTTTCTAACCCTACATTGATTAGTCAAACACTGAAAAACAGTTGAGGGCAAACACAGTCATTCACTGATCTCAGGTGTAGCTGCTAAAACTCACCAGGTTTGGGAGGCAGAGGCTGAAACCAGCTGTACTGGGTTTGCATGGCCTGGTTTTTGGTAGCATGGGGGCTATAGGGGTGGCTTCTGTGAGACGCTGCTGGAAGCTTCCTCCGTGTCTGGCAAAACCAATCCCTGATACTTCCAAAGATGGAGATGGTGCTGGCTAAGGCTGGGCCAGTTCAAAATGGTGGTAATGCCTCTGTGATAGCAGATTTAAGAATAAAGAAAAGCAAGTTGTGCAGTTGTAATTGTGGCCAGAGAAAAGCAAGGTGAGATTATGTGAGAGAAACTGCAGACATTCAAGGGCAGTGAAGAAGGAGAGGCAGGAGGTATTCCAGAAGCTGGAACTGAGATTGCTCTGCAGCCTGTGGAGAAGACCATGGTGAGGCTGCTGTGCCCCTGCAGCCCATGGAGGTCTACAGGGTCTGCATTCCACCTGCAGGCCATGGAGAAGCTCCATGCCAGACTAGGGGGATGCCTGAGAGAAGACTGTGGCCCGGTGGGAGGCTTAGCAACCACTGAAAACATCAGTTTGTTACCAATATTTTTCTTATGCTTCATCCAAAACACAGCATTGCACCAGCTACCAAGGAGAAAATGAACTGTATCCCAGCCTAGCCAGGATCAGCTTCCTGTCCAGCTCTGCATTCATGTGACACTGTCCTAATATACAAATTACTGCCTTTAAAGCCAAGACACACATGAAAAAATGGTTCTACAAATTTGGCAAAAAAAGTAAAAAGTTTGCCACAAGTTTGATCAGAAAAAGATTCATAATACAACAGAAAACACTAGTTTTGAAATGTTCTACATTAAATAGCCTTTTAAAAAAACTAGGCATTTTTCTCTTACACATTAGAGCAACAAATTTTGTTAAAATTTGATCTTTACATCCATCCTTTGTCTGTTCACAAATCCATAAAGATTGCTTGCAATATAAGTTTCCTAATTTCTGAAAAAAATGCTACTAAAATTTGTTGATAATTACAGAAGTAATCATCTTCCTCAGTAAAATTCCTTTTCCTTTTGTGCCGAAGCGCACCAGTAAGAGAATGAAATTACTTCAGTACAAATTTAAGTTGACATCTAATATCAAATTGAAAAGTTCTTCAAGGATGACAGGGTGCAGCAGGAGTCATCAGGCTACCACTTAAAAAGAGAGACCAATATTTTCAACAGGTTGGAATGGAGTTTCAAATGTAGTTTTAAAAGCAGAAATGTCTCTTCCACTGTAAGAGTCTTTCCATATCCTTGGACCATAATGCTGCAGTAAATTACTAAAGTAAGAAATTCTCACAAGAGTTTATGTTGTCATTAACCTGATCAATTTTGTACCAAACAGAGATATGGATGTCAGGTTTTTCTAAAACCGAGCTTACCTTTCCAGCCACAGCATTGACTTGAGGAGATCCTTCCAACAGTGAAGAGCACGCTGTTTTACTTCTTCAGCCAAAATTTTATCCTGTTTATATAAATATATATGCAATATATGCAAAGCACCATAGGTAACAGAATGTTTTGTATCTTTTTCCTTTCTTTTTCTTATTCAAGTCTTTTAGGAAGCAACTGGAAGTTTCTAAACAAACACATGTTCACTGACAGTGAGTAATTCAAGCAGTGTGTATAGTTGCAATGGCCTGTTAACCATCCATACCAAAACAATCAGTTCACAGCTCACATGCTGCCTGCAGGACACCCAGTGAACTCCATTCCCCAGGTATTTCCTTTGGTCCATGGGACACAATTCAAGCATCTTCCACAGCAATGTTGTTATCAACAATACTCTTCCATAGACCTTTTTCCTTATATTACTTTTCAAAGTCAAAAAGAAAAAGCAGTGCTTTGAAGACATATTGAACATACTCCAGAAGAGGAATACCTTATATCCAAGAATATTAACTCCCCAAAACATTAGTGTGCCTTCTTTCTACCTCAAATTTAGAATGCATATACTCAAGTCACAAGGCTGATGACCTCCATATCCTAATCATCTTGTCCCATAATAAAATACCACAGAAAAAAGTTTGCCAAAATAAAAATGGGAATATTTATTATCTTTTCTACTAAAGCAATGCAGTTCTTTTGAGATTATACACTGGCCTTTGCAAATGTTTCTACAGCTAAATTAATACTTTTCCATTTTGTAAAAAAATTAGACGCATACTTCATAAAAACAAAGACACAGGCTATGTCACCGAACAACTGGAAAGGATTGTAACTGTTAGTAGGGATGAGCAAAGAAAGCTCATGCTTATACTTATACCTCTGGCATTTGTATCATTATTATGTTCAAGAGGGACAAAATGGGGACATTTTCCTTGCACATTTCTGGGTCCACTTCCCAAGCTTTCAGACAGACTGTTAAATACTGAATGTGACCAGGAGAACCTATACATTGCTCAGCAGTACTACATGCACAAGATGCAAGGGAAGGAAGAGTCAGACCCATGCAAACAGTACAAGACAAACCATTACAACTGGCAAACGTGCACTGGACAAAAACTGAAGTTTATGAAAAGCTTTATTTGTTGTCATGAAAATAATATCAGAAGCAAGTAACTGTATGTGTTTTGCAAAGTCATCTTCATTTGGCCTCCTGAGCTTTCTTGGCATTCTGTTTTTCTTTCGCCTAGGAAAGAAGGGAAGATGATGTCAAGCTTTGACAAGATGAAGATAATTCTGAGCTTTGAATAACTACCCATTACATTTCTGAATATTAAAAATATGCTGGAAAAAGAAAAATTTAAATGTAAATGTGGTCCCTTCAGAAGCATCCTACTACTATTTTACTAGGTTAGCTTAAAAAGCCTTTTAAGAACAAAAGCAGGTTTAAATAAATTATGCAAAAGAAACTGAGATTAGGTAACTTCTGTAGGGGAAAAGCACTATTTTAAAAACATTATTTAAACCTTCATTTTTTATACTTCCATACCAATTTCATTTAACACAGAAAAACTCTTCCTTAAGGAAACATTTTATGTCACAAGAAAACACCACATTCAGACATATAGATGATCAAAACTGAACTCTGAAATGAACTAAGATCTTAATGGTTTAGATCTTTCAAATAAATGGGAAAAAACCCCACAGAACTTCCTGTCAAAATATTTGCAGACAGATTCTCATAACTTATATCAATGATAAATAGTTCAAATTGGTAAGGAACTGGCACTTTCTTCCTTATGAATTTACTTAAGAAACAGATTGGGCAAGAAGAGGGGACAACTTAGAAGCAATACTGGCCAACAACTTTCTGTCAAAACATTAGTTAATTCTGAATCAGGCTGCCACTTGTTACCACTTATTGAAGTGAACAGAACAGCATCTAATTCAGTGATTTAGAATTAAGATCTGTTACCACCAATTCATTAAATAACACACAGCTCTTTTTCATTGTACTAATTCAGAGAGCTTCTCTCAGTGAGTATCAAATCAGGGATCCTGCCTCTGGCACTCAAGAATAAGGGCACACCAGCACAGAGCTGAGTACAATTCAAGTACCTGACCAGTTTAATAACCTTGCCAGAGTGGCAGACATGCTTATTTATTTAAGTTTTAATACAAATCTTAGCAGTAAATCAATGTTAATGGCCAGATACCTTAGAAAGGGGAAACCCAAGGCAGTAAATGAGCACAAGAGCAGGGAAAAGGGAGGGACTGAATTCCCAGCACTGTGCCATGGCTGTCGCAGGAGTGGTGGGAGCTGTCCCTGGCCAGAGAACTTGGAAAAATAAATGACATGGGCTCTTTTATTTAAAAGAGAAAGTATAAAGAATTCTAGTAATATACTATCAGCTAGGAAATACTCACTTTTTCTACTAAGGGTATTAACTGCTGGTGCTCTGCTAGAGTCTTTAACAATTCCATGATGAAAGGCAGGTAGTTATGTTTTCTTCTAATATTTTCAATCTAAAAATAAATTAAAAGCATTAACAGAATTATTATATACCTGAACAGATTTTCTAGTCCCCATCCAGTTCCTTCACATTAATTGCAAAGCTCACACACACACACACACACACACACACACACACACACACATATATATATATATAAGCTGACTTGATCTTACAACTGTACCAATAATTTCATCAGAAAAGCAAAGACTACATACCTTATATCTTTTTAATTTTTGGTTCTCTTCTTCAATTAACATCTGGTATTTTGCAACTTCTGATTGTATAGAACTTAACATATTACTACTTTGATCTGTATCCATAGGCTCCTCCTTCCACAAAACAAAAATTTAAATGGATGATGTTACTCCATTTTTAAATTTTACTTTTTTAAAAGCAAGTTTTGTCTCAAGGGTATTTCTATCACAGAAAGATTCAGTTTTGTTTACCATTATAGGTACATACCAGGAATTTCTGCAGTTAGTTACAAACAGGTACTGGGGAAAAAACCAGTTCCAGCACGGCAGCAAATAAGTCAAGGCAGAAAGTCAAAATGACATGGTCAACACTGTGCTGAGTGCTCAGCTCAGAGCTGCAGCACTGAGGGCACCCACACTGGGCTGGACAGATCTCTAGCAATCACTCCCTGCTTTTTTTGCTGCTGCTCCATTGGGAGCAAGGAAGGGAAGTGAATAGTAAAGCCAACACACAGGACTATCAGAGAAATACTTGAGCAATTTAAATTCCATGGCCTACCTCTGCCAGTTGCTGCTGTAGCTCTGCAATCCTCTGCTCATATATCATCTTCCTGTCAGACACAATAGCCATCAGGTTAAACCTTATCTCACCTTCACTGTATCTAAATGAGGAATAGAAAAACAAAACAACAAAGACAACCCACTTTCAAAATTAGTTACCAACATGACAACTCAAAAGCCCACTCCTTGATTTCATTTCATGGAAACAAACAAAATTTTAAATGGGTCTATTAAATTAAGTTGTGCTACAGATCCAATCTTGTTACAAAATAAAATCAGACCACAAATTAACTCTATCCAATATGTAACTCCTAATTACCTTCTCTCCCCAAAATTTACTATTCCTGTCTGTGGTCACAAAACAAATACTGAAACTGTCCAAAAAAGAAAAGAAAGCATGACAACAGAACTTACAGAAGATGCTTCACACAATAGTTTTTACTTTCTATTACATGTTAGAAAATATTGGAGACTTCTCCACACAGTGTGAGAAGTACATTCAACAATTAGACTAGCAGGCCTTTTGGAGGTTAAATTCTCCAGAAACAACTCCATAGTCCCGTTTTGCTAATCAAAAAAAAAAAAAAAAAAGTCTTCAAGCAAAAACTTAGAATTGTTTTCTAAAAATGGCATAAAATCAACCTTATTCCAAACAAATTTGGGACTGCAGTTTGGAAACAGAGTTAAGAAGTAGCAAAGTTCCACAGTATGTTTTTCTAGCTTAAATTCCTATTCTTAAATACCTAAGAAAAACTTCAGATCTCTAAGTACCAGCTGTATGGACAAAATAGCTACCCAATAATTTTAAGTGCATAGGCAAATGTTATTCATGGTCATGACACTCTAAGCTTTCACTCTCAAAGATCCACAGCTCTGTAACAGATAACAATCTTATTTTCCAGAGCACTCAAGGATCTCTCTTCACTACACAGCCACCTACTTGGATTAATTATTCAGCAGCACAGTGTATTTGAGATTTATCTATCATCACATTTGCCTCATGTTGGGCAACAGGTTCTCAAGTCACACAGTGATATGCATAAAGAAATGATGCATAAGTGCCACTGCTTAGAAATTCAGTAGAAATCCTTTAACTGAAGGAAGGTAAGACAAAGGAATTTTCTAGCATAGAAGCATAGGTAAGGTGCTATATTTAAAGGTATCACGACCATTTACTTTTGTATGCGCTTCTCTATGACGGGCCGCACTGCACTTATCCAGTCATCCTGATGGCATGCACCTGGGGAAAACACAGAAAAAATTCATCATCTTTGCAAAATTTAACAAAGGAAAAAAATCAACATCATGGCAAAATTTATTTCAAAGTTGACTCATATAATTCAGGCTTATGCAGCTACTTCACAGTATATAACAAGTTTTTCCTTAGCTACTGCAGTCTGAAATTACTTAGGTGGTTTTTCAGGAGGTGGAAGTAGTTTAATTAATGAAAATAGTTAGATAATGCAGCGACCAAAGCAATGGAACAAAACTAAATTTTAAGGGCTTAAGCACCTAACATTTGTTTTGCTGCTAACAAGGAATAATGAAGTGGGGGAAAGTATGTTACGTAATATTTTTGACACAGGGAGAATTAGTTGGTATGACAATAACGGAAGTAGACAGCAAAGGAAAACACTGTGGACAGGTACAGCTGTTTAAAATTAACTCTTGATTTTGTCTATTTGGATGCAATATAACATTAAAAGTCAGGCAGAAAGAAAAACCATAAAAGGATATATGATAGAGAACTTAATTTCAAGATATATGACAGGATACCCACAGGTGATTTCCTAAGCTGAAAATGCCTCTTTTGCAATTTCAAGACCTTAAAGTAAATTTAGAGACTCATGATCTTGTGACCACACAAATGATGTTACTGTTAGGTCCGAAGACTGTACAGTATCTCTGGACAGACTAAAGATAAAATTAAGCAGCAAGCTGTTGCTCAGCCTAAACATAAATAAAATTGTCAACAAATCTGGGAAAACACTCTGGGAATGGAGTGTGGAACATGTTGTTGACAATGTATCAGGCTCTAAAGTACAAACACATGATAGGCAGTGCAGAACTTTTCAAGACTTAACAGGGCACACATATCTCAAGAAAGATTACAAACAGAAGCCTGTCTTACAGAGAACAAAGCTATTTTCTTTTAAACCATTAGGGAAACACTTGCTATCTAAGAAGAAAGAGGGCAGTGTAAACACAAGCCACATAATGGAAAAAATGTGTCTGGAGTCAGCTGTATACATTGTCCCTTTATTGAAACTTCTCTCTTGCAACAAAACTATCAAGGTTTTGGAAGGGATTGCAGGACCTAATCATTTGATTACTAAATGAAAAGAGAGAGTGTCAGAGACATGGAGGAAGCAGGGAGAAAACTATTTTCAGACCAACAAAACTAAAACAATACAAATGACTGCAGGGAGTACAAGCCTACAACACATTCAGAAAACTTTCAAAATATTCTTTATTTTAATAAATAATTTGCTTTGAGCCTATAACATATGACCATTTTATTGCAAAAAGCCATTGTTAAAATAAAGGATGTAAAAATGTAAAATGTTACCTAAATCAATTGGTCCTTCCCTTAAGCCATCTAGCTCATATAGCCTCCCATTAACAGGAACGTAGCTTACAAAGTGAAAGGCATCTTCTTCCTTTGCTGAAGACTTTGCATCAAACTCAAACATCTGTTGTCTGCAAAGAAAATTTAAAAACCCCTGAGATTAAAAAGGATTTGCTCAAATTTTGGCCAGATTTAAAACATATGTTACCTGGCAAAACTGTTGTGAACTTGCCGAATCACCTCTGAGTTGCTCAGTGCCAAACCTTTCATCTGAAAGGAAGTAACAAAATACCTGTAAACCACCACAGCTGTAACACTGTGACACTCAAAAGGCAGAAATCTGTGGTCACTCACTGCAGCATCAAAGCTTTGGGAAAATTCTTTAAATTCTGACAAGGTCTCTCCTAGATGAATGTCTTGATGAGCACAGTTTAACAGCACACTTACTATGGCTTGAGTTGCACAGGCATTATTTATGACCTAGAAAAAAGCATAGAGAATTTGGTCAGCACTGGTGATAAAAGTTCACTTCAAACTGTGTTTGCTTTTGTTACACACACTTTATATGCAGATTCACATTAGAGCTGCACCCTAACACAGACTGGATTTGCTGCCTGGGTAGCTACAGAAAAGCCCTTGGTATGATAAAATCAGCTCTGCATGCTGTCATATACAATTCACTGATAAAACTCATCTTTCACAGCTGTCCTCAAAACCTATCATTCCACTGTCTCACCATCTCTCTGAAGTGATTAATGAAAGGCATAGAAGAAAGACAAAAATCCTTGAATCCCTGTGGAAAACCACACAGTAATATTCAAAGCAAGCTGCCCAAATTGTGTTATCTATGGCCTTAAAAAAAGTCAACTCCCCCAAGAAAAGTCCTACAAATAATCAGATCTCCTACTAGGAGTAAGAGGTCAAAAAAATTAATTTAAAGCAATAAAATACATTATGGAACTTTAAATTGTTATTAGAAGGTTTTATTGGACAAAAAATTTCAAGTATTCTAGGGATAAACTAATAAAAGTGTGCCAAGATGTAGATATTTAAATGATGGTTAGCTGAATAACATACTTCTCAAACATAGCTATCCTTTTCAAGTTAAAGTTCTAGTTTGACACTGTTACATTTCAGTGTTAAATATTCCACTTTTAAAAAATATAAACAAGCCCCTTTGTATTAAAGTCATGTCTTTAATGTTGTTTACTAATAACCAAACTAAACCACTGTATTTAAAGAAAGAAGCTGCAAAGATTATTAAATATAATTTGAGATTTAACTAAATGCACTGAAACCAAATGGTATAAGGCCATAATACAAGACTTTATATTAGCAGTTTTTTGTCAGAGAGCTATAGGTTAGGAAAGAGTCTCTGAGACTATTTTGCAATTGAAAATGCTACTTAAAACTTTCAGAGAGGATGTGACTTTTGTATAAAAATATGAAAATTAGTTCAGGGTCATGAATGTGAAACCACTTCCAACAAGAAAGAAGAAAGAAAAAAAAAAAAAGGAGAAAACCCAACCTGTTTTATAATCAAGGCTAGTCCTAACAAAGGAAAACCTAGTATGTTAATACTAAAAGCCACATTATAATTTTATTTTCTATACTTCAGGGTGTTCTCAGTTCAGATTATGTATATATGATGGTAAATAATAAAACACTTCTTAATTTAAGAAAAATATTATCTAGTTGATTTAAACAGTAATCAAAGGAGTCAACTACACATACAGTACAGATTACAGCAGCCAAAACTAAAATTAAACCAACTGCAGGTACACCAGCTAAGGGCTAGAATACACAGGTGCAAAATAAAGGACATAGAAGGAAAATCCATCAAGGGCAGTGAAATAATGAAGCAGCAGCAGAAAAATTCAAATCTCCAGACCAGCAGAATGGCATACTTTGAATGACACTGTAACCCAGGAAAAAGAACTGAAGACTCTGAGATACAACTAAAAAACCTTAGCAGAGACAGTGGCAAGGTAGTGCTAGGATGAAAGCAGGGAAATCTCAAGTGGATGAGAGTGGGTGAAGCTGATGCAGTATAATTAAGCTGATAGAGAAGCAAGAGAAGGCACAGACATCAGTGCTGCTACAGTGAAGGCAGGATCACTACAGCAAATTGTATTTGTAAATGATAATTAATACCTGGCATTCCAGGAGGGACAGGACTAAATGGCAACTAATTCTGCTGAAAAATGAAGATGGAACAACCAGTTGCTCTCTTTACAGACAACTCAATGGCCTCAAAACAAGGAAAGGAAATTTACTGAGATTTTGTATAGCAGGATACAAAAGCTTGAAACAGAAGATAAAATCAGAAGGAAAATTAGACTTTGCAAAGAATTAATGGGCTCATCAAATATTGGCCTTCAAGTGTATTTTATATTCCAACTACGTTAGGAAACAAGTCTGATGAAGTATACAGGGACAAAGCTAAATAAAATCTGACTGCTAGAAAACACTTTGAAAAACATGTGGATCTGAGGGCAACAGCTTCCAGCTGTTGAAATGAAAATACATCATCGAAATACATTCTAGCACTTCAGTCAAGTGAGAGGCAGGAGTGAAGGAAAAGGCAGCAACAACAGTCCTGTAGCAGAGGAATAGAAGGAAATGCAGGTGATGTGCATAAAAATCCAGTGTGTGGATGTAGATGACACAGGAGAGCACCAAGATGGAACAAGGGGATCTCTAGCTAGTGGTGGCTCGCAGGCAGGGTGAGCAATGCAGAGTGATGTGACTGCAGGACCAAATGCAGGCAAGTGTGGGATTTATTTGTCACACAGACACAGTGCCATCTGTACACACAGCCAGTCCAGCACTGCTCCACACACAACCTAGAGAACCCTTCAGGACACCCATCTCTCATTCCCAGTGTGTCTCTTACTCAGGGTGCCTCAGCATTAGCAGAAAACATTCTTTGTTTTTAGGTAACATGATAACAAAAGCACGTTGTTCCCAAAAGATTTTTATTTGGACTTGAGGATTAGGAGGATTTTCTGCATTTGTCCAGAAATACCAACATTTGCCTGGATATTTCTGTCCAGAAAGTCATAGTGAGGTATTAGATTGATCAATACTCAAGACCCCAACTTTAAGCAGACACTCAGAGTTAAAAGATTCTGTAGGCAAAAGTTCAAGGTATATTTTACAATACTTGAAAGAAAACTGTATTGTACATACACAGAAATGTATCAAGAGAAGACTGACCCATCCCCAAGTGAAGCTCAGCTTAAACCAAGGAACCACTTGATTAGGCTGCTCTCTAAGTAAGATGCATTACTTCTCAAGCATGCACCTTTCTCTAGGGATCAGATCTGACCTTCTGGATCAACTTTAGGCAGAAGCACTTTAAATTGTTGACTCACATCTTCTACCTGATGGATTATGCATTTTGCTTTTCCAAAAAAGATGTGGACAAGCCTTTGCTGCAATTGGTAGTATAATCAGAAAATCCCCGGAATTCACTTACAGAACATTCCATCATTACAGAACAGTTGGTTTCACAGAGCTCAACATGAAAAATTCAGCATTAGCACAAAGTTCCACAATTTATTCTTGTTTAGAAACCAAATATAATTTTCTCAATTTAAATTTTGTTGGAGTAAATACATAATCTTTCTACAGCTATATTCAGTTACTGAAAATCTCTTTCTGATTTGTTTCATGTCTTGAAGTTGTACTTCTTGTAAGTTATCTGTTATCCCAAACATAGCTTTAACACAGATATCTGGTCTATCCTAATGTTACCAAATCTGAAAAGGTCATTTGAGTTTGAAATCAATTAAGTCCTGGACATGTAAAAAAAATACACATGCTTCCATTTGTGCCATAAACATAACCAGAGGCCAGAGTTTTGTTATTAACAGTATCATTTATAAGACACCCATTCTGAAGGTATTCCCAATTAATGAAGTTAATGTTCTGTCATGACAATGCAAAATCAAATAAATACATGGCACCTAGGAAAGGGAGGATACCAAGAGTTCCATACTAAAAGCTGAAGAATTTATTAAACTCAGAAGTAGTTCCAGATCTGCAACAATGGCATTCTTTTTTGTCCAGAGACACATCTGCAGCGCTCAGCAGAGAATGCAGCTCTCTCCAAAGAGTGTGGCAGGGAGCTGAATACATTGAGCAGCTGTAATCATGTATCCATTGTGGGTGAAAACAACAGCAAGGGCCCACTGAAGCAACACAGAAATCAGGAAATTCTGAGTTAAGGCTGAAACCGTATCCTTAACTCACCTCATGGTGCCTATGTATCCTAGCTCAAAGGGTATGTAAGATCATCCAGAGGTCTCTGGCCTCAACTAGAGGACCAAACCACACCTAGGCATAACAGGGAGGCCAGATTTAACATGAGTGCACATAAAAGTGACCGTTAAAAAACACCCCTTTAATATGCATGCATACAAGACAGAGTTCAAAATTCAACCCCCCAACACACTCACGATACAACTTGGAACAAGATCTAGTTGCCATTTGGAATTGAACTACAACATCACTATGGAAGTGGAAATGAGGAAAATGTGAGCATGCACAAGCTTCTTACCAAAACTGTGTTTCCTGGAGCAATTTTAAAGATGTTTTACTAGACAGTTTGAGAGCTGTAGCCTTTTACCTCTAAATAAAGTTCCCCACAATGAAACAATTTTTAAGATTGAAAACATAGTAAAGTTGAACAGAAACAAAATTTATCTCCTCTCCTCAACTCTTGTTATATTAACAGTGACCTTGTGCTCAGACAGGATTCAGGAAGATGCTTGAAAACATGTCTGCAGTAAAAGCAATTGTACCAAATGTCTTCAAGCGGGAACACTTAAAAGAAGAAAATGTGCAAGAAAAGTAAGAGAGGCAAAGACTTGTTGAGATTTTTCAGGCTCCAGTGTCATGACAATTTTGAAGCTACAGATCAACAGATCAATAGCCTTAAATGTCATAAAAATTGCCCTAACCAATCTCTCTGTTCTGGGATTCCAGCCTACAAATTAACATAGTGTAATTCTATATCATCCCTTTTGTAATGAAGAAAAAGGTCTTCTGGAAAGACCCTCAAAGCGAGCATAAAATTTGGCTTAAAACATACAGAGGAAATAAAAAATACGCATGAACCCAGTGGCACGATGGCTGGGAGGACTTGCTCTTTCACAATACAAATATTCAATACTAATGCTCATCTTGCTTTGTGCTCCTGGGTGACTCAGAAGGATCCAGACTGTGGTTGTGAGAAGTGCAGTAACTTCAGCACTACCATAGAGAACCCCCTGTCCTCTCACTTACCTGTTACCAGTTTTGTCCTGTACACACCTGCTGAACAGACACATCTCATAGTACAGCAGAGAGCAGGCCAGATGCTATGCACAGAAAACTGCTGGGTGAGGAGCTTCACTGGCTCACAGAGTTTCACTGCACCCTGCTCTCATCAGCAACAAATCATAGGATCAGACACTTGCTCAAGAAACACTAAGTCCTTAAAACATTGCTTGTCAAGTTGGATCTCTAACCCAGGTTAACTTTCTTCGGTGTGAAAGTCACCAGAGCTAAACTGGTATTAAACAGACTCCTCCAAGATATCCAAAGCAGTTTCTTTCTGTTGACTTTTAATAATAATTTCTCTGTACCTATTTCTAGTTGTTCAGTCACAATAGCTCAGTCCAGGCAAAACTGAACTGATATGAAAGACAAGCATATAGATGTCTTTAAGGAATGTTATAATTTGCAAAGCCACTGCACTTGACTGACAGATAACAATAAAAAATGAAAAAGATACTAACTCTAAATTTTTTGCAAATGACTTCTGAAACATCTATTCCACGCCATCAAGTGGCATAACCAGGCAGTACTATTGTAAGAGTCAATATTTCTAGAAATTGCTTTCCATGCTAAAATTAAGAGTCACTCCAACATACTCTCTTTGAAGGCAGCAGGTAATGGAAAGGGACAATTAAAAAGGAGGATTCAGATTAAGAAAACGTGAAAATATGACTGTATATAAAATAAAGAAGACTTTTCACTGTTAGCCTTTAATTTGGTGGGGCTTGTTATCAAATCTAACATCATCCTACATCATCATTGTGATGTATATTCTGCAATCTCATCTTAAAGCTCAAGAAAGCTCCTCTTAGCTATTGCCTTTAAACACAGTATCAAGCTTCACAAAAGGAAGGAGGTGGAGAAGGCAAAAGAAGTGCAGCAAGCAGACAAATACTTTGAAACTTTGCAGCACTCACAAGAACAGCAATTCTAGGACAACTTCAGCTACTCACAGGAAACAAGATGAAACCCCTTGAGTGAAGGAAAGTTCACCTTCACTTTAAAACAAAAAAACAACATCCTCCAAAAAAATCCCTCTCTAGATTCCAATCAGCATCGAGATCTCCTTCCACCATTTGAAATTTACAGTAAGGATTTTCTGAGTTCTTGGCCTCATGGCTGTTCTTTAGCTACAGCCCTGGGCTACTAACAGTAAGTTTGGTTAGGTAGAATTCACAACCTAAACCATTGTCTATGAGAGCTACCAAACTACAATTAGTAAACTGCTACTGATCACTGCATCATAAAAATGTTGGGCAGTGCTTGGCAGAACTCAAGAGCTACAGCAGGGAAAGAATGAAGAGAAGCAGCATTGAAAAAGCTGATCCACAACAGCATGATTATAAAAGGAATGAAACAGAAGTGCAGGTACAGGGTGGCCAGGATGGCTATTTGCATTGTTTTCCATATTTCTATACTTTTACCTGGAAGTGTGAAGAGATTTTTTCGTACACTGAAATTAACATTCAAAATTTGCATCTGTGGTGGGAAATAAAGCAAGAAAAAACCCAACCAAAAAAAAAGCCCCCAAACCCCCCACCCTAAACACCCCAACAACCAGGCCATGTAACAGTCTTCACAGAAATCCTAATAATTTGCCCTTTGATGTCAATATTTTGTAATTAATACCCATATTAAATACTCCTACTTTCATTCTGGTCCCTTTCTCCCACTTTTCTTTCTTGCAAAAAATGCACACAGCAGTCTGTTAACTCTAAAACAAAATTTCAGTACTACTCTGTATTTAATAAAACACAATGGACTACATCAGCAAAAACAATTTTCCAGTGATTTCTAATTTAAATTCACCTTTCTGATTTGAATACTTAAAAGTCGCATGCCAAAATGGTCTGCAAACCCTTAAAGGAAAGCGTTATCCTACATATACTGCCCCAGCTTCAGAGCATTTAAAAAAATGTAAGAAATAAAACCAGGACCAAAATAAATTTCTTCCAACAAGTTGTTGAAAGTGGTTTCAAAAGAAGTAATTTGCTTATCCTGCTGAGAACATTTACCAAGTCAATTCTGCGCAGAAGACTGAGTTACTTTATGGATGAGGGCTGACAAATAAATAAGAGCTTTACTCTTCCATAGCTGCAATTTTTGTCTGACTTGACAGATCAAACTGATCTGCTTTGTCAATACACAGTTCCTACTCTCAGAATTTGTTGATTCTGCAAAATATTAATTTCTGTGTACATATTAACAAAAAAATAGGGTTCTTTTTGGTATTAAAAGCTATGTTTCATGACATATCTGAAACAATTACTTAATTTCTCATACCTGCTTAGCAAAAAATATTGTATCCAGTCTGGAATCCTGGACAACAGAACCCGCTGGCTCCTCTCCAGGCTGCCACTTGAAGAGAAAAATCAGCCCATGTACTGGCCTGAAAAACAAAATTTACAGTAAAAAGGTCACCAATACTGATGAAAAATATTCAAATTATCTGTACTGTAGTCTAGCTGCATGCTGGTATGGTAATTCTGTTAATTCTTTCTAAATACCAGGAACTTGGACAGAAATTTTCAGATGTGCTCTTTTAACTAAGCAGAAGACAATTCCGGCTTCTTTCTGTAAATGCTAAACAAACCCCATCTGAATTAGCATTTAGCCACTGAATTTTCAAAATTCAGGACCAGTTTTCCTGGTTACTGCAATTTTTATAGCTGCAGAACTCTCATTTGAATTGGTTAGTGATAAACAGCTATCAAAGCATTTGTCAGTCATACACAAGAACAAACGTTTTGGTAATCCTTCTAGACACAGATGAAATGCCCAAAGAGGAGCTCTCCCAAAACCTCATGCTTTGAGCTAGCTCACCAACAAGCAAGAGAAACACAGTTTTCTCTTCTGGTAAAAATGTGTCCTGCCTTTTAGACTGCATGTCTTGAATAGTAAACAGCTTTCACTACACATTGCACTGTATTTAGTATTTCCAGAACACAAAAATCCATCAGTAAAGGAAACAGCTCTTACAAAATCTTCAGCTACAGTAAGACAAAAACTTATTCATCAAGTTAAATATAAAGTCATCACCAAAAAGAGGCCACAAATGATTTCTCTACAAAAGACAAACATACATCTGAAGTGCACAAGAAACTTTTCCTAAGCTCTGACCAGAAATCTGAGATGCATTTTTTCAAATTCTCTCAGTGGAATTCTCTCTTCAGCACATGTCACAGTTGAGACAGCTACAACACTGAGCATCACCACACAATTTCAGAAAGCTTCAACCCATACACAGTAACACCATGTCACTTCAGAAGGCTGCAAGCATCCCTCCCTCTTGTTCTTCAGCCCAGCCTTTTATGCCCTCCTGTTGATGCACTGCCCCTGTGTGCCCTCTGCTCCCTTTGGTGGTTGCTCAGTGCCCCTGGGCACTCCATGGCTCATTGCTGTCAGTGCTGCTCACCTGCTGCTCACAGCTGTGCCCACTGGGGATGAGGCTGGGCCAGCCCCACTCCCAGTTTGTGTACTTACACATCTGCTGTTTAGAAAACAAAGATGCTTCTATATTCTTCCACTTCCAGTGTTTATACATTGTGTAAAATACTCCAGGTGGAAATGGGAAGGGAGGATGGAAGCTGGCCATCCCTCAGGACTAGAAAGACACACATCTCCCAGGATATGCAAAGCTGAACAAACAGGTAAATGCTCTGATAGTGCAGACAGCAAATAAACCAATTCATAGGCAACATTTCTGCCATTCAGGTGTTGCTGGTGAAATATCATCAGTCAAAAATTCTAGAAGTACATCCTCTGTACCAATTCCTGTACGTTTTGAAAAATTAATCCTACAAGTATGGGATATTTGCACAAGATACAAGAGTATGGTCCAGGATAAATGATATTTTCCTCTTAAAATCCTGTATGTAAACATGGATAACAGCATGTTTGCACATGGACATCATGGACAAAACGTTAAAAGAATTAATGTTGCTTAATGAGGGCAAAATTGTTCCACATGACACCAGGCATTATCAGATATAAAAAGCCTATTTGCCTTGACATCCATATGGAAGTAGTTCTGCAGGAAAACCGAGTTACAAAGATATATAAGTACTGGAAAATAATTTAAGACAACAGAGGCAAGATCATGGGATGTGAGGAGGGAGGGAGATAAAGCAAGGAACAGAAATTCGCCCAAGAATTTGTTAAGAGCTCTAAGGAAAACTAATGGAAAAATCACTAGAAATCCACTTCCACATTCTAGCTACTATCAGCATTTCTTTCAAAACATGATTGAGCTAGATTAAGTACCAAAGCATTATTGGAAAGCAATTTAACTGACAGGTATTCCATTAAATCAAAATCCTACCCAACTTCTGTTGAAACTGAAGGTAAAAACACAAACACAAAAAGCCCCAAGCAAAAGATCCACCAAAAATACACCTGAGTTTAGCACACATCCTTTCAGGGACTTCAGACAAATGTGAATAAAAAACATGTGCCTTACTTCAATTTTTCAAAGTTCTCTGGCTCCAAACTCCATATTTCTTCAACTTGTGCTCCTCTGCAGCCTGAAATAAGGAAAAAATACAGGTTTCTTCAACTAACTCATTCAAAAAGGGACACAGCCATTAAAGAAAGACTTATGAAAGAAAACACAAACACATTATGTAACATTTACAATTAGTATATCCAGGCTATGGAAAAGCTCATCTGTGGGCTTTAACAGACCTTGATTAAAAAAAACCAAACAAGACAGGAAGAGAAATTATTTCAGGACTTTCTGAACCTGTGGACGGTGATACTGCCTTTACAAGAGAGCTGCATTTAAAAAAGAAGTAGAGGAGCTTAAATATCTCTGATCACTTCATGTCCTTTGCTTAAGTGAAAACAACACTGTTTATAAAGGCATTATCAGCAAGCCCAAAGCAGAACTTTAAACACCTGTCTCCAGACAAAGACCTATGGTAGTAGATCAAAAATGCTATACACTCAATCAAGACATTTGCATAATACACAGCCCAAAAGGTTCAAATATTTAGTATGTGGAAGTTTCATTTGTAAGCTAAATAAAAACATAAAAGAAGCATGTCTTGACTTTGTTTCTGAGAAAAAGACATGACAAACTATGAATCAATGAAATGTGGAGTAAAATAATTTTAGTTCTGTGGCTGAAAATAACCTGGTTGCTGTAATAACCATATATTCACAGTCTCACCAAAGATTTTAAATGCAAATCAACACAAAATTTGACATTCTAGAAAGCCAGGCAGCTGCTTGCAGGCTACCCAGCCACTGCCAAGCCCCACAGCTCAGCTTAGGCACAGCCCTTTCTCTGAATGTTCTCACTCCTGGGGCTCTGTAAGTTGAACACCTTCCCAGCCTTAAATCTTAAGCTGCGCCAGCAAAGCTCAGACTGGACATTCGGAGGAATTCCTTTAAAAGGGCTGATGAGACATCAGAATGGGCTGCCCAGGGAAGTGATGGAGTCACCGTCCCTGGAGATGCTTAAAAAAAGACTGGACATGGTATTCAGTGCCACAGTCTGGCTGACAAGGTGGTGTTGGGTCATAGGTTGGAGCCGATGATCCGAGAGGCCTTTTCCAACCTAAAGAACGCCGCGACCCTACGCGGCACGTCCCTGCCGAGCCGTCCTGCAGCAGAGCAACAGGTGCCAGGGCGAGGGCCGGGCCGGGCCGCACAGGCCGCGCTGGGGCCGCACTCTCCGGTGCCCGCAGGCGGCCGGGCCGGGCCAGCACCGCGGACATCACGGAAGCCACGCTCGCCGCCGGCAGCGCGTCCCATCCCCTTCCCGGCCTGCAGCAACCGAGCCCTCGCATCCCCTTCCCGCCCGGCAGGGACAGCGGGCTCGCACCCAGCGGTGCGGGAGCAGCGCCGCGGAGCCCCCACCCCTGCCCGGCCCCGCTCGACCCTCACCGAAGCCCTTGATGAGCTCGGTGAAGACGCCCGGGTCGCTCTCCATGAGGCACCACTCGCCGGCGCTGCTGCCCCCGGACATGGCGGCGCTGCCGCCGCTCAGGCTGCGAGGCCGAGCCGCGCCGCTCCCTTCCCGGCAGGACCCGCGCCGGGCACCGCCATGGAGAGGCGGGGCGGCCGCAGGAAGCGGCGCGTGGGACTGGATCCGGGGCAGCGGCGGGCACCGGCGGCACCGCCCCGGCCGCGGGAAGGCCACGCCGCGCCTCGCGGGTGCGCTCCGGGGCGGCTCGGGGGCGGACAGCGGCTGCGGGGCGCTCGGGCGGCGCGGCGGGGTGCGGGGCTGACCCCGACCATGGCTCCATCCGGGCACCGCGCGGGGGGCGCGGCCTCATCCGGGTCCCGGCGATGCTGTCGGGGCGCGGCGGGCGGGGCCGGAGCGGGAGACGCGGATCTCTGGCGGCCGGAGCGGGACGGCCCTGCCCGCCCCCCGCGCGCCCGGAGTGGCCCGGCTGCCGCTCGGTGTCCCCGGTGTGTCCCCGGTGTCTCCCCGGCCCATCGGCCCGCGGCCCCCGGCGCTGCGGCATCTCCCGGCCCCGCCCGGGCCGCGGCCTCGCAGGCAAGTGGCGCTTCCCGGGCTGCAGGGATGCGGGGTCCCTGGGCCGGCCGCGGGGATGCGTGGGGAATGCGGAGAGGACGGGGGGGGAGGGGGGGCAGCTCTGGAGGGCTCCGGGGCGTGAGGGGCCCGCGGGGCGTTCCCGGGCGGATCTGTGGCGTTAGGCGCCCTCCCCGTCACGCCTGTTTATCGCCTTTATGGAGACTGACAGCTGCGATTGCAGCTCTCTGGGTATCCGCTTTAGGTGCTTCTATCTCCTAATTCGGCCCTACGTCAGCTAAGCTGCCTTTGCCCCCCAGCCGGTACAGTTTTTAAAGCAGACAGACTCTTGCAAATTCTGCAGTAGAAATGCGTGGGCTGGTATGTGGTTCTTATAATGGGATATCTGCCGTGCTGCTGTCGTCCACCCCTCCACTGGGGATTTGGGAACTGTTCTCTTGGCATCCCAGTTGACATGGAGGTGCTTATTTTCTGAAGTATGAGAACTATGTGGTCAGGGCTGTAGCACAAGCCTGTTTTGTTACAGTAACCTAACTCAATGTGATGGTAGTGGTGTCTCTGCTCAATTAACTGGAAGACATTCTTTTATAGTCTGCAGGTTAATGCTTATGCAGAATATAGAGAGCAGAGAAGCAGAATGCAGTTCCTGATAGATTGAAGTAAATGTGGTTTTGAAGTATTCAAAGGCAATTTGAGAAGTTGTCTTGAAAATGTTAATGCTTTTGCCATAAAAGATCTGACTTTTTCAAAGTTTAATTCCGTAAGATTTTGTTACGAAGTGTCATTAGTTGTTAATGTAGTAGTTAAATTTAAGAACTTAAATTAGAAGCTGTAGTTCTGTTAAAGCTTTATACTTTATGTGATTTTTTTCATCCATCCATGAAACTTGCCAGACATTTTATTTCTTAGGAAAGCTAGGACAATTTGGAAAAATCATCGGAATTAACAAATGTCAACTTAACTGAATCATTTTATGGTACAGCAATATAAAAATATTGACTTCTTGCGGTGTAACCGGTGTATAGACTGTTTCAGAGCAGTCCAAGTCATATTTTACTTAGAAATTTATATGCTGGCTAAAATATAGTGGGTTTTCTCTTTCATTAATAATGGTTAGCAATTTTTGTTATAGAACTCCTAGTCTGGGACTTTTAAGTCTGGGAATTGCTGTTTGCATTCCTGTAGTTCAGAAATTGAAAGTGCTCATGGAGCCAGAATATTGTTGGTAAATCCTCCACAGGTGTTTTAAATTCAAATTCCCTGCTTTAGCTCAGCAGGTGAAGAGTAGGCTTATAGTAGAGCATGTGTTAAGTGAGCATCTGCATTTATCCACCTGTTAGGGTGAAAGATGTCTCTGTTGTACAGGTGTTAAATGAAAAAAAATGAGCTTTAGGAGTCCAAGAGAGGGAATAGCTTTGGGAACTTGTGAGGCTGAGATGTGATACAGGGTTAGAAATGGCCAAAATGACTTGAGCACCTCAACTATGAATAAGTGCTTTTCCAGTTTCTGCTGGTGAAGCGTAAATCTGATACTTTTCCTGTGACTGTTTAGTAGTGAGATTGGTGGTTTGCATCAGCTACTGTTGATTTCAAAAGTAATTTTTAAAATATAGGTTTATTTTCAAGAATTTCCAATTTGTGTTCAACAGTTGTCATAAATTATAACAGAATCTGGCTTTGTAGCTTATAGCATATTCCTCAGAAAGCAAATTAAGGATCTAAGTGTCAGAAAAACTATTTGCAACTATCTTTTCTATTATGGGTTTGTGTCAGAAGCATATGGATGCAGGTATATGCCTCTTCCCAGTGTTGTGAGTCTGTGAATAGCCTGTTCCATACAAAAGTAAACATAAAAATTATCCATTGTTAATATCTATAAGAGTTTTCCCTCCACAAATATCCTCTACAATTTTCCCTCTATGAAAGCTACAGCAAGAAATCATTCTCAGTATTTTATATACATGAAGATCTTCATGTCCATGGGTGATCTTTTATGCTTCCCATTCTTATTTTTCCTTTAAGATAATGGTATTTCTCAGTATCTTGTATGTGATTTTTTTTTTTCTGATAACTAAAAGGGTGCTTACTGTGATTTCTGGATTTTTTGTTTGGGTTTTCTGTGTTTAATATGAAACATTATTGACTGTGTAATGAAATGAGCTAATGGAACTGGATTGAAATAAAATGTCTTTAGACATGAGAAGGTCCTGATCTGGTATTCATGCATGGGGAATATCACCCTTGTTATTTTCAGTGTATTTACATGCTTCAGATGTCAGGGAAAAAATCAGTTCAACCATGATGTGTATTTAAATAGGTTTGCCATGAAACATGTTTAGAATATATCATTTTAGCTGAGCACTAATGCTCTAAATAATACAATGAAAAATATTTCTTATTAATTTTCGGTGAAACCTGCTTTCTTAAACCAGGTGCTACCATGTGGCTTCTATTTTTATAATTTTATCTGTTTGTACAATGTAGTGGGAGCATTGATGATTGCTGTTTAATTCTGGGTGAAGATTAGTGCAGATATGCAAAATCAGAGGGAAGGTGCATTTCTAGTTGCTTGCAGAAAAAGGGAAATTCTCTGTCAAAGAAGTAGGGAAGTTGTTTGTAAATCAGTGTTACTTACTGAAACTGGGAGTGGGGGAGCCCTATGTCTACATTAGTGACATTTGTTTGTGCTAACTTATCCTGGTAAATGGAACAAAATGGCTTTTGTCTTCACTATCTGAATAAGCAAAAAAAGTCAAACGTAGATATCTGCAATTCTTGAAAATCTTTGAAATGTCATTTATGTGGGCTCAGGCTTTAGTTCCTGTATTTTAGGGTTTATATGCATTTTGATGGAGTGGATTATTGGCTCTGCCTTTTTGGTTTTCAGTAGGAGCTCTTGGTGCTACTCAGTGGAATTTTCTTGTTTCGTGAGAGCTGAGTAAACCAAATTTATTGTTGTGCTATTAATGTTTTGGAGGTAGTGGTGATGAGGAATTTTCTTACCTTTACCCTGCTAATTTCAGTTCACTGGCATTTGTTTCATTTTAAATGTCATGGCTTGATTTTTGCTGTGCTGGATGTTCTCCGAGTGAGAGCAATGGTGTTGCCCTACAAATATTACAGCTCTCTTGCAGCTCAGGAGTGTATAAATAGAAAGACCTGAATTGACTGTGAATTTTTGTGCTGATTTTTGCTTCTTGCCTTCAATTGTAAAGCAGTACAGAATCTATTATGTCTCTGGTTTTTTTGGGTCTCACTTGGAGCAGCAAACCATTTGAGCCTGTAGCAAAGATAATTTATTCTTGAGCTGCTCAGTTGTTAAAAAACTGTTGCCTAAGCCGCACTGACACCTACCATATATAAACTCTAGCAAAGTCTTCCAACTAAACTGTTTTTCCGTATCTTAGTTGTTCATTTTAGCCTCATTTTTCTTCAGTTTGTCAGTATTAGCAATTCTTAAGAAAAATAGAGCAGGGCAAGATCTGAATTTTGAGCCATTTAGTCCGCAATATAAAAATCTACCGAAGAAAGTGATGTAATATATTAGTGCCAAAAGGCTATAACACCAGATGGTTTTTGTGTGCTACTTATTGGGGTTAAGTAGTTTCTGAGTTGGTTTTAAAGAAATAAGTTATTCACTGTTATAACTTTGAGAGTTTTTTGTTTCTTTTCCTCTAAATGATGTGTATTACCGCACACTTGGAGTACACTGTGATTAAATTAATGAAAGAAAACTTAAGATGACGAGCTCATAGACAACACATATTTACTCTGGTAAAAGAGTAGTCAACCCTGGTTGTTAATAAAAGGTGTTGTTCTTGCAGCAGAGCCCTGGGAGTGTGAAGGATGGAGGCAGAGGAGAGCCGAGCGCAGCCCCCGAGCGAGGCGCCGGAGCCCGGCGGTGCCAGCGGTGCCGGCTGGCACCTCACCGACAGCGCCCGGCTGCAGCACTTCCTGTGCTTCGGCTCCGAGGGCAGCACTTACCACGTCAAGGAGCAGAAGCTGGGCTTTGAGAACGCAGAAGCTTTGCTAAGGCTGATTGAAGAGGGCAGAGGCTGCGAAGTTGTGGAAGAAATCAAAGCCTTTAGTCAAGAGGGCAGAGCAGCAAAACAGGAGCCCCTGCTCTTTGCCCTCGCCGTTTGCTCGCAGTGCTCTGATGCCAAAACAAAACAAGCGGCGTTTAAAGCTGTCCCCGAGGTGTGTTGCATACCAACCCATCTCTTTACTTTCATCCAGTTTAAAAAAGATCTGAAGGAGGGCATGAAATGTGGCATGTGGGGCCGTGCTCTGAGGAAAGCTGTTGCAGATTGGTACAATGGAAAGAATGGCATGGCTCTTGCTTTAGCAGTTACAAAATATAAGCAAAGAAGTGGTTGGTCTCATAAAGATCTTCTGAGGTTGTCCCACCTAAAACCTGCCAGTGAAGGTAATAAATTTTTATTTACCTGGAAATACTGTGTTTTAAACCTTTTATATTTACTGTGGAAGTATTTTGGAAACCCGAGTTCCATTGTAGATGAATTCTTAGGGAGGATATCCTATAAATTGCATCTTAAAAATGGGGGTGATCATATCAAAAACCAGACCTGTTTATCTTCAAGGTAAACAGGGTTTGTTCCTTCTTTTCTTCCATATGCCAAGAGGAGGCAAAATAACACTACTCCCTAATTTTGTTCCCGTTTGCTTACAAATGATGAAATAACCCTTTTTTTTATGTGGGAGGATCTGTTGACTTCAAATGTTAAAATAATAGGATGGTTTGGGTTGGGAGGGACCATAAAGATGATCTAGTTCCCACCCCTCTCCCATGGGCAGAGACACCTTCCACCAGCCCAGGCTGCTCAGAGCTCCATCCAGCCTGGCCTTGAACACTTGGAGAGATGGGGCATCCACAGCTTCTCTGGGCAATGTAGCAAATACATAAAGCTCCTTACTTCGAAGGAGATGGATACAGTAATTAGAAGTACTGCTCTAAATTGTGTGTGGCTGACCTTTTCAGTAGGTGTTTGGCAGGTCTGAGAATGAAACCTGCTAATTCATTTGCATGCTAGAATGATAAATGCCAGTATACAGATGGTAATCCTGCTTGAGAAATGATATTCTTTTCCATCAGGAATTGCTATAGTCACTAAGTATATTACCAAGGGGTGGAAAGATGTCCAAGAAGCTTATAAAGAGAAAGCAGTTTCTGCTGAGACTGAAAAACTCTTGAAGTATCTGGAGGCTGTGGAGAAAGTCAAACGCACAAAAGATGAATTGGAAGTTATTCATTTGATAGAGGAGTATGGTCTAGTTAGAGAGCATCTCCTGACAAACCATCTGAAATCTAAAGAGGTAGGTAAACTTCCTTAGTCAAATTCTCCATAGAAGTATGAATTCTCTACAGTGAATAATGCTGTTCAGTCTTAGGTCTAGATTTCTTTTCAAAATAGCCCTTACACTGTTTTTCAAGTCGTTTACTCAAATAGTTAATTTAAAATAATTAAAATCTTAATGTAATTTGTACATTTATTTTAAAATGCACTTATTCGATGTACAGATAACAGTTCTTGTACTTTGAGAATCTCATCTTTCTGTGTTTCCCTTCTCTTTCATCATAGGTTTGGAAGGCATTACTCAAGGAGATGCCTATTTCTGTGTTGTTGAGAAATTTAGGAAAGCTGACAGCAAATTCAGTGCTTGCACCACGAGGTTCAGAAGTGGCAATAGTATGTGAAAAACTGAGAAATGAGAAACTGCTAAAAAAAGTAAGAACTTTATAATCAGTGCCAACCTCTGTGGATTGTAATTTTTAATGTTTAGTGTATTCTATTTAAAAACTCTAGTTTAATGTCTGCAACTTTATTTTAAAAATTCTATTAATGATTTCTCATATGATTCCCCACCTGCTTTCCGAAACACTTTGATAAAATAAGAGTATTGGCAGCTATTGGTCCTTCTCTTACATGAGGGCTGTGGCAAGCTTTGCTAGTTGGGTTCATCAATTTCTTCTGAGTATTATAATTTTTAAGTGAGTTAAGAAAACAGCATAGCAGCAGAGGGGAAAAACAAGATGGGCAAGGATACTTTCCTCTTTTCTGATTGCTTTATTGTCCATCAAAGCGGTAGGAAAGTAAGAGGGGAAAAAAGGGTTCCCCAAAGAGAGAGAATAACATTTTCAAGGATTTAGTCCAAGGTAGAGAGGACGAGTGTCTTGAGCAGCAGTTATGTGAGCTGGGAAGATTAAAATCAGGACAGTGAAATTGTTCAGCACCAGAGCTCAATTGAGCACAACAACAAAAGTTCTTTTTTCCCCCATCCTATTGTAATTCCTTTTCTCTGGTTCCTTCCTGGAGAGGGAGAGCAAAGATCATGGTGCAATACCTTGGTGGAAGATAGACCATGCACAAGCATTCAGATTTACTGAGTTTTGATGCTGGCAGTGATTAAGGACTGAAACACCCCTCTTGGATAGAGACAATAAAATGTTGATATGGTCATATAAATTAAGTTTATATATGGAAAGAAAAAAAATTGTTTGGAGTGTTTTATAGCATGAGAAAAATGAATGCTATGTTCAAAAAATAATTTATTGTCCCGTGTTACTATGTCTTGTGTAGAGCTAGTTTTAAGTTGGTTCTTTTCCTTGCTCAGCTCCTTTCTCTTCAGCTGGGAAGAGACTTTCTTTTACCGTAAGCCTGTGATGGAAAATAGCATTGGGCAATCACAGAGCTCCAAAATTTTACCAGAATTCTGGTGATGGCATCCCATTTGGTGTTAATTAGAGGATTCTTGAGAGGGAGTGAGATGCATTATCAGTAACCCACAAGTATCAGTTCATCCAACAGCTATGTAAAGACTGCATGAACTTTTTAAGTTTAACAAATTTAAAGTAACCATATACTAAACCTGAGTTCTTTTGTAGTAGGAACTTATTTTCATTTATTTTTTGTTTGTTACTTTTTTAAAGGAGATTAAATGTTCATGTCTTATTTTTGATTTCTACCTGTAGGGTAGAATACATCCCTTCCATATTTTGGTTGCATTAGAAACCTATAAAGCTGGACATGGAAACAGAGGGAAACTTTGGTGGCGTCCTGATGGAGACATTTTAGAAGCTTTGGATGCCTCATTTTACAAAGCTTTCAAGGTAATAATAGTTCCTCAATTTGTTAAGCTTTCTAAGAGTTCTGTGTTTTTTGAAAGCTTATCAAGAACAGATCCTGGGATGGGTAACAATTCTGAAACTTTGGTAACAGCACTGTCCTGATGTTACCCAGAAAGAGGAAAAAAAGCCCTCTTTAGGAGTAAAAGCAGAAGAAGAAATTAATATATAAATTATGTGTACCTATTATATTTTTGTCTTTTATTCTTTCAGACAGTGGAACCAACAGGAAAACGCATTGTAATTGCAGTTGATGTTAGTGCATCAATGACACAAAAGGTTTTGGGCAGTGTGCTCAATGCCAGTACAGTTGCAGCAGTAATGTGTATGGTGAGGCTTTCCATTTCTCTTATAAATAACTGTTTTCATCTTGAATTGCATTTTTGATAGAAAGATGCTCTAAAACTGGTTAGAAATCAAGAGAAAACTTACATATAATATTTTTTGGGTACAGAAGGTGTGACCTTGTGCCTCATTGCTGAAAGCTCCTAGTAGCCATATTCAGAAACATCAGTTGGAAGAAGTTGGTTTCTGTTGTAAATCAAAGTGGTCAGGGCAGCTTTTCCACTTATCTTAGCCATAATAAAATGGCTTACTATAATTAAAAAAGGATAAAGTTATCTTACACATTTAAATTTTTTCAGAAGCATTCATAGAAATATACAGATTAGATTAAGAAATATTGGGATAATTCCTATGTCTGAGTTGTCCATGTGGCCTTTATTCACAGTTGTTTTCCCCTCAGTTTAGTATTCTAAAGCTTCTTGTGTTGTATTCTTTTATTGCAGAGGAATTGGACTTTCGTTGGCCCTTAAAAATGGTCAAGGTTTTATGTCAGAGGAGAGGGAAGAAAATGGAAGTATCTTTAGTTACAGTAATTAGAGCAGTTGTTCAGCTCTTTTTGCAGTGTTTATTTACAGAATATTTAAAGTGTAGAGTGAGCCATTACTGTTTATGAGCAACCGTGATGATTTAAATACAAAAGCATTTGTCATGCTGTGTGTTGGTAGGGAATGGCTCAGTTCAGACATTAAAAATTCAGAGTAATGTAACTGAATTAATTTCACTCTTTTCTCTCTCTTTCTCAGGTTGTAGCACGTACTGAGAAGGATTCCCAAATTGTTGCCTTTTCACATGAAATGGTCCCATGTCCAGTGACAGCTGACATGACCTTACCTCAAGTTTTAGTGAAAATGTATGAAGTATGTAAAAAAAAAAAAAGTCTCAGCAGTTACACTGTATTTTCTTTGTAATCAATCCTACTACCTTGTATAGCTGTATAGCTCTAGTATAAGATTGGACTTTTTGGTGCATTTTATTTAGAGAAAGCCCAGTAAACATCATTATTTCATTTGCTGGATATTAAATCTTGCATTTAGAATGCCAGTGCTATGTCACAATGAGTTAGCTTGAAAATAATATTTTAAAAAATTCGAGCAAAAAAAAATCCTGGACAAACTGAGATAAAATTAACAGGTTTAACAAAAAAGCCTCTTTGTGTAGTAACACATGGTAAAACATGAAGGTTACATCAAAAGGATTTTTTCCATGGTTTGGTAATTTCCTGTATTAATGTGTTCCATCCAAATATGTTTTTTCTTGTTAAGATTCCAGTGGGTACCACTGATTGTTCCCTTCCGATGATATGGGCTCAAAAGACTCAGACAGCTGCTGATGTCTTCATTGTATTTACTGATAATGAGACCTTTGCTGGGAATGCTCCTCCTGCAATGGCCCTTAGAGAGTACAGAGAGGTAAATATGCTGCTGACTATTTATGATTAATAAATACTGTACAAAGTAAGTACCAGCTCTAAAAATCTTTTAGAGATTGGACTGGTTGTGGCTTTCTTCAGGAAATATATATATAAAAAATTATATATGAAAATTATTTAATTATATAAAATTATTTAATTATATATAAAAATTAATATATATTGTTAAAAACAGTCCTGCAGTTAGGCAGAATTAGTACACGTATTGCACTAATTGTGTGTATTTAAAACCACAGAATTGCTAGAAGCATTTGTAATTAGCCTGCCCTGCTTGGTGTGCTCCAATGTTCATGAAATTTTGTTACTCAGGGACTGCATGAATTTCTACATCCTATATATAATTCATAGTGTAAGTTTTTATAGTTGTTACAGAATGATCTTTGACTCTCAGAACTAAATTCAACTTTGATGTCTAGTAGATGTCAAAATGTTTCAATGAAGTAAAGACAGGTGTCAAGAGGATAAGGTGACAGTATCTTGTGAAGAGAGCCTATTGTGTTTTAAAGGGACTGCTCTAGTCTGTACAGCTTCATAATTTTACAATAGAACAGAGAAAAATACCTTCTCCAAGCACATTGCTTATTTATTCAGCAAATCATCTTTTGTGCTTTAAATAAATTATTTTTTACATTACCGTAAATATGTTTCTCAGGCTTGGGTGTATGGACTTGAATCATTACATAGTTTCCACCCTGTTGGAATGAATACAGTCTTAAATTTGCTTTCCTTAGTTGAGGTTAGCTGCCATTCCAGCTGACAGGCATCCTGCGGTTCTGATTCTGGCATTCCTTGTTTCTGTCAGTACAGCTCTTCAGACAGTGGCTTAGGCAAGTGGCATAAGCCTCTGGCATATTTAAGTTACTGCATATGTGCACATGTTTTACTCTAGATGTGTTTTCTGATATGTTTTGCCCTCCTTCCTCTAGAAAATGGGCATTCCTGCTAAGCTGGTTGTTTGTGGCATGACCTCCCACGGTTTTACGATCGCGGACCCGGACGACAGAGGCATGTTGGATATCTGCGGCTTCGACACGGGAGCTTTGGACGTCCTTCGAAACTTCACTTTGGATTTGATTTAAGTTTTTTAGGCATCTGCTCTTCCCAGTGGGTCCATTGCTGGCAACAGACTTCACCCTGGGAACTCCCAGCCAAATATATTTTATTAGCTCATGGCATATTGTATACATATCAGAATGTTACGGGAGGTGGTGGCACTTCAAGCATCTCTGACTAGAGCTTCTCACTAAGGTGTTTGTAAGGTTGAACAGAACTTCAGTCTCATGCAAATCTAACAGAGAAACTCAGTGCTGGCATCTCTGGTGTCAAACTAACTGTCAGGAGCCTGCAATCCCCCTGCCGTTGGAGGTGGCAGCCACAAGTCACCGCTGTCACCCTGGGACTTGGCGCCATGCAGCAGCACTGTGCATTCAGACATTCCTGGTAATGGCTGGCAGTGCAGTCACATCACCCTTCAGAGTCCTGCAGCACAGCTGGCAGCCCTGCTCCTTCAGAAAGGCATCTCCACTCCTCAGCCACCTTCCTTGTATCTGGCACCCTCCTTTTCCCAAGGCAGTTGGTTTCTTCCTATACACGCATTCAAAACTCTAGTTGGATTTCATTCCCTGACCAACCTGGGCTCTGTGTGAGCTGGAGCTCCAGAGAGCAACATCCCTTGTGTGATAACCACAGGAACTGTGCTCTGAGTCCTGTGTGCCAGCACCAGCCACTCTGAATCTGTTCCAGGGCTGAACAGGACCCCCTGTTATGATGGGATGATGGCAGGACCACAGTGTACTTCACAAACCCTTGGTCCCTGAGCTTCACCAAAGTCTTCCTGGCTAGCCTGGCCTGCACCACATGAATCACCCCATCTCTGTTGTCCTCAAGCTCCACAGCATCCACTGCCTTGAGGAGAAGGGTGGTTTTGCCTGGGCCCAAGGAAGTCACCACCACAGCAAACACTTTGTGTCAGCATGCTGGACCCTGCTCTTGCTCTCCACCAGGGCTGGAGTCAGCTCAGACACCGGCTTGGCCCATCCAGCTTCTCAGCAGGGTAAGTGAAGAGGGCCACAGTGTTGTCCAGCTCCTCGTGGACTTTGGAGTTGCTCTGCTGCAGGTACCCCTGCTGCAGCAGCAGACCCAGCACCTGCTGAGGACGTGCTGCCTTCATCAGCCACAGGAGCAGGGTTGTACTGCAGGATGTCCAGCTTCCTGTCCCCCAGGGCTTCAGCAGCAGCACAGACCGACCAGCAGTGGCAGGAAGCAGGTGGATCACCTCCTGAGCCCTGAGCACCACCTTGGAGTCATCGAGGAGGGTGTAGAGGAAGCTGAGGAGCCCCAGAGTTCAGACCTTGGCCTTTTAGGGCTGAGAAAGTCCCTTGCAAACAATCTTGAATGAAAAGGGGTCCAGGAAGGTGGGACATTGTTCAAGGATCTTTAAGATGGAGGAACAGGCTGTCCCATGTGCTGAAGGATGAGCCAGTGAGGAAGAAGAATGGCCTGGTTGAACAGGGAGCTGTCACCGGAACTCAGGGAAAAAGACCTTTGGAAGAAGGGACAGGATGCTCTTGAAGACTACAAGGATGTTGTTAGGTTATGCAGGAAGGTTAGAAAAGTGGAACCCCAGCTAGAAATAATTTGGCCACTGCTGAAATAGATAACAAATGTATCTATGAACAAACACATCAGCAGCAAAAGGAGAACCAAGGGGAGAATCTCCATCCTTGATTGTGTGTGAGGGGAAGCATTGCCACAAAGGATGGAAAAAAGGCTGAGGTACTTGATGCCTTCTTTGCCTCAGTCTTTAATAGTAGATCAGCTGTCCTTGGGAAGACAGAGACAAGGAACAAAATGAGAGCCGTGTAATTCAGGAGGAAACAGTGACCTGCTCCCCCACTTAAAGTGTTCAAAGGTCCCTGGGGTCTGATGGAATCCACCCAAGCTGCTCTCCACCATTTATCATCAATCCTGGCTAACCAGGGAGGTCTCCAGATGACTGAAGGTTGGCCAGTGTGGCACCCATTGAGCAGAAGAGCCAGAAGGAGGATCCAGGAAGCCACAGGCCTGTCATCCTGACCTCAGTGCCAGGGAGGGTTATGGAACAGGTCATCTGGATCACACAGCACTTGCAGGACAGCCAGGGATCAGGCCCAGCCAGCATGGCTTTGTGAAAGGCAGGTTCTGCCTGACCAACCTGATCTCCTACTATGAATGGTGACCTCCCTGGTAGATGAGGTGGAGGCTGTGGATGTGGTCTGCCTGGGCTTCAGCAAAGCCTTGGACACTGTTTCTCTCCTGTCTGAGAAGACGGGAGCCTGTGGCTTGGACAGGTGCACTGTTTACTGGCTAAAAAACTGGCTGGATGGCTGGGCACAGAGAGTGGTGGTGACTGAGTCACATCCTGCTGCCTGCTGGCCACCACTGGTGTCCCCTGGGCTCGCTGTTGGGGCCAGTCCTGTTCAGTGTCTTTATGGCTGATTTGGACAAGGGGATCGAGGGCACCCTCAGCCAGTTTGCAGATGACACCAGGTTGAGTTGATCTGCTGGAGGGCAGGAAGGTTCTGCAGAGGGATCTGGACAGGCTGGGTCCATGGATTGAGTGTGGCCCCAAGTGCTGGGTCCTGCCTTTGGGTCACAGCAATCCCAGTAATGCTCTAGGCTGGGGCAGAGTGGCTGGGAAGCTGCCTTGTGGAAAAGGACCTGGGGATGCTGGTCAGCAGTGGGTGAGCAAGAGGCAGCTGTGCCCAGGTGGGCAAGAAGGCCAAGGGCATCCTGGCTGGGATCAGAAAGAGGGGCAGCAGGACCAGGGAAAGGGTTCTTTCTCTTTACTTGGCACTGGTGAGACTGAACCTCAAATCCTGTTTGCATCCAAGAATTGGAGCAGGCTGCTCAAGGAGGTGGTGGAATCATCATCCCAGGAAGTGGTCCAAAACCACTTGGATTTGATGCTTAGGGAAATGGCTCAGTGGTGGACCTGGCAGTGTTGGGTTGATGTTTGGACTCGATCTTAAGAGCTCTTTTCCAACCCTCATGATTTTGTGATTTTTATTAACTTTTTGTGAAGGAAAAACAAGAAAAGCAGATGAGGAATCTCTTTTTTTATTTTTCCTGTTGCACACAATTTAGAGTAACAGTGAGAAGTTTGCTAAAAGTGGTTACAGGGTTATATAGTATATAATTTAATTTCATTTATAGTAGACTATAAATATGGAGAGATTTTTAATTTCCCCCATTGCTGTGGAATGCTTATTTGCAAGAATAAATTCAATAATTACTTTTAGAATGGAGCTGGAAACAAATGGGCTTAGTTTTTTTAATAATGGCAGTTTACCAGCAGCTTCATTGAGAGGGACTTTTCTTTGGGCTTTTTTAAAATCTTTGCATTTAAAGTGTTAGTAATGTTCTATGGTTTCCACGGCTATGGTTAAAATCTACAAAAGAAGTTTTTTCTGGTATGTATTGAGACCATGTGACTGTGATACAGTGTAAAAGTTACCCAGGGACATTTTATACCGCTAAAACTGAAAGTGCAAGAGCTCATGCTAATCTTTTTCTCTCTGGATTACCATCTGGGTTTTCAGGAGCAAATATGTCTTGAGGTAAATTGAGGGGCAGTTTCTACATAATACCATTTCAGAAGCACTAGTTTAGAATTAAAAATGCTTTACAGGAAGTTCTAAAAACTGTTTTCAGTAGAAAAAGACCTTGGAAATGGCTGGGATGTCACATTCAGTCCTTGTCACAACTTCAAGAAGCATCAGCTCACCTTCAGTGAGCAAGATTAACAAGTGCATGTGTCTTGGCCTACTCAGCAAAGCTGAGTGGGAGCAACCAGAAACAAAAAGCTACTTTTTTTTTTCAAGAATGTATTCAATAACTCAGAAACAATCTTCCTAACAGGAGAGTATTTCATTTTTTAAAATCTTTTGTAGGTTAGTGTTACTTCTGATTTCATAAATTAATTCAAGCTAACATATTTCAAAACTACCTCCAGTTTATAGTGACCAATTCTTAAAAACTTTTATGAACTGTACAGTTGCCTCCTTCATGTTCACAAAATCTTGTTTAGGAAGTGATTGAAACTGGATTTTTTTATTTTCAATTTTTTTATTTCTAGTCTGATAGTAAGAGTGTGACAAGGAGAAAGCCAGTGAGTATTCTACCACTTTGGAACAGACATTGATGGCAATTTGTGTGTGTATATGTATTTAATTATGTGTTTTCTATATGTGTGTGTAGGGGGAAGTTAAAAGATCTCTTTAGTAGATCAGTCTTACAAGATTTGAAAGGTTTTTTAGTGATGCTTTTACAACTTCCTCTAAAACATACGTATTTCAGCCTCTTTTATGCTAATACAGACTGTTTTAAACAGCAAATTTGGTGTTAATTTGAAAATAATTGATTTATAAAAATATCATGCTTACCCATAGTGGTAAATGACACATAAGACCATATTTTTCTGCCTAAAACCCAAGCTTTTAAATGTAAAATTGAAGTTCCTACTATACTTTTGGTACTTGTAACATTACTTTTCATTATGCCTCATTCCTATTGATGATAAATTCAAAGCTTGCATTGTGTAGCTGGGATCTCTCATTTGGTGCTAAAATAGGATGTTACATGTTACTGAAGGTATTCTGCTACTTCCTTACACTCTCCCTTAGTGCATAATGAATCCAGTGAGGAAAGCCTTTCCTGACTAAAAACAGGGCTAACAGGACTGCTGGGTAGAGTGTTGCCTTTCAGCCAGCATGAATGTAAGTCACTCCTGAATTCTCACTGCTCTGACAGAATGCCTGGAGACACAGGACTGCCACCAGCTCCTCAGGTGAGTTCTAGAACAAACCAAGTGTTCCTACAAAAGCTAAGACACAGCACTTTGGGGTCTGCAAAAAGAAAACCAGCCATTTCTCGTGGAAAATTGCATATCATTTTTAGCATCTAAACACCATGAATATGGGGAGTAAACTCATTTGCTCAATACATGTTAATAATTATTTCCAGTAAATGCACTGATGTTTTGGGGTTGGGTTTGGTAGTAGTGCATTTTAAATGACACAATAGTCAAACATCTGATTGGGTGTTTCCTTCTAAGCTAGAGATGTCAAAAATAACTGATAGATGAGCATCTTTTGCAAGTACTTTTTCTTATTTGCAGTAGTATTTGTGAAGTAATAAGAAATATTTTGGACTAAATATAAAATGAAAACTTTAAACAGGTGTTTCAAGTAACTTTCAAGTAAATTTATTGCAAATAAAAGTTAGAGTAGTTACTAACAGATTGAATGTATGGTTATAGTGGTGTTGCATCTTTGGAAGCAGTCCAGTTTAAAATGCAGTTCCTTGAACTAGACTGTGGAGGTAAAGATGAACTTTTCAGTAGGAGTGATAGAAATTGTAGATCCCTGTATCTGTTGACACTGGATAGCTGTGACCAATGATAAAAGGTAGTCATCCCTGCTGGGGTACAGAATGTGCTCCTAAACATTTGTAGTAACTCTGGACTGAAAACCTGGTCAGTGGTTTCTGTGGTGTAAAACCAGCACTGATCAGACCACGTTGTCATCTGCTCCTCCTTCAGGATTTGCACAGAGAGGGGAAACTCAAGTAAATGCTGACAGGTGAAATTCTGTAGTATGTGGACCTTTGTTTCTGGGAGTTTCTTTCTGGTTTTGCTATTCTCTTCCATTAAGGGGCATAGAAGAATGATGCTGCATATTCCTTGTCCATAGACTGGACATATCTGCCCATACACTGAATTTTAGGGGACAGCATGACTCACTTGCCATAACGCATTTGGCCCACTTCTAATCTTTAGTTATTAAGCTGATAATTTCCAAAACAACTCTAGACATGTAAAGAGGCAATAATTACTGTAATGCTTGAAAAAGAATAAAAAAAGTGAGCTAAGACAAAATTGATAAGCTTAAGCTTCAGTTCAGTGTACAATAAACAACCTACTCTTTCACCAGAAAGGAGACTTTCAAATCAGTAGTGGTCATTGCATTGGAGGAGCACTGACTGGAAAAGCAGAAAAGGGGCTATAATTGTGCACTGCAGTTTACCAGTAAGCACTGAGCAAGGACAAGTTTAAAGCTAGCTAATTTTACTCAAAATGCTGAATGAAAAAAGGTCTAAATGCAGAGTGCAGCTGTAGACCAGGCAAATGCAGGTTTCCTAAAAATGCAGTTTTTCCACGTTTCCTGACACCTAACAGTTACCTGGTTTCAGTTTGACTGCCATTTCTCTGTGACTCCCTTGACAATTCTGGAGGATCAGAGTATTGTGCTGAACACTGTAATGTTCAGGCACTTTAAGAAAGAAGAAAAGCATGTTGTGGTTGGAAGCACAGCAGAAGTGAAACATTCTCCTGTGAGGAATTGAACATCCAAGGTCAGGTTTCTTCTTGGAAGGGACACAATAAATGACATGGAGAGAGGAGGAGGCTCTTGAGTTTTTAAAAATAATGCAGTGAGCACATCAGCATTGAGTAATAAATTCAGTAATGACAGTAATAATTTTGCCAAGAAATAGAATTTCATGTCAGGAATTTTAGACATGGAGCAAGGAGTAGGAGACTTCGAGGTGCTGGTAGAATTAGATTGCAGTCCTCTGTGTTTCAAAAAGGAGAAGTCTAAGGGTAGGTGTAGTTCTGAGGTCAGCAGGGCCAGTCTACATGCCCACTGTGTGAGGGCTGCTAATAACTGGCACTAAAATACCTTGCTGCTTAAAACCACTGTTAAACCTGTTTGTCAAACACAAGTCTTAAGGAGGTTTATGTTGGTTTTTCACATTGCTGTGTTAACTGATGCCCATAGATGGGTATGCCTTTAAAAGGCTGCTCAACAAAGTACATATTCTTGGCTTAAAAAACACACCAGCAGTTTGGGAAATGTATTTTAATAATGGCTCTGACTGTAAAAACACAAGGAAAATATTTGTCTGCATTGCAAATACTGCTTAACCCTGTCCTGAGCTCACAGGCACCCATAACAGAAGCTTTCGTTTTGGTTCCATTTGTTTTGTTTCTTCTTCTTTTGCTGTTCCCTTTTCTCTGTTAGTGTTGGGTTTTTCTCCTTTTCTATCTTGTCACCTCAGGCCTATACTTGAATCTTTTTTCACAAGCTCTCATCCATTCCTTTTTTCGTTTATTTTTGCCTCTATTCTTCTGCCTTTTTGCTGTCATTGAGTGTGCTTGCTTAGCTCCCTGCACCAGAACTGGTGGCATAATATTTAATGTTTCTAATAATGAATATTTTTTTCTGTTCTTTAATTATATAAATCTCTTACAAAACATCTAATTTGTTGTATCTATCAGATTTTTGGTAAAACTCTGTGTAAAAATCAGTTATAAAAGTATACTTTATTTATTACAAAAATTCAACATCTGCCTGTGAATGGCTTTATTTGAAAAAAGTAACAATTACAATTGGCTTTTCAAATTGGCTTTTCAAATGTAAAGCTTTTTTCTAGAATTAGTTCAGTGATTTGAAACTTTGCATTCTTTTAAATGGTATCAAGCTGCTGTCATGCAGAATTAGGAAAACGTTTAAATTAATATTCTGGATAAACAGGCAGTTTCTTTGCAGTATTGACAAGAGCAAGTCTTCAAGAAATAGGCTGTAGAAGTAAACCTAAGTAAAGATTCATTTGTCTTTTTTGTGCTTTTAATCCTTTTATTTAGTTTCTAGGTTTATTTTGCTGTCTGCAGTGGTTTGCAGTGCACGGAAATGCTGCTGTAAGCAGCTGTTCTAATGACTTTCTTGCTGGAATGGTAGAGATTTCATCTCACCATGTCACTGTGGGGTGTGCAAATGGCTGAGCAAGAGTTCTGGGGAAAAGGTAAAACACTGACCAGGACAGTGTTTTGTGGATATGCTGCCCTGAGGGAAATCATAAAAGATAAGCTAATTTCAGCAGAAGTATGGTGTCTTTACATATGTGTGCTTACATATCTGGATTTACGAGTCTGATACTGCAAAGTGTGGTTTCTTGAGGTATTTCTGCATTCTGAATTTAAGTTTAAATATATATATATTTGCATATCTATGTGGTATGTTGAGAACTTTTACAAATGCTTCGTTAAATAATGAATATAAGTAGCTGTTTTCTTAATGTTACCAGCTTAAGAGTTAAGCACAACTAGTTACAAATAAAATATCTTTTCATTCTCCTGTAAAAGTGCAGTTCTACTCTTTAAAAATAATTCTGTATTTAAAAAGCAACACATGGGCACATTCACAGCTCTATGTGCTTCATTAAATAATTCATTGTTTGTTTGCAGCTTCTTCTACTTCTTAGAAGCCTGGGATTTAAGATGGATGAGCAGGTATCCAGATCTTCTAGTGGATACATTTCAATATTTAGATTCCAGGACAAGCATATTTTTAAGATAAACAACTTTGTCCTGGAGAAAATGCTAGGGGAAAAAAGAGATGGAAATTTTTAATGACTGTTCTTGAGGTTCTTAATTTTGGTTGGGTTTTTCCCCCCCCCTAGATTAGAACCACACTTTAACTGCCATATCATGTTTAATTAATTTAAGCATAACATGGCTTTGTGCCATCCAGTAACAAAGGCACTGTCTTGCTGCTACTTTCTGTGAAATTGTACACAATGAAAAAAATTGTTTGGATGGGGAGCCTTAATATGGTTAAAAAGAAATATAATTAACCCTTTGGGTGCCTTAAGCTAGATCCTGTTTAATGATGGGGCACTCACTTGCATCTGCAGGCACAGCTTGTTTCAACAGCTGCAAGAGAATTTGCCTTAAGTGACAATGCCCTGGGATTTCCAGAACTTGGAACTCAAAGGGTTATTTTAGACTACTGGTGAAAAAAACAAGCCTCTAAACAGGGAACAAAAGGAAAAGGTCTTTGAAAAATTCCTTTGCATACTATTATTATTTTTACGTGATGGGTTTATCAGCTTTGGGGACAAAATTGTTGTTAAGCTTCTGATAAAACTGGCTGAAGAATTGTACACAGAGAAAAAGAATACTTGGTATTCTTATTTGACTGTATGTGCAAAATCAATTGCTTTATTAAGTGTAAATTCAGAGAGAGATGCACATCTGTGTTTACCTTGATGACTGTGTCCTAGCACCACACAGTAAACTGCAATAATAAAAATGAAACAAGGTCAGTGTGTTGAATTAGCTGATTACATACTAAAGATGCACAATGCAGGCAACTGTATCCTAAAGACTTTCTACAAATGATGCAGTTTGAACTTAGTTCAAACCTGCATCACAAAAATGAAGCTATCAAGTTTAAGTGATACTCTTGCTGTCCTAGTTAGCTGGAATTAAAGATTGATGTTTTTTTCCCTTGAGGGAAAAAGTAGTTTAGGTACATGCAGTGCTGAAAGCAATGGAAATAACAGGATTCTTAATTCACAAAAAGTGAGTAAAAAATTAATTGACTAATGTTTTTATTCTAATAAGTGCACCTTTAGTAGTGTAATGGCTCCTTAAACTGAAGAATGGGACATAATTTTCTACTTGCATATGAGCTACTTTGAAATAACCAAGAATCTTGGCATTGCCTGGTCTGGCTTTGGATGTACATTGTACTGAAAGTATGGAATTTTAGTCATTTCTTTTAGACACTTAACTGAAAGTTAAAATGGCTAGTAAACTGCATTCTGACTGTAGAATTTAAGTACTAAATAAACTCTATGCATATTAGACCTGCTTCACTTGCTCTTATGTTTGATGCTGTTGTTGGATCACAGTCTGCAGCTGAGTGCCTGTGCTGCCTGGCCCCCTGGAAGGCCATTCCTGAATGGCAGTACAGGCTGATACCTCAGAGTGCAGAGGAAAGATGAAAGCTGTCACTCTCTAAAGCTGCCAGAATCTTTATTCCCTTTTCTGTTCCATTGAACACACGATTTGGGAGCTGGGTGATCAGGCACTGAGTACAGGAGGGGCAGACATGCACACACCAGTATCACTACAAACTGGGTTTGCTTTACACTTCAGTTTGACAGAGAAGAATTATATTTAACAAAACCATTAAATAAAATGGACAGTTTATTGAGACAAAGCTAGAAAGCAAACTAATGTGCAGCAAAACCCACAGGATTCTTTTTGCAGAGCCTGGGCTTCCCTGGAGCAGGATGTAATCACCATGAAATGACATCACTGTCTCACTAAGAGCCCCAAGAGTTACATAATGTTTGCTAATGACCATTTGGGTTGGCAAAGCTGAGGCAAGGACACCAAGTAATTCACCAAGTCTATAAAGTCTGTCTGAGTGATGTGTAATTCAGAAAGCCATGGTTTGAGGTTGTTGAGTGCAGCTCATGCTGTGTCTGTGATCTTCTGATTTCATCTGAAATTCTGTTCATACAAAGGAAGACGAAGCTAGAGATGGTTGCTCAGTAATTTGACCTCATTCGACACTGATTAATTAAAGGAATCAGTTTGCCTTGCTCATGAAGCTTTTGAGTATCTGTTGCACCTCCAACACAAGTCCCATTGATAAACACTCTTGGGACCTATCAAGAAAACAAAAGTTGCATTAGTTACCTCTTGGAAAAAAGGTAAACATTCAATCAAGCCCATGTGGACCCCAGTACCCACAATCACTGTGTTCTTCTAGCTGTGTGTATAATATTAGTGTACAACCCATACTTGTGGACAATATTTACAGAGATGGGAAACTTCTTGTGCCCCTCAAAAGTGGGATGAAGACACTGAGTGGGTGGTTGTAATAAATTCCAATAACTGAGTCAAGTGAGACTATGTAAAATAAAATAAAGGTGTTAAACACAATGGTTCAAATATACCAATGAAAAATATCTTTGATACTTCCATTATTTCAGTGGCAGTATGGCAAAGTTCAGCTGTGAGGGATAGCCAGAGGGGTTCTAGAGGAAGAGACCTCCTCCAGCATTTAATTTAGGAGCTTGTATCCCAAATTTACCTGTCTCAAAACAATTAAGGACTTGCTATGGATATAACCCAAGAGTGATGTGTGTAGCCCAAGCTGTTACTTGTTAAGTGTAAGAGAATATACTCACTGTTCTGCCACCAGTCATCTGTTCCAGAATGTCTTGGAACTGCCTTCCATTTGTATTTAGGTCCAGTTCCACAGCTTTGTATTTCACATTCAAACCCTCAAAGAGGTTTTTTGCCATTCTGCAGTATGGGCATGTTGTTTTAGAGAAAATCACCACACAGTTGTGTGAAATAATGTCCTGTGTGCTCAAAAGAAAGTTAAAAGTCAGTGAGCTTCAAGCCAATGCACTATTGAACAGTCATGAAAGTAATACACAACTTAAAAAGCTGCTGTGAGAGTGGCAAACACAGGAAAATCTCTGCTGGCACCTCTGAAAGCAGGTTTGACCTGCATCTGGCTCCAAAACAGCACAGGGATGGTGGAGTGTGTGGTACAACTTTGCTCTGCAGCCTGCCCAGCTCCCGGCATCCCCCTAAATTGTTTAGTAGAGTTTTCTCTGTCTGTAAGGCACTTGGGATGTGCCAGTGGCAAGCACAGTGGCCAAAAGCAGTGGCTGAAATATACACCCTTATCACTTTACTGTAAATTCAAGGGGATTTCAGACTATCATTAACTATCAGTAAATTTATAAAAAAACATAACTTTTGAAATATTTAACTTGATATCAGTAATTTTACAAGGTTCTATCCCCAATGTGGATGGCCGCACTGAATTTGAGTAGAGGTCTAAAAAAACCTCAAAATGGGTGCAGCCTAGGAAGAACAGGTTCTAGGGCTGTGGATTAAAAAAAACTGCCACATGGCTTGATAACCATGATGAACACAGGAACAGGTTCAACAGGCAGAACTATTTACAGCATTTCTTTGCGTAAATAAGAAAAGGTTTGAAGTAATTGGCTTTTATAGATGCTGAAAATCAGTAAAAGCAACAGAAATAATCCTACCTGTATTTGATTCACAGCAGCACAATATGACAATCCTACAGAAGCGGTCTGGCTGTTCCCCATTCTATAACTAAAAAGAAATGACAGTCAGATCTTCGCGCTTTCAAAGGACCGCCACGCTGCCCTGTGGTTGTTTGGGTATTTCACTGACCGCGCCATGGAAGTTCCCTTGAGCTGCAACACGTGCAGCCACCCCGCTTCTCGTGTGCCTGCAGGGAAGGGGAGCAGCGGGATGGCTGCGGCTGCGAACAGCCCGGCGGGGCCGTTACACGGGAAACGCTCCGCGCCGCCGCTGACAGCCGCACACACACGTGCGACACCCCCGACACCGCGGGCCCGGCACCCCGCGCCCCGCTCCCGAGCCCTGCCCGCATCTTCATCCCGATCCCTGCCCTCATCCTCACCCGAGCCCTGTCGCTCCCCCAGTCCCGATCCCGGACCCGGTCCTTATCCCGATCCCTGTCCTTGTCCCCGTCCCGGTCCCTGTCCCGACCCTAATCCCAGTCGCGGTCCCTGTCCCGATACCGATCCCAGTCCCGGTCCCGATCCCTCTCTCTATCCGTGTCCCGATCCCGATCCTTAATTCCTGTCGCAGTCCCAATGCCGATCCCAGTCCCTGCTCCAGACCGTGTCCTTGTCCCGATCCCCGTTCCGGTCTCGATCCCTATCTCTATCAGAGTCTCTATCCTTATCCCATTCCCGGTCCCATTCCCGGTCCCGGTCCGGTGCCCCCGGCCAGCACTCACCGGCCCCCCCAGGCTGCGGCCACTCGGCGCAGCGCCCCCTGCAGGGCCATGGCTCGGGCAGGAAGGGGCGGTGCTTCCCTCGGCCCTCCCCGCGCTGCGGCGCCGCTCCTCGCAGGGCCCCGCGCCGCCTCCCGGGGCTGCCTGCCGCGCTGCCGGTGCTCCGGGAGCGCCGGGGACACGGGGCCAGCACCGGGCCAGCTGGGCCAGCACGGGGACAGGGACAGCACGGGGTCAGGGACAGCACAGGGAGAGGGCCAGCTGGGCCAGCACAGGGCTGGAGCAGGGACGGCACAGGGACGGCACGGCATGGGGCAGCTTTCCTGGGATAGGGATCAGGAGAGGCATAAGGAGGGGCTGGATTTCCCGGGATAGGGGTCAGGAGAGGCATAAAGAGGGGCTGGATTTCCCGGGATAGGGGTCAGGAGAGGCATAAAGAGGGGCTGGATTTCCCGGGATAGGGGTCAGGAGAGGCATAAAGAGGGGCTGGATTTCCCAAAGGCCTAGGAGCCGCTCGTGCTGTTGGGGAAGTCGGGGAGATTTGGCCTCCTTCCCGGCTGACTTCCAGATGTGGGGGTTTCAGCGGTGCCTTTGCTTTGTCCAATGGAAAACTTACTTTGAATCTTCTCCGTCTCTCTTTCTGTTTTCTCTTCTTGCTCAGGTTTCTTTCCTGCCTTGCAGTTCTTTGGTCAGAAACTGACCTGTGAAACAGGAGCGTTGGGAATGGAGTAAATAATGGGTGGGGATGAAGAGCTGCTCCTGGTACCTGGGAATCTGTGTTAGTGGAGTTGGCTAATCGTGTAATGTGTGGAATGTTTTTAGTGGCTCCTGGGGAAGAAAAAATAGGGGAGGTTTTACTTTATGTGGAGGTGTTGGATTTTTTAATTTCTTCTTCCCAGTAAAAGCTGTTCAACAATATTTTGTTATTTCACCCCGACATACCTTGCTGTGGAGCCTGGTCAAAAGAGTGTCCTTGGCAGAGCACTCCTGTGGAATATCCTCTGAGCATCCCCTCTGGGGTCTGCACAAGTATTTCAGTAGTGGAGAAACTTTTCTATCCCTCTTAGTTGAGAGGGTAAACTGTGCTCTGGATCACTATTCAGTGCTCAGCCCTACGTTTTAAAAAATACTGCAAGGAAATGCACACGTGTACTGATTTGGTTTTGCTCACATGTATCTGTGAAAAAAGGGAATATGTGTTCATGCATGATGTATCTTTCTATTATCTTCCTGGATGTTGATTAATCTTAAATGAACTTAACTATGATGAAAAATTGTCAAATATTTTGCAATTTAATTCTCCTTTCCTACAAAGCATCAGTATAACCTGTTAAAGTAGTGAGAAAATGCAATTGAAACATTGTACCTATGTCATATACTCTCATTTTACTAAATGGTAACTTGCTTGCTCAGTTCAGATAATGATTTTGTAGCCTAATCTTCGGGGACAAAACTGATAAACTCTCAGATATCTAAAGCCACATGAAAATAGTTTCACATCAAATCCTGATTCAATGCTATAAATGCTGGCTAATTATGTCACTATGATCCCCAAAGCAAACTGTGGGAACTATTTTGTAAACTCCCAGTTAAAACTTGTAATGAAAGTGTCACGTTAAGAGTGAACCCACTATATTTTTGCATTAAATTTGGCAGAAAATCACCCCCCTTGGCAGTCCAGCTGCTCCTCAGATATCAGAGGGGCGGGAACAGCTGGGTTTAGCTTCTGAGCCGTGGCCAGCAGCAGACGTGCAGAGCTGGTGTGGCACTGGAAAGAGATGACCTTTGGAGTTCCTTCCGGCCCACCCTGTGGTTCTGTGCTGGTGGTGAGTACCCTGGGGGCAGAAGTGTGTGTGAAATATGAACCATCCAGCCAGCCACAAGCACAGTCAGGTGGGAGATGCCAGTGCAGCAGTAAGAGTATGATTACAAACACAGGAATTTGGCTTTCTGAATTTCCCAAGCGAGCACCCACTACCACTAAGTGCTGGAGTCTTACCCAGTAGGTGTCCCTTGGGGAGGAGACAGGCAGAGCCCTCTGACAGTGCCAGGAATCAGAGATGGAGGCTCCTCTGACCTCCCTTACCACTACAGCTGTATTTATATTGTTTCCAGTGAGAGACAGGAGAAGGTGAAGTTGTGGCTGACATAATTTCCTGTTTAAGTGGAGTTTTAGTCATGAGCATATACGGGGGTACCGACACAAAGCTGGGTCATTCCTCTGGCTCCGTTCCTGTTACCTGCATTGTTCCTGCCAGAGCATGACCACAGCACCTCTGTGCTGCTCCATCCTTTGTTTCACACCTGCATTGATTTCAGCAGGGCGAGACCAACTCTCTCCCTGCTGCTCCCCGCCTTGTTCCCTCCTCCCAGAGCAGCACACCCAGCTCCTGCAGGGATCCCGCTCCTGAGGCTGCAGGCAGCTTGTCCCTGCTGAACTACTGCCAGTGCACTCCCCTTCCCTTCCCTTCCCTTCCCTTCCCTTCCCTTCCCTTCCCTTCCCTTCCCTTCCCTTCCCTTCCCTTCCCTTCCCTTCCCTTCCCTTCCTTCCCTTCCCTTCCTTCCCTTCCCTTCCCTTCCCTTCCCTTCCCTTCCCTTCCCTTCCCTTCCCTTCCCTTCCCATCCTTCCCTTCCCTTCCCTTCCCTTCCCTTCCCTTCCCTTCCCTTCCCTTCCCTTCCCTTCCCTTCCCTTCCCTTCCCTTCCCTTCCCTTCCCTTCCCTTCCCTTCTCCCCAGTCAAGACACCCTTAAGTGAAAGAGGAAACCAGAACTACAATGTTTTCTGGAAACCTGAAAATAAATCTCTTTGCAGCTGGCTGTGTGCACCATTCCCTGCTCCCTGAGCAGCAGAATGGAGCAGAATTGAAATGAGGGCTTTTTGGTGTCATTGTATCCCAGTGACTGTGTCTCACTGCAAAGAGGTGTTCCTTGTGGTGCAGCAGATGTACAGGATGTGTTTCTGAAGAGGTGGCACTGGTTTAGGGAATACTGGGGCTTTTGGGTGAGGCATGGAAATGGGGCTTTGCCTGCAGGAAGCGTTTCAAGTCCTGAGCCAATTTTCATGAGCTGTAGCTCCAGTCATAATTCCAAATCCAGTTCAGGAAATGATATTGTTTAGTCGTTATGCCTTTGTCTTCTAAACACATAAATATTACTCTAAACCCACTGACAAATAAATATTGGCAGTGATTGGTATAATTCACCATGTTACTGCGTGTTGTAGTACATATTTGTGTGCTAGATTATTTTAATACCCTATCTGAAATGTTTTAAATACACTTGTGGTGCTCTGCATGTTGTTGTTCTGACACAGATGGGGATATCACTAACATATTGAAACAGGGAATTCTATAGGCTGTTGGCTTTTTGTCGGTTTTGTCAGTCTCAGCACATGTTACTTACAAAAAGAAAAATGACCCAATTCTGCCTTCTGCAAATTTAAGGTGGTATCATGTTTTCTGCCAGTGTTGGAGAGTGTTAGGAAGATTCTGAGCATCAGAGGTTAGAATAATTCATGATGAGAGCTTGTTTTGGGGTCTCGAATCCTGCAATCAGGATTCCCCAGGGAATTCCCGTTTGTTTGGTTCTGCTGGGAACCGTTACCACCCCTAAAACCCCGTTAGCACCACCAACCCCCTTCCAGCACCCTCTAAAACCTTTCCTCCAAAACAAAACTCCTCATTTCCCTCGCCCAAACCATCCCAGCGCGCTCGGGGAGCGCGGCTCAGCCCCGCGCCGTGACTCGGAGAGCACGCGGGAGCATCAAAGCTCCAGAGAAAAGAAGCACGCCGAGAAACTCAGGCAGTGACTGTGTGCAAAGCTCTATTTCCACATCAAACATAAGAAAGCTCTGCGTGCTCAGGACAGAGAAAGCCGCACCCGTGAGGGCGGCAGCGGGGGCGCGGCCGCCGTGAGGGACAAGGGGGCGTGGTCTCCGCCCCGCCAGCCCCGCCCCCTCGCGGGCGGGGGCGGGCCCACGTCGCTCCCATGGCAACGCGTCCGGCGTCGCTCCTAGTAGGCGGCGCGGCAGCGTCGGTTCAGGCATTCGCGGCGGGCAGCCCGGGGCGCGCCGGCGGGGTCCTGCGGCGGGCGGCGGCGGCCGGAGCGGTGGCGGCCGGGCGAAGATGGCGGACGTGCTGAGCGTGCTGCGGCAGTACAACACGCAGAAGAAGGAGATCGTGGTCAAGGGCGACGAGGTGATCTTCGGAGAGTTCTCCTGGCCCAAAAACGTCAAGACCAACTATGTCATCTGGGGGTGAGCGACGCGGCCGGGGCAAGGGGCGGGTGGGGGGAGAAGTTGCCCCAAAGTTGCGCCCGGGCAGCGGGGACGGGGGTGCCGCCGTCCTTGGCCCCCCCGGCGCTCCGCGGGTGTCGGGGCGGACGGGGTCGGCGGGCTGGTGCCGCTCCCCGCAGGGCCTCGGGGCCCCGGCGCCCTGCCCGGCTGTCCCGAGGGCGATCCCCGTCCCCTGGCAGCCCGGCGGGGCAGGCAGCGCTCGCCGCTCCCTTCGGGAACGTTCCCGGGTTCTGCCCCGGCCCGGGAGAGCCGCGCAGCCGGGGCCGGGCCGTTCCTCCGCTCTCAGCGTTCCCGTCCGTGCCGCCCGCGGGGCCGCGTCCTGCAGACTCATGCGATGAGATGGCAGCAGGCAGCTGCTCCCGAGTTTTTCCGGGAGTTTGGTGAAATAGACGCGTTGTGTTGTTGCTCGGACAACGCTCTCAGGCGCACGGTGGGATCCTTGGGGTGTTTTGCGCGGGGCCGGGAGTTGCAGTCGGTGAACCCGATGGGTCCCTTCCCTCTCAGCACAGGCTGTGGTTCTGTCTGGGGCTGTCGGGGCTGCTCTTTTGGCAAAGCACCAGGACGAGGGCGGCGAGGCCCGGACCGCCGCTGCCTCTGATGAGCTGTGCAGGTGCTCTGCCCCCACCTGAGGCCTCTTCCTGGGCAGGACTACTGCAGGCTGTTCCCTGGCTGGTCTTATCGTAATAAACAAGTAGAGAGAGTGTTGGTGTGGCTTAAATGATTGTAGTAGATAAAATGCTTGGTTTTAGAAAGCCTCTATAAAATGAGGGGTTTTACCTGTTGAATTTTCCTAGTATAGCATGGCTTGCTTATATTGCAAAGGAGTTGTTTGTTTTCATTTCCTCAGAATTTAGCGTCTGCTTGCTTCTTAGTGTCCTCACTAGAAGGGTTCCAATGAATCTTTTTTGAACTTAGAGGGGAAAAATGCTTCTTTTTAAAGCTTAGGTACTGGTCAAAGAGGACATGTTATCCTGTGAACCTTTGTGGAAAAGCAGAATTCTCACAAAACCCTGAACTTGTAGTTAAGTCTGACCAGGAATTGTTAATTTTTCTCCTCATAATTATGATATGAATATTATTAGCCTTAGAGGGAAAGGAATTAAGCCTACAGTTGTAGGTGGACTTTTCATAGTTGATTTTACTTTGCATTTTATATATTACTAGAAATCTGCTTTTTCATTACCTGTTTCAAGCTTTCAAAAACTAATTTTGGAGTTATTTGTGTTTCCTGGCCGAGTGGGGGATACTGGTATGTAGACTGAAGAGGAAGAAAAATATTTGGACAAGCAGTTAGAAGTCTTAGCTGTATTATTGCTGGGCAGTGTGTAGACAGATGTGGTGATTTCCTTGCTACAAGTTACTTTTCCCAAGTGGTAACAAGTAGTGGTTAAGTAGACAAACAAGTTTCATTGCCCTTCTGCAGGGAACAAGAAACTGATATGCCAGCCCTGTCCTATTGCTCAGGAGTGCTTGGATTAGACCCAGAAATTGTTACCAAAAGTCTAAAAGCAGCTGGAGAGCAAACTTTGCTATGTACAGCCAGGCAGCTTTATCTTCCTGGTCAAGAAGGATGTATGGGTGAACAAATCATTCTCTGAGCACAGCAGCAGCTCCTGCCAGAGCTGTGAGTGCTCATCTCCTGGGCTATGTGTGTGCTGGAATTTGAGGTTTTTTGTTCTTTGGATCTTGGTTTAGACCAGTGGCTTCTGAGCTTTTGATAGGATCAGACTCAGCTCTCAGTTCACACATTTCAACCACTGTGGCATTTTGCATGTCTCAGCTTTGCATTGAAGACACTGTAAAAATGAGACCAGTTCTGCAAGCCATGCTCAGTAGCTTGAACACCACACTGGAAGAGCTGCTAATTTAGGTAATTGCTACACTCAGGAGGGACATTCTCAAAAACTTTCAAGATTCAAACCCTGTTAATTCAGGTCACTTGATGGGATCCAAATTACGCTTGCACTGAGCAGGTGTTGGGGGCCTAATCTTTCACAGAGCAAACCTCGAGTTCTGTTTTAGGTGTCCCCAGCACGGTTGCTGTAATGGCTTCTCCAGCCTGAAGAGAGTAATGCCAGGCTGAAGAGCAGCAGTGGCATTTGTCCCTGCTAGAATTAGAAGTAGTCCCAGGAGACATTTAGCTGTGGCTCCTCGAGCAGCTTAGCTGGCAGAAGTCAGCAGAGCTGCCCTGCATTGCTTCTCTCTCTCTAGCACAAGTGTCACCCAAACAGGGAATTGGGCTGAGGAATCAAGCCAAGTTCAAGGTAACCTGGAGGGAAAAAAAAGTGTGGGGGGAAAGCAACTTTAATCCAGTTTAGTTTCCAGATAATAATTACAGGGATGCTCCTGCTGGCACATGAAAAAGGCTAGGTGGTCTGAGATGAAGTGGTTTGTGTGTTTTGACCTATGGGCCCTGAGGAGTGATTAATGAATCTGTTGCAAAACCAAAGGAAGGAATCAATCTACCAGAGAAATTTATTGCTTTGTTTGCCTAGTCAAGGGGATTGGATATGCAGCTGAGTTTTCAAACAGTGAGCAGCTGGCCCTGGTGTATTGTCAGTTGTGTGATACTCAGCCTGCTTTGTCTTGTGTTTTAAAGATTTCTGCTTGGCTTTGTGGATGAGATGCAGGTCCTTAGTACCTCTGTAAAACTTCAGGCTTTGAAACAGGAAAGAGGAAATAAAGCTGTTAAAAATGAATAAATTCCTGGTGCCCACAGGTGTAAAGTGAATGGATGAGAAAGAAGTGAGTTTCTGGTGTTCAAAATGAGCAGATGAAACTTACTCTCTCCTATTATATAAAGATTTTCTTCATTTTTAAGCTGGAGTTTATTTTGTAAGAGATGCAACTGTTCCTTATATTTTTGCTTTAATGATTGTTACTGGGTTTGTTGAGGTCTGCCCCCTAAGATTTTAATTTTTTTCTTTAGTAATTGATGCCATAACTGAATATGGGAAATAACAGAATTAATTTCAATTTCTACTTGGGATGTTTGTAAATTGAATGAAGCAAGTTACCCTCAGATCTGCCTTCTTTTAGTTCTCTGTTTATTTAGCAGGAGCACACACTGATGTTGAAATGTCAGTTTAGGCTTAGGTTTTCTCCTTGTGTGCAACTGCTTGTCCATCTGATGATTTCCTATTAATGTGCAATATCTTGTGCTCCTAATAAAACATCCTCTTAGAGCCATAATGAGCACGGGGAATTCTTGTGTGTGTGGTTGAAGTGATGAAGTACCAGCTGTGCCCTGCTGAGCTTTGGCAATGCCTGTGCCTTTGTAACACTGTATTGTTTCAATTAATAGATAATGGTTCAGCATTTGTTTTTATATTTTGTCATTTCTTGCTAAATATTGTAAAGCTTGAGTAGATGACCAACTGGACTTTTCTGTCATGCTCAGTGCATATGGCACACTTCAAAGAAATAATGAGTGATTCTGAACTAAGACAATCTGAAGTGTTTGTTTTAAAATGAAGTGACAGCTGTATCATGTGACATCATGGCTTTGCTTCCGAGCCAAGCCTGTGTAGAGGAAGCTTTTGTTTCTGCTAGTGCTTCCAGTGTGTTTAGATACCACCTTATCAAAGATCCTTACTGCTCTGCTGCCTGTTCAAACAGTTCCTTGCTGAGGAATCCAGTTCTGGTGGCTGCCTGTAGAGCCAGATTTTGGCTTCTTAGCAGTTGAAAGAAAAATCCTGTGTGTCTACTCCCTTTCCTCTGCAGCAACAAAAAGTGCAGGCACCCTCCAGCTCAAGCAGACCAAGTTTTTGGAGGGAAGGGACAATGGTAAGAGAGACCCTTTATTCTGCAGTTTTGGTATCCTGAATCCCTTTTCTTTTTATGTTATTCTTACATTGGTTCTCTCAGGCAACATTGTGAAGGTGAGGTTTTGAACTTTAGTGCTGATAATAAGTTCTGAACAGGTTGTTGGGCACTCTTAGCTAATGTCAGAGAAAGCAGTAGGTGGCATTAAATCCACAGTACTGAGAAAACAGACTTACACCTCTGTTGGTTTAGTAGATTTTGTGTGGCTCTTTCAGGCTCCATGAAGTTGTGACTGAGTATTTATTTCCTCTCCCTTCCCCCAGTGAGGCTGGCACTTCTGTGGTGTGTGTTTTGGTGCTGATGATGAGCCATGAGTAAAGCCACTGTACTTAGAGAGAAAAGTCATTCAATGAAGGGGTTTCTTCCTGAAATCTCTTGTTTGTGGAAATTCTCTACCAGTCCTAAATTTACAGCTTTGGGCTGGTTTTGTGATGGCTTCTCTTCCTCAGGCTTTAAGGTGAGCCAGCTGGTCAGGTACAGGGACTGGGCAATGTGGAGGAGCCCTGTCCTGCCTGGAACTGGGGTTTGACATGTCCCAAAGTGGGGGTGGGCAGTGGAATTGCTGCCCTTGCTGCTTTCCTGGCTGCCAGGGCTGTTTCTCAGAGCACTGTGAGTGTTTAGGGAATAGGGGTTTTTGAAACATGGACAGGCATTGCTTCCCCTACAAAATCTTGTAGTAACAGCATAATGGGTGAGAGGGGGGAATTCTGTTCTATGTACATGGAGCCAGCCTAAGCCAGGCATTTATTTGGCCTTGTTTGGTTGTTTTGGTTTTTTTTTTTTTTTTTTTTTTTGGTGAATACTTGCACATAACAAGTTTCCTTTTAGACTTAAGAGCTGTATCTTTGAAACAAGCTGTTTGAAAGCTCAGATTGAACTTGATGCTGTTGTGTTGCTCTGATGTGGTCTGACTTCAGTATGGGAGTTCACTGTGATTTTGTATCCTTCAGCATTTTGCTTTTTTTTTCTGTGCAATTAGTTTGTAGTCACTTCTTATTCTAATCTTTTGGCACCGTTTTAAGCCCTTTGGTCCCTAGACGTCGTGGAATTTATATGTCCCAAGTTCACACTGTGCTTTCTCCAGTGCTGAGCATTCTGGCCTGTTGTACCTGAGGATGATGTAATGTTTTATTTTTTTTGCAGCTCAGTTCTGTTTGTCTGGCTGTCTCACATGTGATAGACAGTTCCTTTGATAATCAGAATAAATAGTGTGAATGAGAGGGAATGTGTACTTACATTTTCCAAGTCTTGCTTGTTTATTTTACAACGTATCCAAGTCTTATTTTGGCTTATTTTGGGAAGGTTTTTTAAATAATTAGTTCAGTAAAGAGGCTGCAAGAACTCATCTCCCTCACCTGTACTTTTTAGCACAATTGAGAGCTCACTAATTTGGCAATAGCCTGATAATAATAATAATAACTGCTTGCTTTTTAAACTGTCATCTGGAAAGAAGAGACCTTTTCTAAAACAGGTTGTGCTTGAGACAGAGTTGGAGAAATTAAATGCTACAACCTTTTCTTGTGTTACAGGACAGGGAAAGAGGGCCAGCCCAGGGAATACTACACTTTGGATTCCATCTTGTTCCTGCTCAATAATGTGCACCTTTCCCATCCTGTGTATGTCCGTCGCGCTGCAGTAAGTAGACCATGCAAAATGTGATTTCTGTCTTGTGATGATGAATATGTGTGTAGTTGTTTTCAGGGAATGATAAATGCACTTGTGTGTATGAATTTGGCCAGGGAAAGTGAGAATGAGAGGCAGCAGAGTGTGTGTGAGTGTTTAAAAACCATCACCTCTGCAGAAGGTGATGGTTTTTAAACACATGACGAGTCCTGTCAGGGTGGAGTTTTTTCTTGACAATTCACTTCCTAACAGATTATCCCTTCAAACCAGCAAGAGTTTGTTAACCAATTATTAACAGTAATGGCAGCATTTATCATGATAGTCTATGGACACAGTTTTTTCCAGCACTAAACTATTTCAGGAGTACTTATGTCCATCTGTCGAGTGGAGTGATCCCAATCTAGAGGATTCTTTGATGCCTTAGATGGCAGGGATCTCCAGAATGGAGAAAAGCTGAACAGCTTTGGAGTGGACTTGGAAGTAAGCAATCCAATTAAAAAAATTACTGGTTAATCCCTACAAATAAAGATAAAGGAATTTTTTTCAAGTCCTTTTAATTTCTGTTTGAGTGTTTTCTATGAGGCTGCTCTTCATCTTTCCTTGTGCTTCATTGTTACCTGAGACAGCAGTGCTGTGTTGGAACAACACAATTGAGATACATGATTTCCATGTATCAACACAGACTCCTGGCAGGGAAGTGTTTGTGTGTGTGATAAAAGCTAGTTCTTGATCTTATTTGCAAGTTTGAAGGAAGGAGGAAAAAGGCTGCCCTCTCTTTCAGTTTCGTAGCAAGCTGTAAATTTCATTTTGTGTAGCTGAACATCCTCTAGGATGTGGTTGCGCTTTAAGCTTGATAGTTAAGCTTCCTTGGGTGGCAGGACACATGGTCATGTCTTGGTGTGAGTGAGTATTTTTCAGTAAAAGTGAAAAATCTTCAGTGAGTCTCTGTGAGGGAAGAACAGTTTAATGTCACATCTGCTATCTTTTCAGACTGAAAACATTCCTGTGGTAAGAAGACCTGATAGGAAAGACTTGCTTGCATACCTAAATGGGGAAACATGTGAGTGATGTGTTCTTTTGACTTGGACACACAGTGCTCTTTACTGCTTCATATTCATGGCACAAGTGAGGGCTAGGAGGGGAAGGTTGGCTAACAATAGGCAGTTTGCATCTTAACTGAATGTGCTGAAACTTCTCAAACAAAGTTGTTATTTCTTGCATTTTTAATTGTGTTCTTAAATTAACTGTTTTGCTTGGATAGGAGCTGCATTCCTACATGCATATTTAGAGATGAGCATTATTATTGCTATTAACCTACTCTGGTTAATAATTATGTGTTAGAATGCTTAGCATCTATGTTTGTTCCTTCTCTAGACTATGTGAAGCTTTCAGTAGTACATGGATCTATAATGCAAGAAATGTGTAGGATGAAATCTTCAGTTTAATAAAATATATGGAATCACTGCTTTGTCAGTCTGGCAGATTTTCCTAGCATTTCATCATCTTCATTTTTTGTTGACAATAGTCAGAAAAAAGAAGTTTCTCTGAGAAAAACAGAAATATCACCTTTGTAAGATGCTATGCTTCGTAGGTGGTCTTTAGATTTCAAGCATCTTGGAGTATGAGAATTATTTCTGTAGTATGATGAGTAAAATCACTTTATATATATATATATATATATATATATATTTTAAAGGGATCAGCAGGTTGTCTTTTAAAAAAAAAACAAACAACCTAGACAAACCAGTAGATCTTGATTCTAGATTCTAATTCTCATTGTGACTCTATTTGCTTTTATTAGTGTTATATAGAGATCATAGAATCATTGATTAATTTATGTTGGAATGGACCAGAAGAGGTCACCTGGTCCAATCCACTTTTCAGAGAAGGGCCAAATGACCCTGAGCAACATGATTTAGCTTTACATTCAGTCAGGTTCTGACTAGTTCCACTAGTCCCAGTGTTTGACCACCTTTGCTACCTAATATGTAGAGTTTCCATTGTTGCATTTCATCTGCTGTCCTTCTTTCTTTTATATTCAAATATTATTGCAAATATGTTCTTTTAAAACTGGTTGTTCTGTTTGAATGCAGCAACCTCATCAAGCATAGACAGGAGTGCTCCGCTTGAAATTGGTCTGCAACGATCCACTCAAGGTAGAGTTTAATTAAAAAATAACTTTGAGGTTATTTTATAAAAATCTACTACAATCTTGCATTTTTAATATTCTCTTTTTCTTGTAGTTAAAAGAGCAGCAGATGAAATACTAGCAGAAGCAAAGAAACCAAGAATAGAGGTAATGACAGTGACTGTCATCAGTACAAATTGTTGGTGGAGGTAAATTACGGTATCCATCTGTTTTTGTAAGAATTCCATTGGTTACCTGTCCTTTGGTGTACAGGTAACATGGGAGTGGGAACTGGAAGGGATTAGAACTCCATGGGAATGGGAACTGGAAGGGGTTAGAAGTTAGACTTGAATAATTGTGGTTCTTTAGGAAACTTCCAATAGTTCTGTGCTTAATGATAGTGCCCAGATCAAAAATCATTGGAAATAAAGATTTTCCTTGCAAATGTGAAGAAAATGCTTCTGAATAGCTTTAATTCTAGCTGTATTGATATTTGAAAAGAGAGTGCACAAGAACTTAAACATGGCTGTTCCTACCAGGATGAAGAGTGTGTGCGCCTGGACAAGGAGCGCTTGGCAGCTCGGCTGGAAGGACACAAAGAGGGCATCGTGCAAACAGAGCAGATCAGGTGGGATTACTGTTCCTTATGCCTAATGCTTAATTACAGGATAGAGAACAATTCTTGTGCTGTTCAAAGCAGCCAGTTGTACTTCTATCCAGCAGCTCTCAGTGGAAATTTTCCTCTTTGATACTTTCAGTAATGTTCGAGGAGTCAGACCTTGAAATGCTTATGACAGTGCAGACCTTGAAATGCTTATGACAGTGCAGATTTGAGGCATTTACGAAATCCATAATTATAGCTACCACATGAAAAATATGTATTTTGAATGATTTCTTCCTGTCTCTTACAGGAATGCTTAAAAGGAAGCTGTAGGGAAAAAAAATCTGATTGTGGCATGGTTAGAAAGCATAATAAAAAACCCCTAAAAGTATGTGTGGTTTTGTATAAACTGATAATGTGGATGCTACCTTGAGTGTATTACAACTTTGCAATGTTGCAGTGAGGATTACTATGTGTTGTTTGAATTAGTTTATATTCTCTGGTTACCAGTTCTTTTAAGGCTGAATGTAAACAACTACCCCTTTAAAAAAAGTACAAGTATTTATAGGTGGTGAGTTTCAACTCCATGCTTGACCCTGCTGTGCACCAAGTAGCAACACAAACAAGTTCCCTTCCCCATGACATAGTTATAAAGGAGAATGCTTCACAGCCAGTACTTGCATTAATTTTTTCATGTATTCTTAAACAAAAAAAACCCCTTGTAATAGTAAATTTGGTATGGGTAGTTAGTGTTGTGCAATTCAGTCTTGATCTTTTTTTCTTCAGCTCACCTGCAAAACAGTAGAGCTCACTGACAGCCCAATGCTGTGTTTAAACAAACACACACAGGTGTTGCACTCTTGGACTCCAGTGAGTTCTCTCAAACCCAGATTAGTGTGGACAAGGTTACCACTGTCTGTTGTTTGCTGACCTGCATGGTCTGAGAAGATAACACATCTTCCAAGGAACCAAGTCCACATAAATGCACCTCAGCCAAGATTTAGAGTAATTCTTTGAAAGCCTCAGAGCAGCCAGGGGTTGGTTGACAAAATTGTAATTCACTAAAAATAACAGGGAACTGAAATTTGGATGTTGTTATAAATGAAGATGTTAGTGCTGATGCTTTATTTGGGTTCTTTATTTTTGTGTGGTATAGTTGGGATTTCTGGATGGTCTTAGTACTGTGAGTCTTTTATCACAACTTGTATTCACATGCCCAAAACAGAAACATATATTATAATATTTCAGTGTATATATAAGGTGACTGTTTTGTGGTTTATAGCACAGCCTTAAACTTTGGCAGGATGAAGTTACTCATTCACAAATTCTTTCAGAAGAATTGTTTGTGCAATAATTCAGTCTCTGCTGTTACTTTTGCTCATTTAGGTCCTTGTCTGAAGCTATGTCAGTGGAAAAAATTGCTGCTATCAAAGCCAAAATCATGGCAAAGAAAAGATCCACTATCAAAACTGATCTGGATGATGACATAACTGCTCTTAAACAGAGAAGTTTTGTTGATGCTGAAGTGGATGTAACTAGAGATATTGTCAGCAGGGAGAGAGTATGGAGGACAAGAACTACAATCTTACAAAGCACAGGCAAGGTAATGCTCTGGATATGAAGCTGGGTTTTATTATCCCTATGACAAACTGCATTTTTATTTTCTGTATCTCATTTGTTAATCAGAGATGACAGTGGGATTATGCTCAGTGTTCCATGTACAGGGGGGCTTGCAGGCCTGTTGGCACAGTGACAGAAGATTTTGTCCTTATCATGTTACAGTAAATCTAAATTGTATCTCCAACTACTTGCTTCAGCCATTTAAAAGATACTAAGTAATCACCTAATTCCTTTTAACCCAAGCTGGGCTTGGGCCCTGCAGGGCCTGCTGGAATGGAATGGATTGGAAACATACCAAAATGGGGAGTAATTGATAGACAGAGCCATGCGGGTACATTAAAAGCCCAGTGACCTGTACATTGTGGAAAACACCAAAGAAGTGGGGAGGAAAAATTCTGGAATGAACAAAACCAGGGAGTGTTACCATGAAGAGGTTTTTGTTCCTTGATGCTACTTTTGGGCTGCACTTGGTTATGTGCTATTCTGAACATGGCTGCAAGCACAGCTGACAGCTTGCTCTCTTTGGACAGTGAGCTTTCTTTATTGCAGAGCTACTTGGCACTAAATTCCTCAAGGAAGCAGTAAGTCAATGTCTAAAAGATTTCAAGGATCTGTTTTCCTGGGGTTATTGTCAAACTGCATCCTTTGCCTTCACTACTTCTTTTAAGTATTGTCACAGGAAAATAATGTTTAGAATAAATGAACTCTCAGTCTTCATTTGTCTTATTTTTAACAGTATTTTACATAGCTCTCAACTTCCCAGTATTGTCCCAGGGTAGAATAATTTAATTCATGAATTATGGGGTAATTACTGGGTATGTGGCACATTCCTGTGTGCCACTTACAGAGTGAGTGTTGCTTCTCTGAATCTCAGAGATTTGTAGCAGCCTTGCTGCTGAGAGCTGAGAAACTGGTTAAAGCTTTGATGTTTTAGTCATTGGGAAGATTTGTACCAAAGGAATCTGTGTAGCTCTTCTTCCTTTTGTCAATCATTCATGGCATTCCTATCTCTACTTTTCTTCCAAGTGAAATTGCAAAGATAGTAGGGAAGAGATGAATGTTTTTATTGTAGTATCCCTGTAGTAACAGTGAGATGAGGTAGTGACTTCAAGCAAAACGTGACCCAGGGAGAAAGACAAGAAACAGGAGGTGAAGTTTGTTTTGGAGTCAGCATGCAGTTACTGTGAGCAGCCTGATGAGTGCATGGGCATAACAGCAAATCTTCTATTTCGGTTTGTGCAGGGTTGCAGGAACATTCTTGGTAGCTTGGACAGCAATCACCGAGTGTTAATGTTTATATTTTCCAACAAGTAGCAGTGAAAGTAAGTAGATAGAGAAACATCACATGTTACTGAGGGCTGTGATTTATCCCAGAACAGCTCAGGTTTTTCATTTGTACTTTGGTTGGGAGGGTTGTTTGGTTTTTGGGTTTTTTTCCTTTTTTTCTCTATTTCAAGAACCTATGTAAAGACCTTCTTGAAAGTTGTAAAGAAACTCAGATATGTTGTCTCAGGTGAATAATTTCTTCCCTTCTTCCCTGTTCCTTTTAAGAATTTTGATCAGGGAAGCATGATACTGCTCTGCCAATGTAGTTGTGACTCTTCTGTATCGTACTTGAATTGCTGATGTGCCTGATAATTCTGTTTATTGTAAATTTTCACTATCTGCTTGGTATGGGTTTATCTGCAGTCTCTTGAATCCTCCTAGAGTATTTAAAACCAAAATTGACTTCAAGAGTGCATGCCTTTATACTATCTAAATTCCTTTGGAACTCTTGGGTGAATGGTAACAGTGAGCACTCCTGAAAGTAAATTTTGTTGTTTCTTTGCAAAAATTGCTTCAGTCCAAAGCTGCTTCTGAGGCTCTTTTCCACAGAGAAACACTCCTGTGTATGCAGGTTTTCCCAGTGTTCTCTGTAAATAAACTAAGATGCACAAACAGCTTAAGATGCAAAAAGTACACAAAAGTAAAAGGCCACAGTACAAAAAAAAATTCTTGACCTTTTCAGCTTACTGACAGGTTTCCACTGCTTTTGATATGTTTGAAGAAAATATTGATTCCTCCGGCAATATGCTCCTCCAAATTCTTCGTAGCTGTCAAAAATATTAACTGTATTTCTGAAGCATTTACTGTTTCTCCTTTTGGACACATTTCCCAATTCTGAAGTTTGCTTTATAGAACTGTTCCAGGATGTTTTTTAAGTCTCTGGTGATGTAGTGTTCTTTTGTAACATTTTAAAAACTTCTCATGATACTTGCATTCTGTCTTTTACCTGCTGCTTTTATTGCCAGCATCTTCATTGTCACTAATCTCCCCTTGCTGAAATTACAGGGTTAGATATTTTCCTGGCTGTGAGGTTTTTTTCCTTTCGTTTGTGTAATTTCAGTGCATTGATGCTCCTGTTGTGGAAGGTGCTTCAGCACCTGTGTCATTCCCACTTTATTTGACCCTTAAGATTTCTGTAATGCATCACACAGGTCCCTTGTCTGCATGACCTCTTTTGATCAGATGTTGTATTGATCCCTGGATGTCTTTTTACTGATTTCTGTGAGGTTTCTATTGTTTGTAAAATCAGACATTTCAGTTCACTGTCCTCTTTTGGTTTTAAGATTTCTACATTTGCATTTATCTGCTGGCTTATTGTTGTGTTTTGCTTAAAACTTTTTGTCGAGTTCTTATTCCATACTTGTCTGGATCATTATTATGCAGTTCTACCTCTTTTGGAAAGTCAGTGTTTGATTTAATTCCTAGTAGATGAATCATCCTGCTCTCTCTGTTTTAAATATTTGTTGGCTTTCCCCAAGTCTGTACTGCAGTCTTCTAAATTTTTATGAATAATGTGGCATTTTTATGTGATCACTTTTCAGAGCCAAATTGCATCTGTTTAGTATAAAGATTTTTTCCCTTCTCATAGTGACTTAATTTTAGAACTCTTTGACAGTTTATATTGTTTAAAGGAATTTAATTTCAGGAAGTGTTTTGAATCCATGCATAGACTTTTTACTATCATAAGTGTTTGAAATGTTAAGTTTTGTATCAGTGCTCTGCACAGGTTTCAGTTGTGTGCATGTTTTTGGATAAATGGGAGGCTGTTTTGTAAAACAAACCATTGAATACTTAGAAAAAAACCTATGTTTATACTGAAATTGATTCTTTCCTTTTGCATCCTTCCTCTAGCTTTCTTTGCTAAAAATCCTTTTTTTTTTTTCATGATCTTCTGTAGCAGGCAACAACAATCTTTTCTGAAGGAAAAACCTCCTAATTTCATCTCTACTGTAAATGTATTTGGCACTTGAATTTTTCCCATGGGAACAAATTAAAGTAGCATTCACAGGTGTATGTGGAGAGTGTGGTTTTGTCTGTGACTGTTAGTGTACTTGATTTATATTTCATTATTTATTTTTAATCTCCCAGATTACTCGGAACTATTTCTTTGATAATCAGCAAGGTAACTGGGTGGGATCTTAAAGCTGGAATCTTGGAAATGCACTAATACTGACCTTGTGAATTTGTAACTTTTCAAAATGAACCAGTGTTCTAATATGAGCAGCTCTGAGCATTTCAGATGTTCTTTGAAAAAAAGAAAAAAAAAATTTCATCCTTTTCTTTATGGAGTATGGTGGGTTGACCTTGGTTGGATGGATGACAGGTGCCCACCAAGCTGCTTCCCTCCTCAGCAGGATGGCTGGGAGAAAAAAAATGCAAAAATTGTGTGGGTCAAGATTAAAGCAGTTTATTAAAAACAAAGGATGTGTGGGGAAGCAAAGGAGGACAAAAGATGTATTCTCTGCTTCCCATCAGCAGGAGATCTCCAGGCACTTCCTGGGGAGCAGGGCTTGGGTACAGTGAGCAATTGCTCCTGAAGACAAATATTGTAACAAGAAATGCCCTCCTCCTTCTTTCTCAGCTTTTACTGCTGAGCAGATGCTGTGTGTTGGGAAATATCCCTGGAGTCAGCTGTCCTGGCTGTCCTCTGAGATCCTGCCCAGCCCCACTGACTGGTGAGGAGGCAGCCTTGGTGCTGGGTCAGCCCTGCTCAGCAGCAGCCAAAACACTGGGCTGGTGTCAGCACCTCTCTGCCTACCAGGGCACAGTGCAGCACTGCCAGGGCAGCTGGGACTGAGTTTAACTCCACCTCAGCCACACCCAGTTCATGGGAAAGTGCTACAGTATATTGCTAAAACTTGAAATTTTGGCCAGCACTCTTCAGTTATCTTTTCTCACAGTTGCAAGTATATTAGAATTATATTTTCTTAAGTGAACTCTAACCCTCTGTACAAGGAAATAACATAATCCAGCCTGTCCAAGATATGGGAAGTCTTAAAGGTTACAGCATATAACCTTTCTAAATCTCTACAGCTAAAAAGCTGAACAGTGGCTGCACACACCTGTTGTATTGCATTGTCCAGGCAGACACATGCACACATCTGTCAGCAGCTGGCCCAGCTGCTGCTTTGGTGCATTTCTCAGCTTTTAGCACATTGGTAAATATTTTCTCCTCCCTGAGCCTTGTATAAATCTTTTGGAGCCTTTGCCAGGCATTATATGGCAATGAGTGACCTGTATGGCATGCTGACATTACTGCCTGCCTGGAGACAGTCCAGGGAAAAGCACTGAAGGAGAACCATGTGAGTTGGACAGGAGGAATTGGCATTTGAGGTTACACATTTCTAATGGAGTTAGGTGTGTGTGTCAAATCTAAGAATGATGGGATATGGGCTCTTTCTGCAGTTAACTGTTTATAATGGAAAAACTATCAAGACTTGATATGGGATCAGAGTTTGTGGAGCTGAGTCTCTGTAGTTTCATAACCTTTACATCATGAAATTGTATCTTTCTGTAAGTGTAACCTTGTTCCTTTAACTGTATATTACTTACAAGGTCAAGGTTGAGATGTTGAAGCAATGATCTGTTTTTTTTCTTGCTGTTGCTTCTCTGTTGCAACTGTTGAATTTGATTCTCTTGCAGTGTGGCTAGTTATATTTTCCCTGCTTAATATATACAAAAGGCTTAAGAAAATATTCTAAATTACAACTTTTTTATATAAAAATGTTCATTTTTTTTCTAATAAGGTATGAATTAAGCCTGAAGAAAATAAAATATTTTTGTGCCTTGATCCTTATATTTATATATCCTCTGCTCTTATGAGAAATACTTAGGGCTATCCAGCACATTTTCTTAAGTTTTTTGTTGAAAGCATAGAAATCTTATCTTGTATAACAAATAATTTGATTAAATAAACAACTTTGTTTTTTAAGCCTTCATAGATTTTCAGCTTTTATATCTTTAGCTATTGCAGCCCTGTTGTTATCTGTACTTTGCTTTGGGAAGGTTACCTGATGCCCAATGTATTGTTATCCATTGTTATCCAAGATGTTAACACGGAAGGGGATAGACTTTCATAGTTCTTGACTGTGAGTTTTATGTCTTAAATTTCGTAATTTTGATTTGTATTTCCCCACTGTGCCACCCCCAGCCTCTAGGTATTTTTGTGTGCATGGTGAGAGAAGCCCAGAACTGAGTAGGTTGATTGGAGTTTATAGCTGATCTAGCTAGAGGGGTTGGCATTTTCCTGCTGTGTGGCATTTACCTTGGATGTAACTCACAACTGCAAGTTTATCTAATACAGCATCTGAATTATTCCAGAATGTTGTTATTTTGTGGTCTACTGTATTCTTCTACACAAGTATTAAAGAGCAGAACTGTTTTTTTTTCCCCACATGTGTAGCTTATCTTTGTGGTGGTCATGATTTTTAGTTTTGTGTTACCACCTGCATAATATTACTACTGCAATTAGTACTTGCGTATTTTATTTTTAAAATTAATATATTTTCTTTATAGGTTGGATCCTTTTCACAGTAACTACTGTATTTGAAGTAAATGTGAGAAATTGTGTTTTCAGTTAGTTTCAGTTCATGTATTTTTGTTCTGATGACTCTTGATCATTCTTACTAGTGAAGTCACCTGTGAGGAGGTTAATACTGCAGTTGTAATTAAAGTTTCAATAATTTAATTTAGCTGGAGAAAACAATTTTGAAGCAAGACTAATAGCATTTTAATCACTTTAGACAACTAAGAGGTCTGAGAGTAAAATGTTGGATATTTTAAAAGAAATTAATTGAAAAAGCATCTTGGTGTGGGCTCTAGGTGGCAGAATTGTCTCACATTCCTGAAGTTCACAGCAGTGAGACTTGAATAGCAAATTGAAGAAGTGGAGGTGTGCCAGGCTCAGAGCAAGTGGTGTCCTCATCAGTGCTTCAGGTGGAGCAGGAGGCTGGCTTTGGAGGGGCTGTGCACAAATGTCACAGTACAGCCTGAGTGCCCAAACTCCCGTTTATGCAGGACTGGCTTCCTTAGTAAAACTAGGAGAATTAATTTATTGCTGCCAGGCACTACTGCAAACAATTTGAATGTAGCATTTAAAGGAAAGATGGGCCAGATTTTAAAAATAGTATTTACATTGAGCAGCAATAAATCTTGTTTTGTCTTTATGTGCTTTGAATTCGACCAAAAAATCTGTAGAATAAAGCATTATATTTCCTGAAAGAATATTTGGGTCAACTAAAAAGTAATTCCTTAAACACTACTCTAACATAGTTATTGAAAAATTATGTATTTCCATATGCTGCATTCATAGGAGAAATAAACTAGGATTATGTATCAAGGGGATTGGGATTTTTGAGATTTTATGCTGTGCTGTATCTTCAGGCTGTTACAGTGTTGCTGCTGTTTCACACTTCTGAATTAACATTTCAAATTAAATGTTTCAGTTGTCTTTCATATAATATTCTTGCTATAAAAATTTAGTGGAGATAACACAGAACAAGTGAAAATTGCACATTTTACTAAACACATAGTCCACAAATATACAGGGAGCTCTACAGGGAGCATAGTCTACAGCTATACAAAGAGCAGATATTCTCACAGCTATGTTTTCAGTTCAGCTTTAGTGCTACACAGTTAATTTACTGAGTGGGACACAAAGAAATGCCCAGATTAATTTATTGTCAAAGGAGTGTCTGATTTTTATTTTTTTCCCCTAACAGTTAGTAACAAGTTCAATTTTTATCAACTTTTTTTATAGGCTCCCTAATCTGAAGCTTGATAGAGTCATCACGTGCTCTTAGTTGCTTAGCAATATAAATTCCAGTAGTGTAATGTGAATTTCTTAAACTACCATTGTCCTGGAAGCAGGATTACAAGCACCTATTTATCCAGGTGGTTAATCTAGACTCTCCTGCTGTGTGTCCCAGCATGGCTTGTCCAGCTCCAAAGTGTGCAGAGAGCAGTTTGAGGGGTACCACGAGTCCCTGCAGTTGGGAATTAGAGCAGGGAGGAGAGAAAATCAACTTCAGACTTGGTGAACAGTTTGCACACTGAAGATACATATTCTGAAGGCATAGGAGAGTGATGCCTTAAATGATTTTTTTACTTTTTGATTTGAATGTAAGATTTAAATACGTGCTTTAATTTTAGATGTGCAAAATATTTTCTTTTAAATATACAGTTTATCACTTCGTGTTCCTGATGAGCAGTGTTAATTTCTGCTGTACTTTCATGAGGCCATCTCAATGCTGTTTTCATTTTTCTTGTCATGCCATATATAGGAATTACTGAGAATGTGTGATAGGAATATTGCCTTTTTGGCACAGCATCATGCCTTTCAGTCTGCCAGTGGCTGTTAAGGATTTAGCAGTATGTCTCAGCATATCAAGCAAACGTGTAAAGAAATGTAGTTGGGGCTCAATTCGTCCTTCTCCAGCCCTACTCTAAGTCTGGACAATGTTTACAGCATTCTGCAGCTCTTGATTTTCCTGGGATGCATGTCCAAGAAATCCTTACTGTCAGTTCAAGTAAGAATTTTTTTGAATTTATATGGTTTTTCTTAGGCTCCTCTTTTTCTGCAGTGAAACACCAGAGTGTAAATCTGATGAAAAATTGATTGCAACTTAGCTATAGGAAAGTTTTGAAGCACTGTAAGCCATATTGTGTAACAGGGTATATATACTTCTACTCTTACAGGTTAGATTTTAAGGTTTTATTTTTGTCAGATGAGTGAGGTGAAGTATACTTGTCTTCAATTTTTTTTCCCTCTAGAATTGTTTTCAATGCAGCTGAAACCAATGTTTATCCTTGATGATCACTATTGGAAAAATATTTGTTTATTTTTGTTAGCATGATGAAGCTGCTGTAGTGGCTAGGAGTCTTTGTTAATGAGACTTAGGGTTATGGTGGGCTACAGAAATTCAAGACTGCAATTTTTAAGAAATAAATTGTGATATATTGTGATGGAAGTATTTTTATTACAAAAGAAATTTAGTTAGTGATGTGGCTGCATGAAACTTTCCTCATCAGAGCAGTCTGATCTGACTGGCCCTGGGATTTCTCCACAAACATTGGCATTAAATCACCACCAGTGAGAGTTACTTGAGTTGATGTGTGTTAGTTGCTGTGTTGGCAAGGGATAGAGCATCTGTGCAGAGAAACAAATATTTTGATGTTTGGGTTTTTTTCCCTCTTCTTTTCTGCTCTGTCCCTCAGACCAGAAGTTTATGGTAGTAAAAGTGTTGCACTGGGTTTCACTAAGTTTAACTAAATCTAGGGCAGAAGCTAATGGATATTCATATTCTGATCTCTGAAGGGATGAACAATGAAAGCTTAGCAGTCTTCAACTCTGCAGGGCTTTACAAATCAGCAGGTACATGCAGTGCACTTGCTGCTCAATCATTTTTCTGTCACAGTAATATAATCCCATATCCCTGACCAAGCTAGTGACCAGCAAGAAGATGATGTTAGTTTGAGTGCTTGTTAAAACAGTGCTGGTTTTCTCCCCTTCCAGTCATTAGTTGTGGCCCTGGGGGACTTGCATTTTCCTGCTGTGGAAAAAAACATCAGCAAGAACACTTCTGATTCCATGCTTATTAGTGGCTTGTTTTCAGCAGATGGGAGAAACAACCTTGTGTTTCTGAGTTTGGTCCAGGATGTGCAATTTAAGGCTATTAAAGTCCCATGTGTTTAAAGGCCTTGGAAAAGTTCATAATTTGAAGTTGCAACTCCCTTCAAGACTATATTAACTGTAGGTTTTATAGATAAAATACAGATGTGAATGTTGGTTGTAACTTCCTTGTGCCTGGGAGATTTGGCTTCTGCAGGGACAGTCACTCTTAAAACATTGCTCCTCTTGTTAATTAGCTCCTCCTTGTGAGTTTCTGAGATGGAGTAGCCTTGTTTCCCAGAGACAGTGTGTGATAAAGCACAGCAATGACAAGGATTTTGATTGATATGATGCCCAGGCCACAGACTGGGAGAAATCTGAATTTGCAGTAAAAGCTTGTAGTTTAGACTTGAAGTGTCCTTTTATAGTTGATATATGCATGGCTTGCAGCTCTTGAAAGTTTTTTTCCCTGGGATTTTTCTGACTGAAAAGAACTTTAAATACAGTTTTGTGTGAGTTCTTTCAGACTTTGTCAAAAGAACTGGGTTTGCTCAGGGGATGGCTTTGCCTTCATAAGTGGTTTCTGGTGGTTTTCCAGTTCCTGCCCTTAGTGGCTTGCTGTGGATTGACAAGATGTTCACTGAGGTCAAGTGAGCAGGCTTAGGGAAGCTTTGCAGTACAACTGTCTAAGTGATTTCTACAAAATTCACCCCAGAAGTCTTTGTTTTGTAATTCATGTGTTTGTTTCATAATGCCAGTGGTGTTAACACTGCTTCAGTGTTAACATACAATACTCTGGAACAGTTAGCATTTTGTGAGTACTTTATATTATTCTGAACCACTCAAAAAAAAACCCCAAAAACTGTTTTCCCTAATTGATAAAAAGGTTTCGTTTACTGATGAATCATTACTGAAAATTGACATTAGTAAGAGACATTGTGTATTAACTCTATACCTTACAGGTTACAAGTGCTTTGAGATGAGTTTGGTTTACCTTGTGACATAATGAAGCCAGTTAGGTTTAGCAGGTGTGGGCCTTAAAGAATAGGGGGTAGCAATGATGCCTTAAAACCCTGTTAATGTTTGGATCCTGTCACAGAAAAGGGGTCAGAAATGAACTATTTGAAAAATTGGTGTACCAGTTTTGGGTTTTGGTGAAATGTAAGTTAACCAAGTGGTGTCTTCACCTGGATGGTTATATGAAATGCACATGGTCAGTAAGGTTCACAGGTACCTGATATCTTTTTCAGAACTTTGCCAAGAATATTTTTGCAATTCTTCAATCAGTTAAAGCCAGAGAAGAAGGCCGAGCACCTGAGCAAAGACCTGCACCAAACACAGCACCAACGGTAAGAGCAGTGTGTGCCTGGACACGAGGGCTGGGACACCACAAGGGAGAGTACACTGTCTTGGCACTGTTACATACACAATTTGTTTTGGTTTTCTTCCCAAAAATGCACATTTTCAAGCATAACTTCACAGCTATTCTTTGATTTTAGTTGCATTTATTGGTATTTAAAGAGTTGAATATATTAGTTTAATTAGTTCAATATGCTCTTGTTACTGAGAGATGAATCTGCTAGTGCCAGCTTCTGCATCTATCAAGCATTAGCCACATGCTTCATCTATTTGCAAAAAGTGTATTCCATGAGAGTGCTGCCATTTCAAATGAAATGTTTTGCTGCTTTTCTGACAGATAGGGTAGCAAATGTTTAAGAATCTGGAGCATGACTCATGAGTGGGAACAGCTTGAACCATCTTTCTTTTGCTTGTGATAAATCAGGACAGACTTAGAGCTGTATTGTTTACTTCTGCCCAGGTATTAGACAGGATTTGTTTAGAAGTGTTCTGTTTACTATTGTGTTCTATTAAACTTAATATATCTTTGAACATGGTGGTAGTCTGCTCTGAAAACTGTTTAATTGTACTGTGTTTTGTTGTTGCTGCTACTGCAGTTAACAAAGAACTAGATTTAAATAGCAAGATGAATTCCAACATGTAAATATTTGCTTTGTGTTGAATTTCTTAAATTGTGCATGGCGTTATTCAAATGTCCCACTCAGAACAAGTGTGAATACATAACTAAGCCATCCACAAAAAGGATTGAATTGAAGTTGAGTGTGCCTCTAGATTGGTGCTTTTGAAAAACTTTTTCCCACAATGCCTTTTTTTTTTCCCCTCAAAATTTGTTTTTATTTATTTTATTTAGCAAAATTTCATCTTAATCAGGCTGACAAGAGAAATTTTGTGTGGCTGAAGCCCTAATCATGAATTGTCAGTTAATGGTTTTTTTCCTCACTAATTCTTTAAGTATAACAAAAACTCAGTAGAGATTTTAATAATGTAGTTTGTTACTGTTTGTTATTTCAGTTTTGCCTCAGGTTATTCTCTTTGCATTCAGTACTAAACTGTTTCTGTAAGACTGTAAGTGGATATTGAATAGAAACATCAGAAGTTTTTGCATTGAAACTCCTATGAAAAGAAACTGCTTTTATACTCTTGAATAGTTCTAAGTAACTCTTCATGAAATTCAAAAACCATCAGATACTTTTTAGTATGTTTTACAAATGTTGTTTAACCTGTTTTAGGATCCCACTTTACGAAATAAGCAACCTATTCCAGCTGCCTACAACAGATATGATCAGGAAAGATTTAAAGGCAAAGAGGGTAAGTTAATTGCAATGCTTTTTTCAAAACTAAAAAAGAAGTAATTGAGAATTGAAACTGACCAGTCACCAAGTTCATATTAGGGGAATTTCCCTGCTGGTATTTCACAAACCTATGAAAAGACAAAAAAAGAGCTGTAACTATGCCTAAAGATAGCTTTCCAAGTAATAAAATCCAGAAGTATTATTTTGTAGAAATTATTTCTGCCTCTTGGGAAGCAAACTGAAAGCTTAAAACCAGAACTTCTGGGGGGGGGGGGGGGGGGGAGGTGGGGAGAATAAATAGTTTGGGGAGGGTCCTATGCAATTACTGAAAAATCACAAGTGCAAATGGATAACTGTCAGGTGCATAACATGTAATAGGTTCTCTCTCCTCAAACAATCATAGTTACTCTAAAAGTTGCCTCCAGTAATTCCAAGTAAATATTATCTAGTTGTATCTATTTAAATTAAAAAAGAAACTGGGAACAGCAGTGCAAAACACAAGCACTCTCCTGCAGAGCAGATGGAAACAATCTACAATATTGAAGAAATCTCACCAGTCTTAAAAGATGGTGAACATTGAACTTGAGTGATGATTTGTCTTTCTAATGCAATTTTTCCCCTGTCCCCATTGCTTTTTTTATCTTGTTTTTAGCACAAGTTCAGTTACTTCACTTTCGTGTCTTGCTGTGGTTTTATTTTGCAATCTTGTGTTTGTTGTGCTTGGATGGTTTTGTGCTTCTTGCAGAAGGTCGTGCAAATTTTGTTACATTTCTGAATTGCTTCTTCCTCCTGTGTGATTCTGAGAATATGGTGTTGGAGTTTCACTTGGTGCTGAAAAGGGATTGACTGGACTGCAGCAATTTTTCCAGTTGAAAGATTCTTTTCTGATGAGGCCATATTCTACCTGCCTAAAAAAAAAAAACTCACTGTCACACTCCATTCCAGAGAGTGTTTTTCTGCCTTAACTTTCTGGTTACTTATATTTGGTGTAGTCACACAAAGTTAATTTTGTATTTCAGGTTTCTAGGGATATTTAAAGAAATACATAGGTTAAGAATATCAAGTTAGCTAAGTGTAGGCTAGCACTGGAAATAAAAATGAGGTGTTGGAAAGAAGGTATTTTAAACATGAGGTTGACTTATGAAAGGTATTGGTACATCACTTAGGAAGTTACAGAGAATTAGTAAATAACATCTGGATTTCTTGGGAGAGGACCTAGTGACATTGGAGATCTTCTTTGGCTTCAAATTAGCTGCAGAAAACAGCAAAGATCTCATTTACTTCTAGGGTATTCTATTGTAAAAATATTACCTTTTAAATTGTAGTCGAACTGGAGCTCTGAGTACAGATGGTTTTCCTGTCATAATTAGGCATTAATGCACAGATCATGTCATTTGCTTAAAACTGAATGATGCACATCACGTGCAGCTCTGTCACAAGTTAACTCATTCCTTATGGGATTTTTAATTTAGTTGTGCTCAAAATGAAGCCATGGCTCCCAAATACTCAGTGTAGAAGTGAAGCTACAAGTCATCAATAACAATAAATAAGGGGTTTCTTTTTCATTAAACTGTTTTTTACAATAAGTCGAGTAAGAACTTGGAATTACATTTTTTTATGGTTGCAGTATTGGGACTTGAGGAAAAGAATTCTGGAGGAAAAGAAAGATAATTAAGTTCAAAGGGTAATAACTTGCAGTCTTTATGCCACTGTATCCAGGTTTATTTGGTGATGGTGGATAACACCTATGATAAAGCTGAATCTTGGAGATTTCTTCCATTCTGAAGGGTTTCCACACCTTGCCCTCTCTGACTGCCTGTGTTGGCTACAAACAGTGGAAGGCAGGATAGTGTGGTACTTAGAACAATGGGCACAGTGCTGGGCTTGGCTAAAGAGTGAACCAAAGCCCAAGGACAATGTCTCTAGGCTGTGTTCTTTGTGTCTCCCCTGTTTGCTCTTTCCTCAGAGGTATTGAAAACCTAGCAAGGGTTCACAGTAGTCCTCTTCTAGTTGCAGCAGGATTGTGGCACCTTGCCTATATTCAGTTTTGTATGATACTATAGTATTTAAAGTTTAGGCAGCAAAGAGGTGAACTGTTTTTCTTTGAGTATTTTTGGGCTTTAATAGAGTTTTTCCATTAGCTGTCTTGTCCTTAGCATAAGAAATTCAAAGCTTGTAGAGCTAGGAGAGTAAATTTAGGAATTGTAACATACATTAAGTAAACTGTTGAGTTGCAGCCAAATTTCTCTGCTTCTTGAGGTGGATCATTATTTCTGATGCAATGTATCAGGATGCCTCTCTGGTAGACTAACTTAAAATTTTCCTGCCAGATGGGCCATGCTTTGCTGCTAGAGTGGTTTTAGAGTCAGTGTGAGGGGGTGGTGACTGTGCTGCTCTTGAAGAGCAAACAGTGAGTTCCAGGTGCACTCAGTGGAACTGCTCAGCAGCCCAGGGTCAGGGCTTGGTCACCTTTTGTCCAGGGGAGCCTTGTTCCTGCAGCTTTGGTCTGGCAGGACAGAGAAACCTTTCCTTTGACATCCGTCAAGTTCTGTGATGCGTTAGAACGTGGTTTGCAGTGGGAATTGCACATCCTGGATGTTTCCACATGGAAAGTGAAGAATACATTGCCTGACAGTGCGCCCATCCTGCCCAGCTGCTCAAATGTTTTGGAGGTGAGGAGGTGAAAGTGGCTTGCAGTCACCTTCCCTGGGTGCTGTTTCTTTGCTGTTGCTTTGGTTTCTTCCATGCTGGCAGTTAGTGATGGTATTTTCTCTTCAACAGCACAGAGCTACACCTGTGCTAAACTTCCTCTTTTTACCTTGCTAGTCCTCTTCCTTTCCTTTGTATTACTTGAGTGATTTTTTTTTTGCACTTTATTAATGAGCATCTTTAAAACTGGAGGAATTTTTCCAAACTGCAGTTTGTCGTGCCTTCTTGAGCAACATAATTTTAATATCTTGTTCAGGATTTAAAAATCCTATGCTCAAATGCCATTTGATACTTTAGGAGCTTATTTTGTGTTCTCTCTTGTGTGCCTTAATGTTTGATATTTAAATGCACATTATTTATATACATGTTTTGGATGTTATTCTGTCTTTTCTCTCCATTTTATTGGGTGGCTTTACCTCAGAAGATTTTTTTCAATGTTTGCTCTGTAATTTCCAAGAGTGCAGTAGTGCTGGCAGGGCAGTCTTGCAGATGTAACATTTTTGTGACCCACATCTCTCAGTATGGATGGCAAAGTCAAGTTTCCCTGTGCAGCTCCAAGGTCTTTAAGGCTTATTCCAAGAGTGTTCCTGTTGGTCTCCAAGTTGCAACATAGTAGCAGCTATTTGTTACTACTCCCCCCACAAAAGCAAAACAAAAAATCCTCAAAACCTCCAGCAATATTCAGTCCTACTTAGGGTAAATCAGAGAGTCTTGCTGTGTGATTTCAGCCCATAATGGTGAAAAGAATATTCCTGACTGTGTTCAAATGTTTCCTTCAGGAAAGTTTGCTATTGACTTCGTGCTATTGTCATCTTATATTTTATTTATAACTGGATTTTATTTATATTATATTTATATTTTATTTATTTACTGGATTTTCAGACACAGCTTCCATTTTCCAGAAGTTTGTCAGTCCTAAGTGCTAAGCCCAGGGAACAGAGGACTGTGAAATTATTATATTTGAGGTGACTCTGGACCATAACAGATTGTTTCTCATATACATTGTTAAGACATTATAAGACATTTCTCATTATAAGTTATTTTGTTTTAAATTGTGTGATATCCTTTTACACAGGGAGAGTAAAGTTGGTAGCAAGAGATAAAAGGTTCTGAAGTTTTACTGGTCAGACTAGGTTTGACCGGTTAAAGTTTAATTTATTGCATTCACTTTAAGATTCATATGATTCTTTTTTTTTCCCTAACAGAAGTATGTGCAAGAGATGCACATTTGGAAAAAGAATGTGATCTTTGTGTATTTTCTGCCTTGGTGTGACCAACTAGTTTAAAAACTTCTAGCACTGCACATTCACTTCTGTGCTGGAAAATACACATAAATTGCTTTTACAACACACAAAAATTGCTGTGAGAAACTGAAGATGGTGGTGTTAATTACTGGTAAGATTATTACAGAGCTGTTATATATGAACTGTACAGAGAATTTGTAAAGTAATCAGTGTAGCTTGGAAATTCAGATGTGAAGCTTACTGGTTAGGATACAGTACTGTAAAGGAGTACTCAGTAAACTCTCATTCAGAGTGACATTTGGTGTCAGGGATTAAATTACTGGGGCTGTGAAGTGGGGTAGTGAATCATTTCCAGGCAGTATGCAGAGTGTTGCTATCTGGGGCTTGAAGAGTATACAGCTGAAAAAAGAAGTGGTTATTCAGTCTTATTCATCCACAATTCAAACCAAGGCTTTAACTTGAGCTCTTCAGTGTCTGAGACATGCTGCTTTGTTCTGTTTTTCTTTCCCTTGACTTCCTTCCAGAAATTGCTGAGTCTTTTTCAAGCTTTTATTCTTTTGGTAATGTATCAGAGCTCAAGTTTGTAGCTGGATTGGATGACTGGAGGTGCAGAAGGTGCAGAATCAAAGTGCAGGGTGACCTAGATGGATGTGGAGCAGTGGCTTTAAGCAATTGCAAGGCACCCTGAGCATTAATATTATATGCAAGGAAACAGAACATTCTCCCAGATGCTCATTCAGAATATCATCAGTCCAAAAAGCTGATGCATTAGGGTGCCTATTTTCATTTCCAGGTCTAATTATTTTAAATAAGGAAAGGCACTCAGACTGATGCATGGGGATGCTAGAAAGGTAACTTGTAATAAACTACACAGGAAATGCTTATGGTTCTTTTACCAGTCTTGGTAAACTGGTACTGAGAAACTGTGACCATAATACGTGCAGTGACTGAAAAAGAAAAAAACCTGTGGTGATAGGTTATGTTTTTAAGGCATTAGAGTTGTTTATTCAGTTCTAGTTACTGTGTTTACATCTCAAGATGTAGTTTTAAGGCGTGTTGATGTTGGTGTTTTTAACAATGCATATATTTCTAAAATTGATTCTATTTGGCAGACAAAAGGCTGCAGTATAGTTTTTCATGACAAAATTATTGTGGGGCTTTGCTTGCTTTCTTTAGTCCTTAGTGTTAGACCTGTGATTGAAGCATTTAATATGGACTGCTCTTTGCCTAAAGGAAATGTGTGTCACAACTTTGTAGTAATCATATTGAAAATTCCCAGTGTATACAAGACCCTCAATAAGTTTTTTAATAGTTGTTCTGAATCTAATTCCAAGCTTAAAAACAAGGGTCCAAAGTCTTAGCATCATGGTACCTTTATTTATGAGGCTCTTTTCTCTGAAATACCCTTTTCTTAGTCGATGGTTTATCATTTTAACTGCTTCTATTACCAAGTGAAGCTGGGATTTTGAAGCAGGAGTTATAAACTAATTCTTAGCCAAGTATTACCATGTCAGCTCACTGCTGGTGCATGACTCAGCAGCGCAGGTTGGAGCTGCTTTGGGAGGGGGAGGAGAAGCTTTTGTGTTCCTGGAGGGCGTGGCACAGCGTTTGTGCTGCTGAGTGCTGGGGGCATGGCCCGGGGTCTCTCTCTTCTGCTCCTCTTCCCTGTGGGCCCTGGTTCCTCTTGTGTGCCAGGTCTGCTTTTGAGCAGCTGTGTCAGGGTCAGAGCCTGGCCTTGGAGAATAGCCTGGTCCTTGAATATCTTTTACAGCATTAACCTGGCTGACACCCTCAGCAATTTTTGAAGTGAGAATGAAGCTGGAAGTGTGGAGTCCCTGACCTGGAAACATTTGTTTCCTGCTTTGCCCAGGCTGTGCACAGTGAGTGGAGCTGAGGGTGCTGCTGGATGTGCCCAAACTACTGAGACCTAAAGAAATGGTACAGACATGCCAGGGGCAGGGCTCGTGCTTCTGGCAGTGTTTATTTCTGTAAGAGAAGTGATTGGCTGACAGGTACAATACCACATGGTGTGTGTGAGAGGATTCAATCAATAAAGCTGTGTTCTGACAAATGTGTCACTGCTGTTCCTGCTTCAGGGGGGTTGCTATCCCCCTCAAGAAGCTGGAGATGCTGAACTCTACTGCACCAGTTGCTGGAGAGTTTGAGGCAGGAAGCTGGAGAGCTGGTGGGCAGTGTGGGTGGTGGTTTCTTCTCTGGTCCCACCCTAGTGCAGGCAGCAGAGCATGGGCCCTGCAGTAGCTCTGGTAGAGGCTGCAGTAACTGTTAGCAGGAATGTGGGCGGGTACCTACACTGACCATGTCTTAGATTTGAATTAGTGAACAAAGCTACTGTGCCATCATTTGCTAATTATCAGAACTGTTTTATTTGCTACCTGAGTAGCTTCTAAATAGTACTGGGGCCCCTGTGTAGCTGCTGGGAACATGGATCATGCAGGGAACTGGGGTTTGCTGGAGGCCACAAGTGGCTCTTCAACCAAGTTACTGACTTCTGCTAGAAGGCAGGGTCAGGACAAGGCTGGGAGCAGGAAGCTGATGAGTGCCAGTTTTGTGGTTTGTGCCTCCCGTGGCTCATTAAATGAACCAGGACAGATTTTATGAGAGACTTGAGAAGACTTTTGCAAAGTATGAAACCAGTGGCAGTTGAGCAGAGATTTTTTTTTTCCCTGCCAGGTGCCTCTCTCCCCTTTGATTTAGTTTCTGACTGTGCTGCTGGCTCTGTGGGCCTTTGTTCCCTTTGCACTGCTGATGGAGACAGGGAACAAACATAGAGAGATAATTAGAAAGTCAGGATTTGTGCTGAGAGGAAAGAAGCCACAGCAGGCCAGGCACAACAGAGCATGGTGCTGTGCTGGTCTTCCTATGGGGTATCTGTATTCTTTGCAAAGAATATCTACTAAAATAGTTGGAAATGCTCTGTGTCACAGGCATGAGGAACCCATAATAGGTTAGTCTGGAAAGGACAAAGGCTCTTCTGGTGGTGATGTTCTGAAATTCACAAACAACTGTCAGCCTACATTAGACACCTCTGATTTACATTACTCCAAGTCAGCAAAAACATCCCTTCAACTTAGGGAGCTCTACCAAGTATTCTACAAGGCTCTAGGCACCACCTGAAATATTAACATGCTCCCTGCCCTGCAGCAGTGACCTATATAGTCACAGAGCAGCCTGTTCTACATGGAAGTGTTTGTGCAGTCACATCTTGACCATTCAAGTTCAGTGGTGTGACCTCTGAGCTAAGACTCAAGACTCAAGGCATAGTTATAGCTTGGGGTTGAGGGGAAAGATGGGAATGCCTATCAGTTTCTATAGGGAGGCAGTATCAATTTATATAGGGAGGCTGTATAAATTGACTGCTTTTTTTTTGTTTGTTTTGTTTTTAGTAGGAAGGACTGTATTCATGTGTGTCTGTACCTGCATTTTACTTTCTCAGAATTCTATCTGTAGATCAGAAATGTTAATCTGGCAGAAAGGGAGGGGTAGCCTTGAGGAGTGAAGCTGAGGAAGAGCTGGAACTGAGGGGACTGTAAAACAAAACATGGTCAGTGACATGGGGCGTCTTGACTTGGTAGTGGTGGCAGGTCTGACATAACTGAGGGAGTGAGGGGGAAAAGGTGAAAGCCCAAACTGTTCAATAAATAGATAGCTGTCTCTGTGGTGAGAGGAGTATGATAAGTTCCAAACTCTGCAGTATCTTTTTATAGGCACTGGAGAGTTCTTAAATCTGGGAAACTTTTTGGCCTCCTTTCCTTTGAGTGCCTGATGATCTTCCCCATCTAAGGAAGAAAGGATGAGCAGGCACAGATGCTTCCCACATCATGTGAATTGCTTTCAAGGTTGTCTGGGTTTCAGTTTAAGTTAATTTACTCGTGATGAGAGCAAGAAGCTCTAACAGTTTTGAAAATTCAATATTTTTCTTGGACTTTTTTTAGATTCGGGTAGGAGCCATGCTTTGGTTCTGCCTTATTTCTTTGTCTATCATGATTTTGGGCTGGTGCACAAAATGAAGGGGGTGCAAGAAATGACAAAATATACCAGTTCCAAGTAGCTGTTTCTGCACAGTATCAATTACCTTTACCCAAGTCTAACTGAAATAGCCCAGAATTGCTTAGATCCAGACAAATGCTTGTTTATCATGGTTTGAGTGGTGACTACCATGACATTTGAGGTAGAAATTTTTGGATGGTTGTGTGATGGGATCAGTTGATGGTAGATGCATGAGGCTAGGGAATTTACCAAAGGAAAATGGTTTTCCTTGTGAGTCCTGGTGGCCCTATTCAGGAGCTTACTTTGATCTTAAATCACTGAGAACAGGGGGACAGGGAAGGAGTATTAAAAAGCAAATAGGCTGCTGACAGCAGGTTTAGTCATTGGGCAGTTGCAGGCTTCTGGCACTTAGCATAAATTCCATCTAATTAAAACTAATTAAAAAAACCCACCCCAAGAACGCCCCTTTTTATAACCTTTAGTCTGGTATTGTGCATTTATGCAGATTCTGTCCTCTGTATCATATGACAATGACAGTGTTACTCTTCAGCACTCCAGAAGTGAGTGTATCAAGTAAAATGGCCACACTTTTCTAGTTGGCATGTAAATGGGTTTCTTAGGTGTATTTTTCCATTAATACAGGTTGAGTACATTGCATTATAATGTATTCTGGGAATATGAATGGGGCTTCTCAGTCTTGTAGTGAGGAGAATTTCTGAGACCACATGCGAGTTGTAACGTATTCTCACAAAGATTTAGGTTTATAGCCTTTCTCTGAAGTGCTTCCCATTATTCCATGCAGCAGGAAAAGTACTGTTTATAAGCTACTCAGGTAGCAAATAAACCAATTCTGATAATTAGCAAATAAGGGCATAGTAGCTTTCTGTACTAATTCAAGTATAAGAATGTTAAATGGTTAGGGAAAGCAGCAATATCAAACTGACCTCTGGCTAAAGAAGGCAGATTTCCTAATGACAACCAGGTTTTGTACTGGGAACAGAAGCTAAACCAGCACTCCAGCAGGATGTGTTCTTTGACAAAAGAACTCCAGAGAGATTCAGTCATGTCCATTTAGACAAGACACTGCTGTGTTCACAAGGATTTACAGAAGCTTCTTTCTCTTGGCAGAAACGGAAGGCTTCAAGATTGACACCATGGGCACCTACCACGGGATGACTCTGAAGTCTGTGACGGTGAGTGGGAAGGCTTGGCTCAAATATGTTTTATGGACATGATTGCAAACAGAGATACAATATATGTTTGGAGATAGAGACAGCTTGTCCTCCTGGCCTGGGCTCTGGAAGGTCACTTAGACTAAGTAATAGTTGGTGAAAATTCTTGTCTATGAAAAGGCAAAATGTGTTTTGTTTGGTCTGCATGTTCTGTGCCCCAGGAATTTATTTGTCTGCAGTAGAAAGGTGTGCTGGGAAGGCTTCTTGAGGTGCAGCCTTTTTCTGTTATACTTAGCCAGGTTTTTGCTGACCTTAGGCGTGTCTGGAAAAGACATAAGTGATCATAATCAAAAGTGATAAAACTATACTTAGAAAACTGAAGTATGAACCCAGGTTTTGGAGTGTTGCTCTGTTTCCCACTCTGCATTTAATAAAGTAATTTTTTTTGCTGGTGGAGGACTTAGACCTCAGCATTACTGTTAAAGCTGTCTAGCCTGGTGAGATGGACTTGTATGGCTGTACAATGCTGTCAGTGGGAATTGAAGCTTTCACAGATGAGAAAGAGGGACCCTCAAACAGATTGCCTTTTCTTTCTTTGGCCAATGTTGGTCTGCTTTTGTGCAAGTGGGTTGAATGCTCTCAGATAAATGCTATTTTGATCTGATGACAAGTATGACAGATGCTAGAAAACTGCTGCCCTCATTAAGGTGTTTGCCAGCTGCATACCTGTGTAAATGTGATGAATAGACAGCACTAAATACTCTCCTAAACCATGCACTACTTCCAGTTTGCTCTTCTCATTTGAACATAAAATAGGATCTTAAGGAGAAATTTCAGAAAAACATTCAAAGGTTTTTTTGTTTGATAGAAGTCCTTTCCCAAATCTTTCATTCCCAACTCCTTGTGACTTAGGACAATGTAAAAGAAAATGGAAGGGAATATTTTATGAAAGAATCTACTTAGCAGTAAATAGCGTAATTTCTAGAGGAATTCAGAAATTGATTGGATGAAGAAAAAATAATCTATTATGTCTGAAGGTTTGTTCTCGAACTTTGCATGAATTTTGGGCTGCTTTATGAGGATCTAAAGTAGTGTTGTACCAAACCCAGGTTTCCATGGGATATCATACCTGCTTCAAGGGGTAGGGATTTAAAATGGGTTAATAAATAGGTTCTGGTTAAATTGCTCTGTGGGGAGGAAAAAGAAAGAGGGAAGAGAAAAGCAAGATTATAGTAAAGCAGGAATGTTGAAATGTTTTAAGCTTATAAGTGTAAAATCTGTAAAAGTGAAGGGATGCACATTAACTCTAAAAATTATATGGTTTTTTAAAAATCATAAAATAAGTAAGTTTTTATGTTCTAGGAATCCTACCTCATGCATTGAGCATACTGCCTAGGGTTTTGAGGTTGTTAAACTGTCCTTGTTGGTTTCTTCCATTTAGGAAGAAAATATAATAGATATTAAATGACAAGTAAACCTTTTTTAAACATAAACCAGAATTTTTTGAAATAATTGTTTAAGAGTGCACGACTGCACATAAAGCATCATCTGGTGTCATGAGAAATATTAAAACTCCATCTGTTACTCAGCTTTTGTTTAAGAAAGAACTGGTGAGGGATTTTTGGAGCATTATTTTCCAGACTATTAAAAAGGTGCCCTCAATATTTAGCTCATTCATAAATTCCAGTGACATCCTGGCTTTGTGTTTCAGATGGGGGAGAAATAAATCTGTTAAATATGTTCATCTGTTTTGTCTAAACTTTGTCATAGTGATGGACCACTCAGTTCAAACCTTTAATGTCAGATCATATTTTTTTGGAGAATAGTTAATCTCTTGCCATGAAGCTATAAAACTGTGAAACTTAGCAAGTTTCATATTTTGCTTTTACTCAAGATTTTTTTGTTGTTGTTAGTTTTTATTTTTTTATCCTAGACAAAATTAGAGAGGAAATGGGAAAGGGATTGCTTCCCCTAGGCGTTTAATGGGAAGTACATTATACTCATTGGCTAAATGACAGGAATATGGAGGATAGCATTGGAATTCATTCACCTGCATGATCTCATTGCTGTCCTCATAGTGTTGGTATAATTCCTATAGGAGCTCATCCAGCATTTCAAAGGAATTTAGAGTTCTAGGTAGCTCTTGGTTAGAGGTTCTCTTCAAACTTAAGACCTCTAAATTCCAGATGGATGCTCACGTTTGAAAGCTTCTTTTTTATACCATTGTTCTCCTTGACATGATGGCTCCTCCATTTTTCCTGTGGTGTTTGCTTCCATTAATGTATTTCTGGAGTGTGGTCAGATTCCCTTAAAACTTCCAGTTCTTACCTCCAGTGTAAAGTGATCCACTGTTGGGAGTTGCCCACCTGCTTCTTATACAAAATTTGTGAAAGGTTTTTTTTGGTTTGTGTTATATTCCCTACACTTGCACTCTGCCTTGCTGTAATTCTTTGTAAATGATTTTAATGAAATGTGCAAAATTTGTTTTGTGTTTGTTCTTGCTGAAATGTGAGCTGTCCTAGATGCTTGTTCTTTTTAACAGCAAAACAAAAACTTCTTCATCTTGACTGCTTTCTTTTCATCAGTGATGTTGGAAACTTTCTTAGCTTTCAGAATTGGTGCCAGAGCAGATGGTGGATGGTGGGCTTTTTCTGAAGTAATGTCAGCTAAAATAACTTGTGCTGCTGGCAGTTCTTCCCTGTAACAGGGTTTTTGCTTGATTGGCACACTACCTCTTAGGAAGAACTGACTTATTTATTGAATTTTTATTGTGAAGGCATGATCTCATTATTCTGGACCTGGAATTGTTTATAGCAAGGCATTTTCCTCAGAAAGATTTTTAAAAAATATTTTTTCTTTATTTGAATACCTGTGGCACCTTCTGTTTGCCTGGATTGATGATGTTTTGGAGAATTAGTAAGTAAGCTAGTGGTGGTAGCTCTTGCTGCTGGTTCCCCAGCAGTTCAGGTAGCAAACTATTCAGCATGACTTTGAAAAACCTGCAGGTCTCCCTGCAGGCTTCACTTCCAAGCATAATCCCCTGTGTAGCAGAACAACTTCTGTTTTTTATCCAGGTTTGGTGTTTGAAGTGGATCAATCTTTGGAAGAGAAGTGTGTTTGTATTTCTGTACCACACAGGGTGTGAGGTGATGCTTAAGCTGATATTCTGAAGATTGTTTGTTACTTGTGTAAATTTGACATGTTTGGGGCTTTAGCCTCCTGCTGTTCTGAAGGGTAATGTTAGCTTGGAGGCCAATGTCATCTGCTGGAAGCCTAGAAGGTGGCTCTCACTTTTTACATACAATGAAATGGAGTTTTGGACTATTCATTTCTGTAACTAGGATATGTGGAACATTGCACTGCTAGTGTAGCTCAAGATGGAAAGATCAGAACAGACCAGTTAGCTGCACCTAGGGCAGGATAGGAACAAGTTGCCTGTACTGTGAGCACCTGATAATGCTTGCTGTGAGCACCTGATAAAGCCAAACTCTTCCAAGCTGAGGGCATCCTTTGTATTGACTGTGTGCACTTGCAAATAATATTTGTTTATCCATTACACTAATAGTCATGGTGATGCTGATTTTACTCATCTTTGTGCCTTTATCCTTGGGCTCTCCTGGCTTTAATATGAAAGAAAGAAATAGCATGAAAGGCTGTGGAGTTCTGTAGGGTGATTTCTTCTGAGTTCTGAGTGCCCTGGCTGGTCAGGAGCTGTGATTCAGGATTCAGCTGAAACTTGTGTCCAAGTGAACAAGAACTGCATAGCACTACCATGGGCCCTTGTAGCAATTATTTTGTTTGCTGGAAAAATCTCCTGTTTTCTACTTGGGGTTTCTTTTAGCATTCAGGGCTGCTGAAGCTTGGGAGCTTCTTTTGTCTTTGGTTTTTGCTGCTAGCAGTGGAATGTGTCAGTGATCATCTGCACTCCTAAGCAGGCAGAGCTAGTGTTGGCATCTTCCTCTTCCTGTTCAGTGAACAGGCAGGTGCAAGAGCTGCTGTAGGACTGAGCTGATGGCCTTCCCAGGGAGTCTGCAGCTACACCAGGATGATCAGTACAGCTAGTGAGGACTTCACTGGAGGCACTTCAGTTAGAACAAACTCAAATGCAAATTTCTGTGGTGTATTTAAACTTTGTAAGTAAGAAATTCTATGTAAATTTTCAATGCTTCTGAGTTTTTCCTCCAACCTGACAAAAGTAACATCCCTCTTAGCATTGTATGCTGCCAGGCTTTACAGCAGTCTCTGGGTAAAGTGCCCCGAGTAAACATATGAGAATATCAATAATTAAAGAAAATGCACTACATTTCAGTTACAACAAATACATTTCATAATCCTAGCAGAAACCAAGTAATTAAAAAGGAGTCCCTATGTAAACCACAGTACAAGCAGGTCTAATTTCAGAAGAACTGGGGACTTGTTCAGCACCCCTAAGGTCAACAGCATTTTTCAGTCAGTATCAGATTTGGGCAATTAATTAATCAAAGGATTTTACTGTTATTGCCCTCAAAATCTTTGAGTTGGGTATAACCTCTGTAGTTTTTTTAACTGAGAGTTTGTTTAACCACCTCTAGTGTATCTTTAAAGGAATAGTGTGTAGAATAAACAAACTGAATTATGGCACTGTACAGACTGAGCCACTGGAGAGGAAGTGGTTGGGGCAGAAACAATTAACATGGTGTGTGCATGTGTTTTATATAAAAGACTTAGGAAAATTGATATGCTTCTGTGTGAGGAGGTAAATCCACAGGATCCTGTAATTGATGATGAGGAATTTGTGCTTCAGTGCCAAGAAGCATATGGTGGAGTTGGATTTTGTCTCTCAATGTTCAGATAAATAATGCTTTTAAAAAGAAATAAAAACTTAATACATCTTTAATATTAGAGATGAAAGAGAGATACCATCTTATCCACATCAGCAGTTTTCTGTGTCATGTCCTAATCTCATTAAAATGTTGGGGAACAGTGGGATTGAGGGAGGATTCAGCAAAACAATGGACTCTTTGAAATGTTTGAAACAGGCTCTGAAGTGCCACATAATTTTTGTGCAGCCTGTGCATAAGGTGGTCATTATTCCCCATGTGAGTGCAACAGCAGCCTGCCTACACCCCCACTCCCCTCTGCAGGCTGAGCAGCATTCTGTGAATTCTCTCTGTGCATCCTATTCAGTTTTTAACCAGCAAGAGGAGGTGAGGAAAACAGTAATAATATAAAATCATAAGGCTACGTACATTTGCATGGAGGGCAGATGTTTTTCCTAGATGATACTTGAGGTAGATACTTGTTTTTATTGAGTTTGTAAATCATTTTCACCATAAGTATACTGCTCTGTTACTAATCCAGACAGACCCATGAGGTCCTTGGTCCATTAGGGTTAAGGGCCAGGACACGACCATGAACTCAAAAAATCTTTTAGCTGGAGAAATGGATGTTTCTCCTGAACAGCTTGCTAGCAACCTAACACTGCTCTGGGGTAGCAGACAAGAAGGCTTTGTGTGTCTGTGTTACTCTAATGAGAGTGGATAAAATACAACCAAGATCTATTACTGTATTTTATATTTAAGGCCCACACAACAGTTTCAGTGGTTGGCATTTCATTGCCTCAGTTGTGTTTCAAATATTAAATTGCTTTCCCTTAAAGAGTTTTAGTGTAAATAGTGAAGCTGATACAGACCAAGAAAAATCACATAAAAAGGCGGCTTTCAAGAAAACGTGTTAGGTTGAACAATGGTGCTCTCGTTTTCTTAGGGATTGTAAGTTGTGTACATCTGTGCCAAGATATCTGACTGTTGTACTGCATTGCACAATAGAACTGCCTGGTTTGTTCCCTCTAATAGCTTTTCTTTTATGTTGGGGCTAAGAAATGCAAATTTGGCTAAAGACAGGGATGTTGTTTAATCAGTCATGGCTCAGGAAGGTAGGCATTGCTGTGTGGCACCAGTGTGCTGCTGAACAAGAGGGAGCAGGACCTGGAGCTGTGCAGCTTTGCCCCTGATCCAGTGCCTGGGTCACTGCTGTGTGTGCAGCTCAGCTGTGGCAGTGCCCTGTGTGCTCCTGGCACGGCTGGCAGGTCCTGAGAGGTTGGATTGGAGGAGTGCCAGACAGGGGAACCCAAAGCATTTCTGAGAATACATTCAATGAGAGCTTTACACATCCAGGAAGCTTTACTTAAAAAGGCTTGAGAGCCTCAGGCATGCTTGGTATGAGCTCTGAGATGACCTCCTAGACCTGTCTTGATCCAAAGCTGCATGACAGGAGTGTCTTAGCCAGCCCTAGGGGTATCCCCTGAGAAACTCATCTGTCATGCACACTGTGCACTAGGACTGGGATCCTTTATAAATGTTTCAGGAGTCACTCTCATTTGGAAACCTAGCTCCAACTAAAACTGCCTAGCACACTTCATTTGTGCTCTTTGGGTTGGATGTCCACCTTTACTTGAGTCCTGTGTAGGATTCTGCTCAGATTAGTTTGTGTTTCTCAGGGTTTTGGGTTTGTGTGTAATCAAAGTTTTATAGGGTGCTGCTCAGTGCTACCAACTGAACCTGAGCTACAGATTTTTAAACTTTGTCCTAAGAGTTCTGAGCAATCAGACATCGTGCACTGCACAAGCTTATTTTAAACAACTGGGTCAATACCTTTCCTTCTACAAATTATCTCCAAACATCTCATGGACGTCTAAGAGCTGCATCTTCACCTGACAGTTCTGGGGAAGAAACAGCTCTGCTGATAGGTAGGGTTGTAATTTATTCCCACCTACTGAAGATGGTGTAAAGGTCTTGCAGACCCAGTAGAAATGAGCATGTGTGAGATGGGGTATCAAAAAGTAATTCACTTTAACATACCTCCTTCTCCCTGCAGGTTATGGGTAGCCACCCTCTTGTCTTGCAATTAGAGTTTTAAGAAAACTTTGAAGGTTTCTAGCACACTTTGCATTTCGTAATACAGTAACTAAATCAGGAGTATAATTAAAGAATTTAACCATCATCTGAGTAATTCATGTAACTGATGTGAGAACTGAGTCAAGATTTCCTTCTCTGGTCAGTTTTGGAGATTACCATTGTCATTAGGCCCTGTGGCACTTTGCTGCTTAGTTGTTTGCTTGTCATAGAGTAAGGTAGAATTCATTCTTTGTGAAACAAGTTTTCTGCTTTTTCTACTTGGAGTACTTGCTTATATCTAACTTAGTGTCACAGTCATACCTTCTTCTGAGCTTGGAAAGTAGGGTAGCTTGTTACCTTAGCAATATCCATAGGAACTGCCTAGAGCCCAGGCTCATGTACATCTCACTCATGCCATCTACTTCTACTTAGTTAAGCTAGAGCACACTCTCCTTTAGGATTTGTTCATAATTATTTTTGTACATTCTGTGCTTAGTCCTTACTGTTGCCCTCTATGCAAATGTTGATGGAATGCTGAGGCAAGAGCTCTGGTTCTTGGTCCTTTGGGGGATGGATTATAAGTGATGTCTTTGGGCACTATTTCCAGGTAGTGCAACAGAACCAATGAGAAGATCAAGTTAGAATAGCAAAATAGAACAGATTTTTAAGCTTTTTTGGCAGCTCATTCTTGCACCATTTAAGAAAGAAATGGACTAAGAGTTACTATATTTAGGTCTTGAAATGTGTGAGATTTTAGTGTTCCATCTAAATCCAGGTGTTAATCTGCCTGTGTCCTTTATGCAGCCACACTGTTGCTGTTGAATCCATGTCCTCCCTTTTAGGATGTCTGTAGGCAAAGTCCTGATTTACTCAGGTTTGCTCCTGGTGGCTCTGGATAAGCCTGTTCAGTCAGGCTTTCTTGTTAGGTGAATGACTGTAAAGGCCACATAATGAACTCTGCATTAGTTATGGCTCACTCACCTGGCATGGGGGCAGCAGTGCTCATTCCTCCTGGAATGTACCTGTGACTGTGGGCTGCTGGGCTGCCATCTGGAGCTGGATTTGTGCTTGCACTGAGCAATGTGCTAGTGCTGACACCACTCACATTGCTGCTGCTGCAAGGGTGGGTCCTGGCTCTTTATTCATCTCAAACTCAGCTAAGCTGAGGGAGCTGAGGTGAGATGTGTGTGTATGCAAGTGCATGTAGGCAGGCACTGAATGATGCATTGATGGTTTAATTCTCATTCACCACTTCCTCTGTTGGCCCTCTTTGTTCCCAAAAGGCTTGTGGGATTTTCTGGGGATTTTTGGTTTGGGATTTTTCTAAGTAACACGAGCCTCATGCAAATATTTAACACTGAAGAAGGTGATCAGGTAAAAATAAATCTACTTCCTTACCTTTGTGAATCAATAAATGTGTAACCTGAATGCAAATTTCTTGGAGAGACAAACATTTTTATTTTCTTTTAAAATGTAAAAGGCTAACCTTGGATCTATGCATCTGTAGCACTTAACTGTTTTGAATAATGGAGGTATGTCCAATGTACTTAAAATGTCAAATTTATCTAAGGCAGTTGGTAAATTGAAAGAAATTTATAAGTAACTATGAGAACAATTGTTTTTTTTACAAATACATCATTTAATTAGCTGGCCTATTGTTATAAATGACCCAGACCCCAAGTGGGAATGAGTTACAAAAGTTTCATTGAGAACAAAAAAAATCAGCAAAGCAAAAGGGACAGTGCTGGGAGTGTGACAAAATGCCAGAGGCTTGTGCTCAAAATGGTGTCTTCACCTTTTATCCCCCTGATATTGCATTAGCTTTATGCAAATTTACTTTTGCTGTTACATAGTCTCACCCCATGTCACTTTTTTGGCACCAGTGTGGTTCCATCACTGTGGTTATCAGGGGCCTCATTGGATGAAGTTCTCCTCCTTTCAGGTTGTATCTCAGAAGTTTGGCTAGCAACAGTCTGTCCAAGGCAAACTCATGAACCCACACTGCAGCACACCAAACCATGCTGTCCTCATGAAAACCAATTTCACAACTAGGCTGTTGTAACAAAATTAACCACTTGATAACATAAATTATTATCTTAATATTAACCACATTATAATATCAATTCAGGTAATACTTTGTGAAATGTAATTCCCACTAACTTGTTCCTCACACCTATAAAACTGTTACTTAGACTTTATACAACATGAATATTAACAAAACATGTTTTTATTTCATCTTACATTTCCATTGCATTTGGCACATTAAGGTTTAGGAAGTCCAACTATTCAGCTGGTTTGCTGCTTTTTTGCTGCTTTAAGAAATTTAGGATGTATTTTTGGAATTTAAATCTCTTCCTTTCTGTCTCTCCATGAAGATATATGAGTCAGTTTTGTGCATGAGCAACAGATATGCTTTTAAAATTCAGTTCAAGTGCGAAGGAAAACTTGGTGTGACTAAGCAAAGTGATGTAGTGATGTGATAAGTTTGCTTGTAGTTAACTGTCAGTCTACTGCCTGTAAATTCATAGTACTTCTAATTTAGAATATTGTTAAAAAATTCTAGATTTCTTCAAGTGAGTTGGGTGTCTCCTCGTGCCCTCCCTTGGCCTGGAGGGAGGGAAGTGCAGCTGCTGAGTTACAGATGGGTGGTTTTGGGTGGCTTGGTGCTGCTGTTTTGAGGAGACACTGAGAAAGCACTGCCTGCCTTTCACTCCCTGGGAGCAGTAATTCGAGGGTTTAATTTCCCTGGCCAGCAATTTTCATAAAAGTTGACAAAGGCAATAACTTTTCTCCAGGTTTTATTGAAATTGGGAGGTAGTTTGGAACCATACTGTGGGAGAAGGGAGGGAGTGTTACTGGAGCAGACTGTGAAGAGCTCTGTTTGCTGAGGTGGGGAAAAAACCAACCCTGCTTTTGTTTTAGCAGAGGAGACTTGAGGGTTGCTGCTATTATGCAGCACTATCCATCAGCCCCACTTCCCAGTTACCTTTGGGTAAATCAGGCAAACAGGTTTACAGATAACCAAAATAAAAATGGAAAGCAGTCATCATTAAAGCAGATAACCTGCCTGATTAATTGTGTTTTATCATGGTTGCTAACTAACAAAAGACCTGTGGATGGAGAGGGCTTAATAATGTCTTAAGACAAATATTTTGTAGCTAATAATACATAGACTATATTATCATATACAGAACATAGGCAGCTACCTCATCTGGGTCTATAAAAGCCATTCTGTTTTAGGGTGATGATGTGTGCTGTAGCAAATAATGATTTTTATAGTAGCTTTCACATGTATAATTATGTCAAGAAAAAGCTTCCAAAAATATCTGGACATGAACAGCAGGTGAAATGCAGATTAAAGTAGTAAAATACATATTAAAATCCTAAATGGTTTCTAATGCTGCATTAGAAATTAAAATCTAAAGAGACTCTGAATTGCCTGGATGTTACATCTGATTTTAAAAGGTAGGTTTATAGCTGGCTCAGATTTCAGAGGTGAAGTTTTAATAAGTAAATCAACTTTCTTGTTCATAGCTGAAATCTTTTGGAAAACTGTGTTTGCTGGTTTGTTACAGTTCCCATTCAGAATAATGCAAGTGCCTAATCAGGCAGTTTGCTCACCTAAGGTGAGCTAAATATTTAATATGGGTAGCTTGCATTTGTGTGGTATTGTACTGCACAACAGAACCACAGATTCAATATGTCTCTTATATTCCTTCCCCTGGCAGGGCTCAGCAAGACTCTTAATGTCCTTTTATTTTCTTCTCTGGAAAGCTGCCTGCACGTGGCTTGTAATGCCAAACACTGAATTGTAAGCCTTTCAAATATCAATGTGGGTATTAGATAATTTTAAAGAATGAGTACCATAACAGTAATCCATATGCAGGGAACATTTTATAGGTGGAAATTTGTAGCACACAGAAAATATTTTCAACTATTATTTTATTACTCCTTTATATGGAGCTGACAGAAATAGAATATAAAAGGTAATAAATACTCAGCATCCTCCAGGTTAAGATCCAGAGTGGATTAAAGTTCAACACTAGGATAGTGTTCCTAATGTTAGTATACTAATATTTGTGAAAGTTTTCAGTTATGAAAAAAAATCATACCTTTAAGGAAATAATATAACTTCTTCTGATGCTTCTCCTAAGTGGAATGGAAGTGATTGATTAACCTGATATTTAATCTTTGGCATGCTTCAGGGACTTTCTGCCATATGTTGAGTAAAGTGGTATTTCTTTAGTGAAGTCATATTTAAATTATGGTAAAATGCATAGGAATGCACTGATACTTAATAAATATGGCATAGCTAAAGAGTGCTCACAGCTTATGGTTTTTTCCTCTCTCCTCCCCTCCCTTTTTCTTTTTTCTCCTTTAAACAAAAGACTGACTTGGCTCAAATAGACTTGGCCAGTTTTCTCTCCCATCACATTCCCCAGAAGGAAGCTAAATTAATTCTGTCCATAAGAAGATTAAAAGCTGATGGGGTGGGCAGATGTTTTATTTTCTCGGGGGTGAAGGAAGTAGCATGAGCTTTTCTGGCAAGTCTGAAGATAATGGGGGTGGGAGGGAATGTTTTGCTTCTGGTTAAATAGCAGAAAGGCTTTTATACCTTTCTGTAATACATTTCATGTGCTCTTTGACATTATCTTGCTGGAAAAATAAAGATATATTCTGGGTTTATGTATTAGTAGTTCATTTTCTCCAACACTGATTTGTAGCGAATCTGTTAACGCTTCAGGATAAATTTTGGTGTTACTGTGAATTTTATTTGCTTTTTACTTCCTTGTTTTTCACTTTTATATGTTTAAAACTCAGAATTTTCTTACTTTATATCTCAGTTTATTTTATGTAGTTTAGTTAGTTTTCAGTTCTTTTGCTTAATATTCTAGTATTTTTCGTTTCTGTTGATAAACCCCTGGCTGCAGTCTGGCTTACTCCTTATGACCAAGCTCTTGTAGGAGAAACTCATGGTGGACCCTGTGTGCTTTCTAGCAGAATGCACAGAATTCTTTTCCTGGAATGAACTGATTCTTAATCCCTGAAGTCTCATCTCTCTGTGGTACCCTCTAGCCTGGTGCTGACCTGGGAGCTATTAAATCATTTTAAATGACAAGTTACTTCCTTTCTCATCTCTGGATCCTCCTGGATTCCAGGCTTGTTTGGGGATTTTGTGACAAATAAATAGGTTTCTGGAGGTGCCTTTGTGCTCACACAAAATACAAATAAAAACCCCAAAACTGTGTAAAACTTTGGGGTGTTAAAAGCCCTCCCTGTGTCTGAAACATGACCGTGGTTCTTCCTGGTAGCCTTGGTGTCCCTGTTAGTCAGTGCCCTTCAGGGGCTTGAAGACTTTGTGGAAATTCCTCCCAGATTTCTGTTGTAGCTCCTGAACTCCCCAAAGCAGGATTTGTTTCAATGGGTTAAAATCTTAATTCATATTTCATTTGTAATGAAACACATCAGGACTTTGCAGGGTGGAGCTGCTGCCACCTGAGCATGGCTGGAAGTCATTAGGAAGTTAAGAGGCTTCAATAATGATCTGTGTTTTCCTGTTGAAGCAAGTACTTCATAGTTCTGCCATTCACAAATAACCTTTTCTCCTTAATACAATGGATGATGCAATCTAAAATGGCAACATACAAGTTTTCCTTAAGGCTATATCTAGATCAAGGCACTCAAGCAAATTAAAGCAAATTACCAAAGTGTTCAACATCAACATTCATAAGTTATAATGCATTAAATTGCCATTGGCTGGTGATGTCTTTAGGAATAAAATTAATTTAGTGAGCTGTATATAGTTTGATTTCCTTGCTTTACAGTGAGCGAAGGCCAATTTACTTCTGCATTGGAAAACTCACACGGGAATTCAGTGCATTTAAATTAATATGTTTTGACTTGTCACCTTTCCTTCAATCTTGATAAGCCTTCAGATCTTTGTTCTCCCATTAATTTTGGGAGCAGCTTCCCCAGGCTGTCATACATGATTGCTACTCCTCTGCTTGCTGGGATCCCATTCCCTAGTGCTGTGTGTAGCCTACATGGGATTACAGCTGTGATCTGCACCAGGGCCACAAAGAAAATTCACTTGCTGCTCTTCCTGCAGGCACTAATGGCTGGGTTATACAGAGCCATGTCAGCATTTATTAACTAACCTGCAGAGCCTGCACAAGGCACAGTTCAGGATCCTCTTGATCTCATGGACATCCAGCAGTAAATTCAGTACCTTCTAAGTTTTCCATAATGCACTTGTTCTGTGTGTATATAGAGAGAGAGTTAAAAATTGTAAAGGTATTTTTAACTTTGGGGTTTATTTTGGTTGGCAAGCACAAGGGTAATTTGTTTTGCTTTCAGTTTTATGTTTGGGGTGTTTAAGCTGAGAAAGGAATAGGAAATTAAATTGCTGTGGATGCTTAATAGGCTGTTTATTTTTGGACATAGTCAGTGCTTTCACACTTTACCTCAATTATCATTACAGAAGAAAAACCACTCATTTCCAGTACTTAAACTGATGAATTGAAGCCTACCACTTAAAATTTGTCCACTTATTTACTTACATAAGCTCTTTAGGGCAGAATATTTTGTCTTTTAAGTGCTTGTCCTGCCTGTGTATTTCCCCTGAAGTATGAGTTTGTGGGTTTTGCATCTTTTATCTCCCTGTTTAATAGAAAGAGATGTACTGTGCAATACTTACTCAAGTGTCACAACTTACAAAGTTTGTAATTACTGTCCATTATTCTAAAGGATTTCTACTGGGTTTTAAAAATAATTTCCATTTAATGCAGTTAGCAGCAGCAGAATAAATGTACTGATCATTTCTGCTCCCATTCTGCATGTGTGGAGGATGGTACAGTCCTAGGTTACAAATCCCTATAGTTGAATTGTGACTTGTTGGCTAAATTTTACCAACTGCTTAGGGAGGGAGTATTGGTAATAACAGGTCCTAATCAACATTTATTTATACTTACTGGTTTTTTAAAAACAAATAATTTTGGTTTGGTCTAATATCATCTGATGCCACTGTTAAGTAAAGAGTTGCTCTGCAGTATATGATCAATTCTCTAAAGGACTAAATCTTATTAGTAAGCTTTGAAAATGTTCTATAGAAAATTCTATAGAAAAATTCTATTTCTATAGAAACTGTAGTTTGGTATTTATTAGAAAGAGGTTGGTGTCATCTCTGGGAGTCATTGGTTTTTAGGGAGGTAGTGTTCACTTGTTTAGAAGGACTAGTTAGAAATTTCTCTGGGAATGAATGTTTAATGTGTTTTTGAGGTGTTTGGGTGAGGAGGGAGATTGTTATGGGGTTTGTATAGAAAATGCTTCGTTTTTCATATTGCATCTTGCAAAGACTTGCTTCTAGTGGGTTACAGCATCTCTGATAACTTGAGAAAACCTCTAGCTGTGAAGAGAGATGTAAAAGAGAAATAGGACAACAAAAAAAGAAAGCTTTATTAACAGTTGGAATTTTTTTTTTTTTTTTACTTCTTAAAATCCAGGGACAAACACATTCTTATCTGTATTGGCCACTGAAACAAATGAAATGCCAAATGTTTTAGGTGGCTGTGGTGGGAGGCAGCCTTTTTTTTTTTTTTTTTTCCTATGGCAACAAATCTCATTGTCATCATTTTTCACTTCAAGTAACTGACAAAGCCAGTGTGAAATATGTTCAGCAAATATGTAAAGCTATTTTTGCCCAAGTCTTAAAGTGTCACCAAAAAAACCAAAAGGAACTTGTCCAGCACCTTGGGTTACACAGCTGAACATGATGAGGAGTTGGAAGGTCCATGTGAACCCAGTGAGGTTCAGCAAGGTGCACCTGGGTTAGGGCAGTCCCAGCCTGGGAGAAGGACTGCAGGGAAGGCTTGGGGGTTGTGGGGGATCAAAAGCTGGGCATGAGCCACCAGTGTGCACTGACAGCCCAGAAAGTGAGCTGAATCCTGGGCTGTGTCAAAAGCAGGGTGGCCAGAAGTGAAGGGAGGGGATTGTTCCCTCGTGAGACCCCCTGTGCAGTGCTCATCCAGCTCTGCAGTGCCCTGCACAGGACAGACATGCTGGGACTCTTAGAGCAGGTCCAGAGCAGGCCCTGAAGGTGCTTGTGGGGCTGGAGCTGCTCTGCTCCAGGACAGGCTGAGAGCTGCAGAGGAGAGGGCTCTGGGGGGACCCCATTGCAGCCTTCCTCAAAGAGGGAGAATGTCTTTGGACAAGGGCACACAGTGATAGGAAAAGGGAGAACAGTTTAAATAAACTAAGAGGGGAGATTCAGATTTCAGTTAAATGTCAGGAAGAAATTCTTCCCTATGAAGGTGGTGGGGCACTGGAACAGGTTGCCCAGCTGTGGAAGAAGTGTGCATCCTTTCACAGTGTCAGCATTGTCCAACTGCAATTTATCATACATTTAACCTGGATTCTATCTGTGTGTGCTGAAATGGCTGCACTTGGAACTGGAGCAGAAGAACTTTGCTGTGTTCTAGCCAGGATATGTCAGCACGGAGTGCTTGCTGCAATTCCATTATTGTGAGAAAAAAGAAACAACACTTAATGCTCCTGAGCATCTGTTGTGTCATGAACATGCTATGATTTATTTGTTCCATGGGTAAATCAGGGTCTGATGAATTCAAGGAGTATGTTAGTGCTTCAGGTGCTAATACTATAAGTCCAGGAGAATATAGTGATAAAAAATGGGGGAAAAACCACTGTATTCCATGTAAAATACTTACAATGAAAAAAAAAATAATACAGGGTTCATAGGTGTTTATTTCTTACAGAATTGGAAGAAGTAAAACATAATACTTGACTGGTTGTCATAAGAAGTCTCAAAGGCAAAACCCAAGTAGTGTTTCATAAAATTCTCAACTGATGGAATGTGTGCAGGAGATGCTACTTAACAAAAGTGTGCTCATGGGTGTAAGTTTTTTTAATGAATAGGAGGATGGGTAGGGAAGAAATGTCATTGTGTAGTTTATTCTAGTTTTTCCATTCCGCCCTGCTAGCATGAAATTTGGACAATAAATCATTCAAATTACTTAACTTCTTCTAGTAGAAAATATGGAAATGGTGGAAGGGAAAAAAGAAAATTAAAATGTTTGAGGGATCCAGGCAGTGCACGTGGTAATGACTAGGACAGCATTATATTTCATTCAGGCTTAGTGCCTCCAAACTATTGTCACAGGGCTGTCATTCCTTTATTAACATTAATGAAAGCTGGATATCTGAAGTTGTTTGCAGCATCCATTTCTCAGCTAAATTTTGGTTAGAAAAAAAAATAATCATGCCCTTGATGGATGGAGCAAGCAGATTTGCCTGCTTTTTTAAAAGGGGATATTTCACAGCTGGATAGTAGGCAGTAGTGACTACAGCTTCTAACTCAGAAAAATTTTTAATTTTTTAGAGTAAAAGAATTGTGATTATCATTCTTGCCTATTTTTTTTTTACCATTTTGAGAATTCATGGAAAAGATTTGGTTTCTCAATTAATCTGGATAACTTTCAAAACAGTTATATCATGTAAAATTTGATCAAATAATAAAAGCAAACTGCTACATCCGGTTTTAAAAATCATTTCAGATTTGGAAGACAGAATTTTGTCATGGCATAAACAGAGGTATTATTGAAAATGCTTTACTGTTGAAGATACATCTATATAAGAATAAGGTGATTTCTTGGGGTTTGCTGGATTTTGGCTGGTTTTTGCTTTTTCCCTTTGGTATACCTCACTGTGGGTACAGCATAAGCTTTTTAATTGGCTTTTTGAGCAATAGAGGTGTCAGTTGTTCCCTCAGCTATATGTGAGTTATTTACCTTTATTTTAGAGTCTTCAGTAACATTAAGAGCACCTCTGAATTGTCTCATTTCTTTATATTTTTGGGACATAAAAATGTTATCCTTTTCTGCACTAAAAACCAGTCAATAAAAGACAACATTTTAGATTAGTTAATGGTGATGCAATGGGAAAAGAGTTCTCTTCGTTCAGAAGGCTGGATAATGGAGTTGAATTTTTATGGCACCAAAAATCCATGTCTAGGTGGACTTGGGAAGAATGCCTATAAAGGGACTGGCATTTGCATTAAGTAGCAGCAGTAAATTTTTGACTGAGTCACAGATGGTACTTTCCAGTGTTTCTTTTTTTGTTTTGTCATCTTGTATCAACCTGTATGTTAGAGCAAAACAGGTTTAAAATGTGACGTAAATTGATGCTTCTTTTGAAAGCGATGACAGTGACACAAATCCTGAATGAAACCTGCAAGATTGTTGGTTATTCTTATTCTCAAAATAGTTCTTATGCAGGCTATGTTAAATATTTAGGAAAGGCAGTGAGGAAGGTTTTAGTTTTCTTCAGTGTCTTGTCTGGTATTTTATTAACAAAGGATTTCTTGTGATAGTTGGTTTTTCTCGTTATAAACTTTGAGCCTGACTGAGATGTGGGAGCACTTGGCCTTTCCAGAAGAAAAGATGTGGTGAGGTTGTGGTTTTTCAGGAGTGTGAAGGGATTTGGTGGTTTTTAGGACAGCATGGATGTTTTTAATTTTTAATTTAATATAAAACTTTTTAAAGTGTTAACAGCAAAATAACTGGGAATACTTTACCTTCTGAGGACTTTTTTTTTGTGTTGAGAAGATTTTTCTCTTAGATCCTTACAAGCATGGCTTTTTCTTCTGAAATCCAAATTTTTGTCATCTTGAGAAATTTTTAAAGATTTCACACTGTTTTCAGTATCTTAATCTTTTTTAGTTGAATATATTGCAAGACATTATCAAAGCTGGTATCCTTAAAATGTTAGGATGACAAACATGTTTCACACACTTCACTTTTTAATGAGGTAAAGAAAAAGAGACTTCTCCATTATGCCCACACTGAGCATCTGGGGGATCAGAGTGAGTGGTTCACAGAATATTCCTATTAAACAGTTGAAATGCCGCTTATTATTAGCTAAAGCTAAATGGGCTAATAGGAGGTAGAGGCATTGCTGTGATGCCCTTGTCCTCGGAGCACACTGTGTATTCCTCACTGCCCTTTGGCCTCACGGAGGTAGAACAGCTTGCAGTGTTTTGTTATTTAAAAAAAGTGTGTAGTGGTTACAAACTGATTAAGATTGTATAAAAACACCGGGTTTTTTCCTCCTCCTCTTTTCTTGAGCAAATGACATCTTGAAGGTCAGCAACAATTCACTCCACCCTTCAGAAAGTGGGTTTTTTCCTCCAGCCTTCCCAGGCTAATGAAAGCCCTTTGAGAAAAATCCCATCAAAGATTTTTTAGCAGCCTTGACTTCTCCACCCTGGACACAGCTCAACTTAAGCATTCACATAGAAACCTTTGAGAGTACATAAAGCTTTAAGCCATGAGTACTCCCTGAGCTGGGGGAACTTTTTTTTTTTTTTTTGACTGGTAATTCAAGGTTACTGTCTTGGTCAGAACCTTTTGACCAAAAGCACAGTCTTGAGAAAAGTGAAGGGTATGGTTCGTACCCTGTGGTTATAGAGCAGTTAGCTCATGAACCAAAATGCATCATTTCTATCATTCAGTTAGTGTTATCAGGAAAACTGTCAGATTTAAATGCTTAAGAGAGCTCTTGTAACTGTTGCCATGGCAATATCAGAAAAGCAACGTGGTCATGTTCATCCATATCCCATATTCAGTTAAATTCCTTTGCAGTCTTTTAACTGTGAAAGAAAGGTACCATATTGTACCAGGCTCTGTTTCTTTTGAGCTGGAACAAATGGAGGCTGAATTTAACTCTTTGTGTGAAGATGAAATACAAATCCAAGGCACAAGTGATCTCATTTGCTTTGCACTTGGTTTGCTTGTGTACTATGTGTAAAGTACTCTCTGTGGAGTTACTGATCTCCTGTTCATGCCATGGTGTCATGACTTGGGATTTGGTTTGGGCTTTAAAAAAACACAGGGGCTGCAGTCACAAATGAAACACTTGGTTAGAAGAATGGGTTTGTTAGAAGAAGAATGCATTTGTTAGAAGAATGGATCTACCTCATATGTAAATCTCTAAGTGCAGAAGTGTGAACACTTATGACCAGAATTCCAGATCCTGCTTTCTCATTTGGCCTCACCTTTGTAACACTTTTCCCTGCCACTGAGCCTGCCCTGTGTTTCCAACCTGTGTGGTGTTGATCAGCTGTGCATTTTTAGTTTCACTCTTCTGTTTTCTGACATTCAAGCTCCTTTTTCACTGACTTGCTGCAAGTTGTTTTCCCGAGCCCTCCCACAGCCTCCTGCCCTGGAAAACCTTTGCCTTCACTCTTGGTACAAAGCAGAGCCCACGTCCTGTCCTTGCTGACCTACATTTGCACAGTGCAGCATTTCAGAGCTGGCCATTCAGCTTCCCTGCCTCCCTCCTCCCCTGGGGCTGCCCATGGACTGGCTGGGGAAGGGAGGCAGGGCTGGATTAGCTGGAGATGGGATCTGCAGGGAGAACAGCCAGTGCCATGTCCAGTACATGTGCTCAGCAAAGGGGTGATATTGTGCCCCGAGTCACATCCTGCTTTGGAAGGACAATCTGAAATGAAAAGGACAATAATGCTCTTCACTGAGAGGTGCAGTTCTCACAGTGTAACAGAGTGATTGTCCAATATTTGCTTATTTGTGCTATTTGACAGCAAAAGAGGGATTGAGAAATAGCATCTAAAATTGGGAGAATATGGCAACAACAAGTGATGTTTTTGCAAATCAGTTACAAGTCTGTTCTTTCCAAAAGCACAAATTGAAGAAGTAGTAACTCCTATATTAGCATCTTCCCTCTCCCTTTCATTTCTTCCTAGGAAGTTTCCATGCATTGCAATGAGCATTCGTTCAAGGGAAAAGGTTTTCTTGCCCTGTGGGATTATGTAGGTATTTTAGATTGATGTGTGATTAGGGACTGTGTTAACATATCAGGAAAATAAGTGGGAAGAGGGAGGCAGTCTAAAGTAATGGCCTTTAGGTGCTTCCCTCCCCTCCAGTGCTTGATTTAGCCTGGGCTTGGAGACACTTAATGCATGTCTTAACATGTTGATATATTCTGAAAATATTTTGTAAATGAGGACTGACACGTTTAATATTACTGCACTGCAAAGAAAAGCAGATTCTAAATTGCTGTTCTAGTAAGGTTAACCGGAAAAGCAGTCTGTCTCATCTCTTCTAGATCACTGCCATCCCATAATTTAAGTTTATAAATTTAAGTGAAGATCTTAGTGGGCACTGAATTTTCTCTCAGAAAAACCACTGATGCTTGGAAGTACCTTGACATGTAATTTTTAAAATTTAGAACAACTGCAAACTTTACCCATGGAATATCTCTCAGTGACTGGGGATGGGATGAGTTCTACTACACCAAAAGCTGTAGTTGCACATTTTGCATTCTTAATTCAATTGGTGTGGGATATGCAAATATCTCATACCACTGATTTAATTGGAGATGTGAAAGGAACAGTTCTGTTGTTCAAGAACAATTTTTTTTTTGTGGGACTTCATTTTGGTCCTATAGTATCAATGTGTAAAGCTTTATTAAGCTGAAAGTTAAATAAATAGGGTGAAATGATGGAATTCCAATTTCTGGGTTTTGTTACCAGGCCAGCTTTTCTAAGATTTTTCTTTGCCATAATAATCGTGCTGATGATGTCACGATTTTTTTTCTCCCATCATAACTTTTGAGCCATTATGACTTTTTATATTTGTTTTCAACCTGAAGCAGACATACAGAGAAGTAAAAACATTTCAAGCAAGTATTATACAACTCTTGTGCTTCTGTATTCAATGAATAGTTATATTCTTTTTTTTACTGCATTGCAGACATGCTGGAGTTTTTAGCTACAAGTTTGTATGCTATTGCTAATGAAAAATTCTTTTTTTTCCTTGCTGTACGGGGAAAGGAAGTGAGAGAACTTTTCCAAGCTTTTAATGATATAATTAATTATTGCACTATTTTTAACATGAACTGTTTTTATATTCTAGTAGAGTGAGCAAATAGCTTAAACACAAGCTAGAAAACAGTAAAACATTCAGAGAAAAGAATGTAGAGCGTTCATTCTGTAATTGCATATTTCATCATACAAAATGATTCCCTTTTGTTTTTGAAAGCTTTGCAACAAACTGTGTAAGAAAACAGTACTTGGATGCAAATGTTTTTAGTAGCCTTTGACCATCTTGATAAGAATTCAAGTATGTTCATAGAGTAGTTTCAACTTACACCCAAACATTAATAAAAACTTAAAAAATCATGTTGGACCCTTAGAAGGGCATTAAGAATGGCTTTTTATTTAGCTTTCTGGTGCTCCTCACTAGTCCTGCAAGTAGCAGGAGGTTTGGTATGCTGAACTCATGGGCATTGTGCCGTGGTTCTGCCAAGCTCGGGCAGATCAACATCGTGTAGGAGCTCCAAAGCCCAGCACCCAAGAGGTGGTTTGGCTGCCAAACCTAATGATTCCAGTGCCAAACTATTTAAGGTTTAGTATTAACCTCTTGGATTGCACCCAGAAGCCAGAAGATCATTTAGGACTAGCCAGAGTTGGTAAAATCAAGTACATCACAGTGGAGCTGGAAAGTGCCAAGGGCTGGGAGCAGGCTGCAGTCCTCTCCAGGAGGCTGGATTGTGTTCTTGGCCAGCACTGCCTGGGGAGGGGCCACTTATGGCATGGGACATCTTCCACAGCTCAGTCCCCTGCAGTAGCTGGCTTCCCACACTCACTCTGGGGTCTGGAGCTAGCACTGCAGTGAAGAGCCTGCCTCCAGTGACCTTCAGCCAGGTGCCTTCAGCTGGGAGCGAGCAGAACATGGAGTGGGGAGAAGTGCACTGGGGGCTGAAAGCACACTCCCAAAACATCTGTTCAGGGCAGCTCTCTCACATGAATGCCAACAGGCATCATGTAAACTGAGTGTATGAACTTTCCATTTAGTCAGAGAAATCTCTGCAGAAGAGAGTTACTACTTTTACAGGTGTTTGTTCTCCCCAAAACCAGCCATTTATATGATTTGAGGTGTGTTGGAAATGCGGAAATGTACAATGAGCACACCTCAAATACAACAGAGTCAAAAATTTAGTGGAAGATCACCAGAAAAATGGTGTTGAGCAAATTGCCATCCCCACCTTCCAGAGGACCTGCTGGAATTGCTTCAGAGGTGCATCCAGTGCCTTGCAGTCTGTTCTCATGTGAGAGTTGCTACAGACAGCCAGCCCAAGAGCTGCTGAGAATGGTCAGTAATATGATTTGTCTTCTCATTACAAAGGAGAAAACCCTGCTGTGATCTCTGTACTGTGCATGAAAACCAGGCTTCAAGGAGTAGGGAACACTAGAAAAATCTAGTAACGCTAAAGTTAGAAATTTCTTTCTTCCTGAGCAGCTTTCCCAGAAAAAGTAAAATCTTAAGACCATAAATATAATCAATTTTATTAAATAATAAAAGTACATCAAATATTTGTATTTTCTCCAATTAATAAGTCCCAGTCAAACAGAAACTAATTGCAGTTTGATCATTTGCTGATGATCAGAGGTGGGTATTGCTTACCCTGGCACTGTGACAAGCAGTAATAACCTGAATTTGATACAACTCTGCTGTAACACAGTTGGAAAATAAGCTTTAAAAGTTCTGTTTTTTAGAAAACTGTAAATAGATTTAACCCACTTCTCACAATTTATTTTCAGTGCTATGTGTTGTGACTTTAAATTGCCTAGGTTTTGTTCCTGCCCATCTTGCTGGCTGGAACTCTCAATCTTATTGTGACCTAGTTTTCCCCAGCTATAAACTCGGGTGTGGGGCTTTATTTTCTCCAGCAGATGTGCTCTCACTTGGCTGACCCTTGCTTTTTGTCAGGCAGGAAAGAGCAAAACAACACATTTGATTAATTTTCTCCCACTTTGCCCAAAATGAAATTTTGTCAAGAATGGTGCAAGACTGGAACTTATGTTTTACATTTCTCATCAGCCTCTGAGTTACCTTGAAGTTATGCAGGGAAATTAATAGCAGATCCAATGAATTTGCATGAAGGTTCCAAGTGGAATGAATGTTACTTGGCACCAGATCTTAGGATCTTGCCCTGTGACTTCTAGAGAATGAAGTAACTTTCAGTCAGCTCTTTGTGGACTGAAAGTTGCATCCAGAACCACTTGGATTTCTGAAGGCAATGTACAAAGCAACTTTGCAACTTTGCTTTCATTTATCACTCTTTCCAAACCAAATGAGCAAACTTCTGAAAACTGGACCTACTTCAAGGGAGTACATTCTTAGTGCTTTAGAATTTATTGGTAGTGTCTTACTAAATTGTGACATTGCTAAATGTGTGGTACATTAAAGTAGCGTATAATAATTGTCATGTGGCATTTGAAGGTAAAACTGATCTGCCCTTTGTGCAATTCCTTAGTTTTTAATTTTTCATTTTATAGCAGTTCTGGATAATAAGAAATTACATGGAAGAGAACTAGAGCTATGAATGCACTCCTTAAAATAAAAATTTTAGTGTGGAAAATATGCTCAATTATATTTTACTGGCACATGAATCAGCAATTTTACCACCAAAGTGTGCATGCTTCTTATTGCATGTTAACACAGAAATCCTTATATACCATCTTGTCATTTTTTTTTCCTTAATCTCGAATTCGCTGGGAAAACCTTTTGTTTATAATTTCATCATATTCAAGAGCTGTAATTTTTTTTTTAACTTAAAAAAATAATTTCCCTCCTGCCCTGTGTGCTGGGCTCAGAGCTGGGGCTGCTGCGTGTCCCTGTCCGTGCGCCGAGCGCGGTTCCTGCACGCGCGCCGCAGGGCCCTCAGTGCAGCCTGCGGTGGCGGTACCTGCCGGCCTTGTCTTTGGCCGCGTTGGCGCAGGCGTTGTGCTTGTTCTGCTGCAGGTGGTTCCAGTATTTGATCAGTTCGCTGGGTTGGAACTGATGGGAGGTAATTAGGTGGCTGTATTTACAGCTGGAGTAAGAAACTCGCCAGTGATTGAAGACGAACTCGTTGGGTGGGGGCATGGGGTCAATCCGCAGCTTGGCGAGACAGATCCCCACATACACGTCCTCTAAGTGTAAACGTCTGATGCTTAAGGAGACCTTAAAGATTTTTTCTGCTAAGTCTCCAGAAAAAACATAACCAGTTCCAGAGCAGAATACAGGGTAACGTTCACTTGGATACAAATCAGGTGGCATATACCACTTGCTATCCTTGTTCCTATTAGGCGCATAACCTCTCATTAAATAACCTGTAAAATACTTGTGCCTTGGAGGAAGTTCTGGTTTCAGGAGCTTGTGTATTAAATATTCAGTATTGACAAACATATCACTATCAGTTTTCATAACGTATGGAACATGTGGACAGTAGGTTGCAACCCAGTTCATTCCCATCAGAGTTTTTATAGTTAAATTGTAGTAGGTGTCGGAGTATTCTTGTTGCACGATGTCGTGGTACTGTCTGCTTTCCTCAAGGATGGTTCTCTGGAGGTATCCATCTACCTTGGTGCTTAAGCCCAACAAAAAAATCCGCACAATTTGGATGCCAGGTGTGAGGCTCTCGTTGCCCCAGGTCTGTCGAATTGCTTGTCTGGCTTCCACCTGGCCTGGCTCTGCAGCTATGAGCAGTATTAGAAAAGGGGTTTTTTCCTGGCACTTGTCAGGCTCGTTGATGACGTATTTGAAATGATAGGAAGTTGGATGCCCAGTGCCTTTCTCGTTGTAAATACTTCCATTTGCACTGAGGGTGTTTTCCAAACCGGTTACTCCCTGTGGGGACAGATCCGTGTTGTTAGGGTTGGTGACTGTCTGAGGCCTGAGTGTCTGAGGCACAGCATCTCTCCACACGCTCCTTAGAGAGCTGTGGTTGGTCTCACTTTTTGTAGATCTAAATCCTCGTATGGTGTAAGACATGGGGTTTTCTCTGAATCCAGCCTTGCCCGGCAGCCAGTCGTGATGATTAAAGAACAGAAACATGGCAAAAAGAAACACCAGAGAGACCAGGCCAATGAGATGGGTGCGGAACAGAGACCTTTTGGTATTCCAGGTCATCTTCGCCAAGCAGCAGTGTCGTCTTCTCCACTGAAGCATGTTGTACGGATCCAGTGATGGGATATGAGACAATGCTCAAGGAAAAGGCTTTTCCAATTGGTTTAGAATCCGCTGCTATTCTTTGGTATTCATTTTCCTTGGAGTTGAGCAATCGTCTGCAAATGGCTCACTCTGCAAAGAATCAAAAACAAAATCAGAAATCTTCATTTTACATACTCGTAATATAAACGGTTACAAATAGAAACTAGATATAAACATGAAATTGAGTTAAATTTACTTTTTCAAAGAACAGCCCATGTCAGTTGAAATAAGATTTGACTGAGGCCAAAAGCCAACCTTGTTTTATGACTTAACTTAATTTGTTAGCTTTTAAAAATGCATTTTTGCCTGGTAAAAGTTTTGACAAACATCCTGGATACCAAAGATAAAGAGGCAAAAAAAAAAGGCTCATGTTAGCAGGAAAAAGTGTGAAGTAGATGTAAATAGCTTCATATCCATGGCTGTGAAATCCTTGTAGAGTGTTTGAGAAGGACTGAATGAGAGAGCCTTGCTGGCAGATGGAAGGTTTAATGGCAGTAATTAAAATTGATTTGACATGCAGAGGCTAGGATGGCTGACAGTTTTCAAGCCCATTTTGCAGACGGCCGTGCCTGGTGGTGGGACAGACGGCGCGGGGCTGGCGATGGCAGGGCTGTGTTAGTCACAGGACACTGCCTGGCGTGTCTCCACTGGCCCCCACTGTGCAAGGAAGGTCAGGGAGAAGATGCACCTGTCAAAATTCATTTTCAGGGTCCAGTAACCTCACTGCCCAGCCCCCAGATGCTAGTGCAGGATAACATTCCTGGTCACTTCTCAGGCACCTTTTACCTTCTACTCTGCATTGGAGGGAAACATTGAATGGAGCACTGGGCTGTGGTGCCAGGCTGAGACAGCTGAGTTAAAATTAAGCTCTTGATGTTAAGTAGACAGAGATCTTGGGTAGTGATCATGTTAACTGGAAATAAAATTGCTCAGAACTAAATGACTGGCCAACTATCTGATGATCATGATACTGGGTTGGGTTTTTTTCCCTCTGTAAAAGTACATGTAAGTACTGCACATAGCAGTTGGAAATTTCAAGTGTTCTGACCAGCAGCTGTAGCTGTAGGAAGAAGTGCCAAAGTAGTCTGTGCTTCATTTTCTCTTAAATTTTTGTTCATATTCAGCAGCAGAGTCAATATGGCAGCTTCATGATGCTGCATATTAAAAGCTGATCACATCATCTCGTAAATGAACTTTCACTGTACAATAGCAATTCGTTTGTGATTTTCAATTTGCTCTAATTTATTCCTGGGCCCTAGGGTCTTGTATGGGAAAAAAGGATGACAGTTGAACAAGAGTCCATAGAAAATGCTGTTCCTAATAGAAATATGCGATTAATTGCTTCCCTATCTTCTTAAACCAATATTTGGATTAATTTGTGCATTTAAAACCAAGTGATATGTTACATGGGAAATTACAGGGTTTAACACTGTAAGGGAGTAATTTAAGATGAGATGTCAGTCGAATATTAGGATATTAAGCTGTATGTGTGTGATGCAATATTGAGTCTGTTCACCAAAGGGCATATTTGTGTTTCGGAAGGGTGGGGAGAGGGGTACACCTGATGTTTATTTTACTCACTGCCGGGATCTTCACCGTCACCCTCCGGAGGAGCGGGAGACGCCTCACGGCCCGCCGCCGGCCCGTGACCCCCGCCAGGGGGCGACGCTGCGCGGCCAGTGTGACGCGGGAAGCGCGCCGCGATCCTGCGGGAAGAGCCGAGCCCGGCCCGGGAACAGCCGAGCCCGGCCCGGGAACAGCCGAAAGGCCCCGGGCGCTCCGGGTGCTTTCGTGTGTTTGGTTTTAAAGCTTGCTGAAAGTGTCTCTGATTTTCTTATTTAGCTATTCGGGGCTGATGCCACTTCTCGGAGACTCAGGCGTGTCTATAAAAATCATAAACCCTTGTGTCTAAACTAGTTCGGGAATTAACCTGACACTCCATGCTTGTGCTGCTTTAACTCGAATGTAAAAGAAGATAAGCCCCAAATGGGTGAGACTCGTGTTTGTATGACCATTTGCACCTGCTTTTCCCTGCTGGAAAAGCAGAAGCTTCCCCTCAGAAGTCGGGATTGTTAGTTTGTGTGCAGTGAGTTGTAAATGAACGCTCAGCTATTCGGGAATATCTCTGTATAAGCAAACGGAAATGTCTCCTCAAAGGGGAGCCCCGATGTCAGGCAGTTCATTGTTTGATTGGAGGGCAGCAGTGGGAATGTTTGATTAATTACCGTTCCATTGCATGTATTCACAGTTCAGGAAGAAAATCAAACCCAGAATTTCACAAATGTGGAGCAGCAGCTAGAACTCAGATTCATTTTGTCACACTGAATTGTTCCACTTATAAAACTACAGTCATTAGATGGAAATGCTTCAGCAGAAAGTGCACTGCACTACTAATCTTTGTTTAATCTAACTGAGGCACTGTTCTGATGAGCACCTACTTGGATGAGGCAACAGGCAAAAGTGAGAATCCTGAGTTACATAAATATTTGTGTAAACTGACAGGGGTTTGCAGGGGCTGTATTTCCCTCATGCACCGATGTCCCAGCACAGGCACTTGCCATGGCCGAAGCCTTTCTTTATTAGGCTGCATGCTTACATAATGCATATGAAAATAAGTTTTACAGTGAGCGACAGATCTAGAATCAGAAGACATTTTAAGAGAGTCAGATTTCCTTGACATTTTTTTATGTTGTAGTTTGATTTTTCAAGGTAGGAGTGTCTTAGAAAATCTGTCTCTGTTTGCCCTTTAAAAAGGCATTTTATGAATAGGGGAAGCACCCACATCTGTATTTCAGCTTCATAGAGCTATTGACTGAAAAAACCCAAATAACATGGGCTCAATTTCTTTGTAGTTGTGTGTAAAACATTTCAAAATATACAGTGGGGTGTTAAGCATTGAAAATACAGCAACAACAATGGCACCTTTGAAAAAAAACACTACATGCTAGGGTGTATTGTTTAAAAATAATGTATAAAACTTTCAATAGATATTAAACCCACCATCTAGTTCTATAATAAAAATATTTTCTCTCGTTTAATTAGGGTTAGAGCATTACTTTTTTTTGCCCAAATGCTTAAAATTCCATTTCAGAGAATGGTTATGAACAGGCACCAACTATTGACAGTAGATGAGAAAACCTAAGTACAGCAGAGGGTCTCTAGAACACTCACCTTGTCCTCGGGGAGTGTGTTGTTGCATGTAACTGCATTTTGGAGATGTTATTTGTGATAATGCTGCTTCATTTTTGGCACCTGGCAGTGCAGTCACTGATGCATTATCAAATGCCAAATACATAAATTGTGAATGCCTCTTGAATTTTTATTTGTGGTCTGTGCTCTGCTGGTGTTTTGGTTCCTGGTACTTGCAGTTCTGCTCTATAATTACAGCTTTGAAAATTGAAGCATTCGACTTCCTATTCACTTGTCTTGGATTTTCATATTTTGATTAGCTGTGTGGGCAAACTCTTAAATTAGAGGGAAGAGTTCAAAAGGCAGCCAGAGTCTGTATTCTGGTGAATAGCAGTTGCATATTGGGCCTCATTTAATGTGCCTGACTTCCCTTAGGAGCTCCATTAATCTTCTGCACAAAACAGTGTTTGGGATAAGGTTTGATGTGCAGGTTTTTAACTGCCTGATACCAATGTCTAATGTTAGCCAGGTGTGCGTCTCCTGGAGTGTTGCCTGAAGATACATTTTTTGTTGCTGTTTTAAAAGTTCTCTCAAGTGACTTTATATTCTAAATGTCTTAAAACTGATTTTAAACCGGTGTCTGATGTATGCTGCATCCCTTGGTTTGTGAACTCCTTCCAGCTGCAGTTGTTTTATTTCATGTTGGCATTGCCTTGGGCAAAGAAAGCACATTTATATTGACATGTAATGATTTATTATAGCTTATTGGAAGATTCTGCAGATAAGCACTTTCTTTATGTGGTGTATTGAATTGCTATAGATTTAGGTCTTAAATTTGTATTGCAAATATTCACCTTTTCTTTTGTCACTAGTGGCAAAGTATTTAAATTTCAACAAAAAACAGGAATGAATAGCAATTAGATGGAATGTCATTTTACAATCCAAGTTAAACAGTCAGTGTTTTCATATTAAACAGAAATTGCAGTGATGGCAGGAGATAAGTTACGTGCTTACCATTTTGAGTGTGTAGTGTTTGAAGGTTTCCTTTTGGGATGTCAGGGAGCCTGACGTTACTTGTAAATTGTGGTGCCTGATTGCACTGCTGATGGTTTAAATCATGCCCAGTCTTTTGCATGCTCTCGATTTCTGCTTGGCTGGTAGTGCCCTTGTGACATTTTGCTTGTGTTTGGGGGGCAGAAAATCAAGTGTAAAAAGGGCTGAGGGGACTTCTAAGATAATGTCTTTTGACTGTATGGTCTGTTGTGATGGTTCAGTGCTCTCGGTATGTCACATTATGGCCATTTTACCATGCTTTAAGATTACTTCAGATAAGGATTAATTCTGACCTAGTTTGAGAGGATTTCTAACTGGTTTTTCTGTATTGGAGGGGTTTGAGTTTTTAATTTCTCAGTTAAAAGCAATCATTACGGGAACTCCATTATCCCTTTAATCCTTCCTCTCCAGCCACACCAGCCTCGGCAGACTGTGAGCACCGCATTTAGTCAGTGTAAGGGAGTGACATTGTGCTGGGGGAGAGCAAAACCTGCTAGAATTCTTTCTCCCTGCTCTGAGACCCTGTTATCTCAGGGCTCTGCAAATTAGGAGAGATCATTATCTGGAATGGTCGAAAAGGTAACAGACAAGCGAATGAACATCACACACAAGGGTTTGACATACCTTCCTCGGTCAGGCCATTTATGGTGCAGGATTATACCCACAGAAAATAGTTTGGGCACGCCATCACTTCAGCAAAAAAGATGCACTCGACCATGCGCACATCCCCCAGCAGCAGCCGTGCTTCCTGCGCCCGCCGCGCTCGGGATCCGCTCTGTCCATCTGCTCCCGTGGCCGTGTTACCTTCCTGGCTGGCCAGCGGCGTCCTTGGCTCGGGGCTGGCTGTGCATGCTGCAGACAAAGGACGGAGCTGGGGCCGCTGCGGGGCTGGCCGCGCTCGCAGCCGCGGCGCTGGGCTCTCACATCTGGTGCCTCGCAGCTCGGCCAATGCAGGGCTGTGCTCCGCTCTCCTCAGGATCCATATTTCCGCTGGAAATGTTAGCGAGGAGCGCTAGCGCCTGGTGCCTCAGTTGTCTTCAGTAATAGGATCTCCCTCTGCTCCTTCCTTCATTGTTGCTAGGCAGTAATAGAAATGGTTTGGAGTTGTTTTAACCCAGAATTGTGGTGTATAAAATCCATGCCGTAGTTCTTCGGCTGCCGCACAGGCAGGCAGCAGTTTAAATGTGGGCTTTGACAGATGCTGTCTTCTGACAGAGCAGAATTTAACGTCACTGCTTGGCTGAATCCCACGTGATTGTTTGCATTCATTTTGACTAAATCCGAAGGCAGACAGGAAGCTTTACAGGCTCTTGCTCTTATTTGATAAATGATACGTAGTCAGTTCATGCACAGTGATAGGTGAATTGTATAAAAACGGTATGATCATTAAGTGAAAAATTGAGGGTTTTTACAGGTTGTTTTCACTTTTCCTTGACGCTGCAACTTAGATTCTCTAGTAGATTTTTAATGCTGGATGTTTTAGTCCCATATTCCAAAAGCTGTTCTGCAGTGCAAGGGAATTATAAGCATTTAAATGCTGAAGCTTGATTTAACCCATTTGTCTCTCTTGGAGTACAAATGGTCTGTGCCTTCATGCCAAAGAAGAGATAGAAGTGCCTTTCTTTGCTCGTGTTTCCTTTACACATTCTTACTCTCTAAAAGCTGCTTTTTGTTATCTGAGGTTATTCAGTTGGGCTGATAAACACTGATTTATAAGCACATGCTGTTAAGCTGCCTCTCTGCTGTTAATAGCTTTCTGCTATAGTCTGGCATTGCAAAGTCAGGGGCACTTAATTTCAATTATTGATGAACCTAAAATGTCTTTTGTCTGTTACAGACATACCTATGTCATAAAATCTGTCTTTTTGGTCCTAAGGAAACTTGTGTTCCTTTCATTTCTCTCCTTTCAATGACTGACCCTTCTGTGCTGAAGCATCTTATTATATTTACTATATAAATAAAATACCCTAATGCCTGAGAAAATAGAGACCTCGCAGCATACTTACCCAGGTATTTATTAGTCACTGTGTTTGCCCACTCTGTTTTGAAAAGCTAATGACTGGCTCTTTAGACCTTTTTTTGACAAGGAGTAAAGAAACTGTGACTTATCTGGTGTGTCTGATTTGTAGTGTTGGGGGTGGGCATGTCCCTTAGTGGGAAATAAGGCTTCCCCAGGCAGTGTATTTTATTATTCTAGATGCATAATATGATAATTTACTAGAAACATAATCAGATTTAGATCTTCCTAACTAAATCATCTATGTACACTAACTTTCTCTATTAATTTAGTCTTGTTTGTAATGCATGAGTTTCCTAACCTCGTAACGATTTCCACAAATCCTTTGATCCTATCTGAGGACATTTTAGGATCATGAGCATATTTCCTAAATAGTAATTATAAATATTAAGTGCACATCAGAAAAGACTTTGTATCTCTTCTAGTCTAAACAAATCAGTGTTTAAAAAAAGGAGGAGAGGGGTCAGTGTGGGGGTAGAGCATGAGAAGAGAGCCCGTGTCCAGCCCCACTTACTGATCTGGGACCTTGATGGGTAATGGAGAATCAGTGCATGGAGACGTTCCATATGTGCCCAGATGACTCAGATTCCAACCTAGACACACAAAGCTTTCTGCTGCCCTGCAAAATAGCCAGAATTTGGTGCTGTCTGTTGCTGGAGCACACAAACATGTGAGAGCATGGCCAGGAGTCCTCCCAGTTTGCTACATTCTGGGATATGGGTAGGAAACCAGGTGGGTTATTTGTTTGGTCAGTGCATCCAGGCAGAAGGAAGGAATGCTTTTGTCAAACACAAACATGTAAATCTACCTCTGAGCTGCGAATTTTCAGACAAGACATGTCTCCTTGTATTTGGGAAATGAGTTCAGATCTCAACAGAATGGTTACTAAAATCTGTGCTGTTTCAACTTAATTTATTTCCTGCTGCTTCGCTGTACCTGGTTCCTAAAACTTGGGACTTATTGGAAGGGGGAGAGCTGTTTTTATTTTTCTATAAATGCTCATTAGTAAATATTAAAGGTACAAAAATCCCAAGGGCTCTTTTTCTAAAGAGAATCCTTTTTAAAGTAAATCTAGAAAGGAACAGACATCAGCTCTGTTTTTTAATTAAATGGCTATATCCCTTGTGTGTAGCCTGCAAAGTTCAGGCAGAGCTGTTGTCTGTTGGTATGTGTAAAAATTGTCATCTTGCCTTCTGAACAAATTGAGTATTGAATTCTTAAATATTAATGACCAATTTCTTTTGTTCATTCTCTTTTTTTTTTTCCCAAGTAAAGTATGAGCAGTTCTTTGCTCATCTTAGAGAAAAGTAAGAAAAAACTTTAATTTTTGTACTGCTTTCCATCTGGGAGTGACTGATTCAGCTTTAGAGTCAAAGTTTTGGGAACAATTTCCTTTTCTTTTATAGCACTTTGTTCTTTGCTACTTTCCTAGGATACTGTGCATCTGTGGGTATTTCAGGAGGGCAGGTCTTGCTTTGGACTGGGAATAGGAGCTGCAGGTTTTGGTAATCTTGCTGGGCTGGAGGTTGGAATGAGCTTTATTTCAGCTCAATCTCAGCACGAAGGGTCAGTTGCCTGCTTGTTCTCCATGCAGGGAGTAGTGTGTTCTGTAATGTTACTATGGTTACATCCCAAATTAGAAGCTGCAGTGTTAGTGCTTGAAAGGCTGCCACCTATTATGACTCCAAGGAGTAAGTGAAGATGTACAGCCTGTGTGAGGAGCAGGCAGAGTTACTGTGACCAGGAACTGGAGAGCTCAGCGAGTCCTGCACACAGCCCAGGAGGGAGAGCAGAGAAGAGGAGAGGGCTGCTGACAATTCCCTGTGCACCTGACCACCTGGAACTGAGCAAAATGTACCAATGCAAAAGAAACTTGTGGTGGTTTGGAATATTCTCTTGACAAAACTTTAAAACTCTTTATGTGTTGTTTTTAGAGGGTGTTAGCACAGCTTTGTCTAACTGGTTCTATAATAAACTCTTAGGTTGACTTCTATCTTAACAACATTAGCAGAAATTCCTCAAACTAATTAGGATTAATTGCAGTAGTCAGGCATGCACTAACTTGGTAACTTCTGCCTGGTGGCACAAGCCCCTTGAGAGCTGAAATTCTTAGGCCATGGGTGGCCTATCACTGTTCCCATGTGGATTGTGCATTCTGGATACTCCATGAATACTTTGCAAAGTTCATTTTATCATAGTAAAATGGAGTATTATATCAACTGTAATGTGTTGAAAACCTTCCAAGGGACAGTTCAGAATGATTAATGGCAACATTTTCAAGGTTTGTTATTCTTGTTTTTAAGCTTTATTTTTACCTTTTGGAAATGTGTTGATACAGAGTGTCATAAATGCTTAGTTTTAATTTTCCATGTTGAGAATTATTATGTATATGACCGGTGGCCATTCTGCTCTTCTCTTCAAAAGTAATATTTCTCCAGTAAGTTCATCTAAAGTGGAGACAGGGTTGGCAAATACTTGGAATTTGCTTGGCTACTTTGAGATCCCAACATGTTTCTTAGCTATCCCAGACATGTTTGTAAGTGAAGGAAAAATAGCAATCTAGAAATGACCACAAGTGTCAGTATTGCCTGCCTTATTTTGCTTAGTAGATTTTCACCATTGCTTAGCTGGTGGTGAAAGCCAACTTTTACATTTGGTGCATTTTTTAGAAATTGTCAAGATTTTGCTCTCTGTTCTAAAAACATCCAAGCCATAAACTTGGTGATTTCATTAACTACTGAGTGTGATGACTTTAGAACCTGAATGCAGCAATACAGATCAGTCTATAAAACTAGGAAAAGTTCCCAGTTGTTACAAAACACGGGTCAGGTTTTATGCAGTTGATTTTTATGTTTTAGTCCATAAGGACTATAAACTTCACAAAGTTGTGAGGGGGAGGGGGGAAAGTCCAAGTGATGTTTTCAAGTCAGAAGGGTGTTTCTTGGGAAACATTTCAGGGAGATGTCCTATAATTTTAAAGCTTGTATTTTTTAATTGAGTAAACTGATGTTCTAGGTGTCCAGCTAGAATTCATTCTGTTCTGTCACAGCTTCCTCAGAGGATCACAGCTATGGAGTGATTCAAAATTCACTCAAAAAGGCCAAGTACAAAATATCAAGTTTTGGTCTGCTTTGATTCAGTTCTGGTTTGGTGTGTTATGCAAATGTGGACTACTTTCCAGATGTGTTTCTTTCTTCAATATTGTGTTGTTTGTTTCTCATATCTTCTCTTTCTTCTGTGTTCTGATTTTTCGTATCTTCCCCCAGGCATTGCATGCAATTATTGCTGATCTCAAGTGCTAAATGCAGATTTTATTCTTCCAGAGGCTGGACAACATAATTTCATTTGTATTGTGCAGGATTTTTGGTTGTGTGATTCTCCCCTGATGAAGTGACAAGCCAGTGCCAGCAGTAATATTTTCTGCCTGTCACAAGTGTTGCTTTTGCATTCTGAGGAGAGCAGGGACTTTATGAAGCTTTGATTCAGCACGGCAGGGGAGAGGAGGCCAAGCAGCTGAAGTACCAAAATTCACAGGCAGCTTACAGTGGGAAATGGGCTGGTGTTTTCCCCTTACGTCATGGGGTGTTTCATCTTCCTGCCTGCACTGTATGATCAAGGTGCCCTTAACACCCACCCTCACAACCCCAGCATGAGATTAGAAATAAAAACTCCAGTTCTTACAGAGAGTGGGACTTTCGTGGAAGAATTGGTACTAAATATCCAATTTCAAAGCATGGAAGATGGAATGAAGATGGCATCCTGTTGGAGATAACAGGCACCAGCTTTTATACTGAGGAAGGAAAATATCTCGTTCCAGGTGCTGCCACCTGTCCAGGCCTTTTCTGCCCCTTTTCCTTCAGGCTCTTGAGGCATCCCATGTTTCTCCCCCAATAACTTAGAGTCTTGGCTCATCAGGCTGAGCAAAGGATGCAGCCATCCTATCCTGCCCAGCACTCTTCCATGCTGGAGGAGCTACCTAGGTTTTTTTTTTCTTTTTTGTGGGACCAATTAAGAGATTAGTAACTCCAGCTGTTCATCCTCTCCCAAAGTTTTTCCCCATGTATACGGTTTGTACAGGAATATGGAGACATTTTGTTTGCCTCCACAATTTACAGTACTGAAACTGGTGAGCCATTTGTTTAGTGAATGTTAAATAATGTGAAATTGAAGAACTGGACTTTCAGAGCTGTCAGAATTTCCTGTGACTCGGGGTTGAGACCTGTACTGACTCTTTCCATCTGTCACATTTCCTCAGTAGCTTTAGTATGTTAATTCCTACAGCTCCTTCCTGGAGATATCCTCATTTACAGCTAATTCTGGGAGACATGAAAGGTTTACAGCAGAAATAACAGAGATTTAGCAACTGCCTTATATGCCTGAATCCTTTCCTTCAAGCACAGATCCTTAAACTAGGAAAACTAACAAAATCTGTGGGAAAAAATCCTTTCTCCAGTGACTCAAGAGGTCCTATTCGTGTAATAAATTTCAGCAATATTTGTTCATAGCCAACAGAAAACCTGGATCATAAAATGGAGAATAAATCTCCTTTTAAGAGGAATTCCCTGCTGCTCTTTTTTTGACGTGTTGGAGAGACTGAAATTTCTCCAAACACTTTGCACATCACCCAGACCTGACTGAGCTGCTTCAAACTGGGGATGTGTCCCAGCTACTCCCCATTTTACTGAATGTTGTTCCACCTTCATGTTTCCCTCAATTTGCTGTAGTTCCCAGTCAGTGGAGATTAAGCTGCAGACTTTCCACTTCTAAAATTCACATTAAACTTAAATGATACCATTCCTTGAGTGGCTTCCAAGGAAGAGGAAGCTCTGCTGTGGAAGTAATGGATTTTGTCTGAGTAACTGTGTTCATAATTCCTTCTGTAATCTGTGTAAGACTCTAGATTAATTTCATGAACCTGAGGATTTTTTTTCACAGAAATGACTAATGTAGAGTCAGTAACCAGGACTCTTAGTCCTCAAATACTTGATTTAGAGGAAATCCTCAGGGTCTGGTTTGTATAATGTAAATTGACAGAGAATATTGATTGAGAAGTAGAGAATTTTTATTATTTTCTGCTATCTTAAGCTATATTTCAAAATAAAATTTCAGGTGGTTTATTTTCTGTAATTTAGTGGCTTCCAACAGCAGAAGAAATCAGAGACAGGGCTCTTGCATTTTGTCCTCAAGGCATAAGATTAAGAATAATCAGTGCATTCTGTAGGAAGGTGTGTCTGTAAAAGAAAAAATACTGATTGTATTTAATATAAGAATGCTGAATTCATAAAATTTGGCCTAAAATTCAGAATTATATTCTTCACAATGATAATCTTGCAATTCATAATCAGAATCTGTAAAGAGTTCTATTGCTGATCTGTCTTGCTGAAGTAAATTCATAGAGAGCATTTGTCATCTAAAAAAACCCACCCTACTTCTCAGAGATATACCAAAACCTGTCACCCTCTTAAAAACCCCACAAAATCTCATGACCTTGGATGATGCATATTGTAGATTCTTTGAAGTCTTCTCCTCTTGAGGATTTGTGTAATCAAACATTCAGACTTCTACAAATGCTTTTTCTGTGAGTTTTGGTTCATGCATGCTTGTTTTATCTGTGTGCAAGTATTATGGTTTACATTGCACATCAAAAGATTGAACTGTCAATGAGACCAAATCTGACCCACTTTTTTTCTGTTTTTTTTTTCTTTTCTTTTTTTCCCCTCACACCTTTGGATCTCCATGTTACTCTTTGCCTTGGTGTTCCTTATTTTGACAAATATCAAAAGCCCTTCTGCTGTATTTCTAGGTAACAAGCAAAGTAATAAATAGAATAAAAATGCCTTCTTAACATCTTGATACGGTAAAGAAAGGGAATCACTTTGTTGGAGAATCTAGGTCACTTCATAAGGAAAAGGTTTCCCTACTGTGAAAAATTTGCATTTGCCATTTTCTTTGTTTTTTCTTTTTCTATTTTTCCTTATGATGTGCCACAATCTGTACTCGTATGCTGTGTTTGCCTAATGACAAGAGGGGAAGAGGTTGTTTATTCCATGTAATTAAATGTCACTTCTCTGAGGTGCATGGGAGGAAGGGAGTGAGCAAGGAGACATGTCAGTTAAGTGGGAAATGCTGGGTGCAGCAAGAAAGGTTAGAGCAGCTCTCTGGAATCCCTGTTCTCCTCTCTCTGGCAGGTTGGCTGGGGCCAGTACCAGGGTAAAACTGGATGTGTGTATGCACAGGAGGATGCACACAGTCTCCTGAGCTTTGTGCCATGTTCACCACGTGGGAATAGATGCAGGAGCCTGCTCAGAGCAGGCTGGTGCAGCCCTGGGTCCCGTGTGGCTGAAGACTGTGCAGAATTTCCTGCTGTTCTCAGAGCCATGCTGTGGCAGCTGGGAGATGCCTGCAGGAGCTGCAGCAGCTTGTGCTGGGTGGCAGGGCTGTGGCCTGGCAAGGAAGCGAGCAGTGGTTCTGGGAAGCTGCCCTGAGCTAAGGAAAGAGTGAAACCTGAGGCATCTCCATCATCTGCAGTGGAAAATGTGCTGCCTGGAAATACCTGATCCCAGCTGATTGGGATCTGAGGGTGATAGTAACTTGGGGTTTTTCTTAGGACAGCTTTCGTAGTGGTAGTGCCTTCAGATGCTTCTTCCAACTAAGCACTAGTCAGTGATAGAAATGTCTGCTGGAGGAGATAAGGATTTTTGCTCTTCCTCCAGAACAGGAACACGTTCATTCCCCCAAGAATATGCCAATGCAGAATCTGCAAAATAAAGAAGAAATATGTAGTTTGGCAAAAACAACTTTGGATTAGTTGTTTTTTCCTTACATTTTCAAAATGTATTTTTGGAAGCACAGGAATAAAGAGAAAAGTGTGAGGTCTCTGGTCTGTGTACAAATTAGCAGCCTCTTGGGCTGCATGTAAAATTACTCTGCTGCCCTTGCTCAAAAGGTGATGCTGCTGTTTTGTTTTGGTGTTTTTCTTGTAAAAGTAGAGCACGACCTGACTAAGGCAAGGAAGTTATTGGATGAGTCCCTATGAAATTGAATCTGTTTGTGACTGGTAAAGCCATCCTAAGCACGTACAGAAAGTTCCAGGGTGTCATAACAGAGGAATCTTGTTACACTTTGTGTAGGTTTTTTTTTCTCTCATTGAAATCTTGGCATTGAAAGCCTCACTGTATTCCAAAACATTGTCTGCTCTTAGTGGTTTACTCAGTTTTATTTCCTGCCACTTTAGTGTTCTGTTCTGAGCTGAGGGGATTTTACTTTGCAGCACATTGCTGTAGAAAAAAAAAAGAACTTATTTATTTTTTTATGGCTGACATTAGACTTTTCAAAGGTGAAACAGCTATTTGGAGTACCAGGACAGATGTGAGGGCTGAAGGAGAGCTGAGGAGGTCTTGCTGCTCATGGCAGATTTCCTTCAGATAAACTGTGAAATCCCCAGGATCATCATGGATGACTGATGGTTGCTAACATGTGAGGAGCAGAAATAATGATAGCAGTGAACCTCACCTGTGAATGTGCTGACTGGCAGTCTGTCATCTCCAGTGGCTGTTCTCAGTGGGAGGTTCTTAAAGATGAATTTGGGTGTCTGTGTGTGTCTGTGTACAGAGCAAGAGGGCACAGCCATTTGAAAACTTTCAGACCTGTTTTGTGACGCATTTTGGAGTCTGCTCATTTGTCGGGGGTAATTTTTTTGCAGCAATGGATGAAGCCTGTATAAAATTTACAGTGTAACAGGAAGATCCTAAAATCTGTTGGTTTTGTATAGGCTGGCCTCTTTGAATAGGCTGGCCCCACACTGTGTGAGATGGTGCCAGCTGACCTTTGTTTAAGAGGATGCATTTATGCTCTACCAAAAATACAGCTGAGAACACTCTGTGATTAACCAGTTCTCCTAATGCAATGCTAGAAGCTTGGAGATAGTCTATCTAGTGTATGGATTGTGTTTAAAATGAAAAAATTAAAGTTGAATGCTGTCATCTTAGTGCTTTGAGAAGGGCTTAATTTAATCTTCTATACCAAAGAAAGAAGAATAATGGGGAATTTAGATATAATGCCAAAGGAAGCTGAAAGTAGAGGCAGAAGGCCAAATGGAAAAATTCTTCTTTTGTGATACAGCCAGAAGCCTTCCTGTATTTTAACTTAATGCATGATTTATTGCCACTACAGTTAGTTTTTGATATGGGCATGTAACATCATCAGCTTTTATATGCTCCAGCAGGGTAGTATGAAAGATGTGTTTGTTCAGGATACCAATACCAGCAGCCATTTGCACAATCTCTTTGGTGTATGCTATTACAGCAATAATACACAGATCCTGCTGAAGCCATGCTAGCACTAAAAACCTTGAAGGCACTTTAAACATCTCCATTTCTCAAGGAGCACACAAGTAGGAGGCTTTGTTGCTGTGATGCAAATACAGTATATATTATTCTGTTGTTTGTCCTCAATATATGAATCTGTGATGTGTGGGATGCTTTTCTGTCCTAGGTGGCTTTGTTAGGTGATGATTAATATTGTGATTCTGTTGTTTGGTCCCCCTGTGTGATTTCTTTTTGAAGGAAATCAGCCATGTCCATAGGCTGTATTGCTTTTGGCAAAGAGCCAGGCTTTTAGGACATGCTGAAATGGAGACCACTGAAACTTTAATGTATGTTGTCTCTTTGTTCTCTGGGTACAAACCAGAAGGCTTTAATTTGTTGTTGTGTTTGGGGGATTATTAGGTTGGGTTTTGTTTTCTTTAATTTTGGAATCTATAGGATAAGTATAAAGGCTTAATTGAAGAAACACAGAATTTTGGGTTCAGGTGGCTGCCTGGCTTTCTGCTGACATATACTGTAGTGTGATTTTGTGCTCTGTAGTACTGATACCTGCCAAATACTTTAATGTTTTCATCTGTTTACATCTGTGCCCAGGGAAGGAAACTCCAGGCCTTATGTAGTTACCCAGTTGCACTCAGCAGAAATTTCTTCAAGAAGGGGGAATAATAAATCTGGTTTTTTGATCTAATTTGAGTGCTCCTTCCTAATTGTAAATAAAAGAATATTTTAATTAAAACAGACTTCTGGAATGAGAGTTCTGCAATGAAAAGTATGTGTTGGAATGGATCTTCCAGGGAAAGCTGGAGGCAGAGAGAACTGCAGGACAGGGTGATAAATGGCACATAACAGCACCAAACCCTTTGCATTTTTATGGGGGGTATTTGATTATGATGCTGCATATGAAACTTGGACACCCTGCAGCCAAAGAGAAGGTACTCTGGCAGGCAGTTTTTGTCAGAGCTGCTGTGACTGTGAGAGGAATGCTATTACTGCAAATTTTGGAAATGCTGACTTCAGAATATTGTACTGAGAAAAATAGGTTAATGATGTTGACTCTAGGTGAGAGCAGCCATTTGAGGACACTGAAGAGCACACTTTTTTTCCAATGATGTGTTATTGTGTTAAATATCTAAGCTTACCTATGGGAAGCTGCAGGTTAAGATTGAGGTGCAATTCATACTCTGCTTAGGAACTTGGTACGTTTGAAGTTTGTCTTTAAACCCCATTTTGCTTCCATGCCATGTCTTAAAACGTGGGAGAATGATTCCAAGGGTGTGTTTTTATTGTTGAAATTGGAATATAAACATTTAAATCCAACAATAGATGTGTTGGGTTGACATCTTCTGTTTTATTTGATGCAAATGTGTAAAGAGATGGGGCAGCAAGAAACATTGCAATCAAATGTCAGCTGTGGTCATAATGTGCAGAGTATATAGTATGTAGTGTATAGCAGGTCTCAAAATAAGGCTTTTTCATGGGGCACCTTATAGCAAACCTGGGCATTGGAAATGGAAAGTTTTGTGTTCACCACAGCTGCTTTCTCTGATTGAGTGTTTTTAGTGAAATGAAAGTTCATTCACAACATGACCAGTAACTTCCTGTTTGGGGACAGATTTTCCAGCTTCTTGTGATAAAATCTGAGCATTGCTCAGTTCCTCTGGACACATTATCAGCCTTTTAGCAAGGACTGCTCTGGGCCCTGAGTTTGGGAAGGACGTGGAGATGCTCAGGAGGGCAACAAGGCTGGTGAGGGGCTGGAACACAAGCCCTGTGAGGAACAGCTGAGGGAGCTGGGGGTGTTTAGCCTGGAGAAGAGGAGACTCAGGGGTGACCTTATCATTCTCTGCAGCTTCCTGAAAGATGCCTGTAGTCAGGTGGTGGTCTCTTTCTCCAGGCAGCAGACAGAACCAGAGGACACAGTCTCAGACTATGCCAGGGGAAATACAGGTTGGGTATTAGGAAGTTTTTCAGTGATAAAGTTCTGGAATGGCCTGCCTGAGGAGGTGGTGGAGTCACCATCCCTGGATGTGTTTAAAAAAAGCCTGGATGTGGCACTTAATGCCATGGTTTAAGTTGAGGTGTTGGGGCATGGCATGGATTTGATGATCTTGAAGGTCTCTTCCAACCCAGTCATTCTGTGACTGTTGTGGGGCTGCCCATGGGGAAGGGAGGTGGGGAGCACGGTCTGGGCAGGCAGCATGGGAGAAGTGGCCCAGGTGGAGGTGGGTTTGGTGCAGAAAGCTTTGCTTGAACTTTTGTCACTGTTCCCCTGCGTTGGAAATGGGAAATGACTCAGTTGTGTTCTTGCCAAGGAGAAGCGGTACCTTGTGCTGTCACTATGATCAGGGGTGCTTAGCTACAGTGTTGTAGAACAAAAAGTTTGTTTGCCCGTTGTCCTCTCACCTGTCCTCCAAAAAAACCTCTGCTTGCATCCTGATTTGGTTCACTTTCTGTCTTCATGGTATTCAACATATTTTCTTCCTTTCTGTCTGCTTTTTTTTTTTTTTTAATTAGTGAAAGCAATAGAATCTGTAGAATAAGAGCAGGATAGGTCTGGAGGGTCTGTGAATTGTGGTGTTTCTTTGGTTAATTTTAACTTTTTTCCTCCATATGACAACTAAAACTGAACTTGTGAACTGGGACAGCTGGGGCAGGACAAATGTTCAGAGACAGAATTCTGGTTATCTTGTAAGCAGATTAAAATATCCAGTTTTCTCTGTCTGGGGGAATTACAGGGTGTGGATAATTGCAGCATGTGCAAGTCCGGAAATCTTAACATTTTTGTGCTGGACTAAAACTCAGAATTTTTTGCAGAGAATTACCACTCTATTTCTAACTTGCTTGTCTCATATTGTACAGATCTCTCTTGTGTCTCAGTATCTTGTCAATAGTTTTATCACCAGCAGCCAAGACAGTGAATCTGCTCTGTCTGAACAAGACAGTTTGTTGATCCAAGGGCTTTAACCAATGTCATGCTGGGGTTTCACTTCTTTATTTGCAAATGACATAAATAATTTCTGTAATACTCTTATTTTTTCCTTTTCCACCTATACCTACTGTTGTGTCACTTAACTTTGCTGTAGCCATTGAAGCAGTGGGCATCCCACAAGAATCTCTTGGGGTGTGCTTGTGTAAAAGTCACAAAGAAAAAAATACAAGAGTTGAGAAGAAAATCTGACATAGCACAAGTTTCATGACTGGTATTACTCAGCTGACTGCCAAGCTATGGTTTAGTATTACCAGCAGCTTATTACAGTTACAGCAGATCTAACAATCATCACCTTTTGGGCATTTAAAAGAAAGCATTTTTGCCTTTTCAGCTGAATTTGCATAGTAGATGAGCTGTTGTTCATCAAGGGAGACTGGAGTACAAGGCACTCTGCAATTTGGACATTTTTTTGCCCTTTTTCTGGCCTGTGGCAGTTCAAAATAGCCCTTTCCAGATCCAAGTGGTTACAGTGCCTTGAATGCTCACATCCATCGCTGTCATCACTCAAGCCCCCATCTCTTGGCTTGTTTGTTACAATTTGTTATAGCTGCAGCTAAAGCTTTTGATCCTGAAAAACACATCTTTGAACTCAGCTGTGTTTTTTCTAAGCAGCACAAACAACTTGGAGTTCATTGCTCTGCTGTTCAGCTTTGCACATTGGCTCCTCAAGGAATTCAGTTTCAGGATTTTGCCCCAGATATTTTAAGTTTTGCTGCGTGATTACTTGGAAAATTGCTTTCATCTCTCTGCCCATGACCACCCATGATAATTGTGTTTTCTTGCAACATAATGTAATATATAAGCATAGGGCTGGGGTTGCTAAAGCTGGTGAGTACAGAAGAATAATATTGAAACTACTTTTTAGTGGAAGATCACATCAGGATGAAGTACAACTGGGAACAACTGGTGCTGAATAATTTGTTGAACAAGCAATCATGAAATAACCCAAGGTCTTTCAATAGCTGCCCATGTATTAGAATTCTAATCCAGCATCCCCTGTGCTGTAGCCATGGGAGTCAGTATAAGCAGGGGAAGGCTGGAAAGAGCCTCAGCAGTTTCTGTTGCATTGAGATGTTTGACAGCATCCTACAAAGTTATTCAGTTACTTGGGTCTTGATTCATTTTGGGGATTTTTTTTTTTTTGGATAAATTTTGATACAGAAGTCAAGGGTCCATCTGTATTCATTTAGGCACCTGCAGAGCTTGTAAAAATATTCTTCTCACTCAAAGCATTTCATGAGTCTTTCCAGAAGTTGCAAAGGAGCCTTGCTGAGGTCACTTAGACCTTTATTTATGTATTGCTTGCTCACTGGGTGGAGGTGTAAGTGGGCTCTTTCTGCTGCTCTGTACTGAGCAGCATTTCCTGCAATGTAAATGTGACTTTCCCTTGAATCCCATTTCCAAAGCTGAATCTGAACACAAAAACAATAGTGCTTCTCTGTATGTTTGGAATTTGCATGCCAGTTGTGCTGTTGGGCAAATGGGTTGCTTGAGCCCCATATTCTGTGCTATTTCTGATAAAAGCCACTTCCTGGGTGACCAGTGCCTGTCCTTAGAGGCAGTGGTGAAAGTAGATAGTTATAAATAGGTCAAAATGTAAATTAGAGACTCAAACAGGAGCCAGTTCAGTAAATTCACAATTAGATACAAACTGATGTATCCTGGGCTGCTTGTGGCATGCAGAAAACCAGTAGGGTAGAAACTTTTTAGAGAAGGATGAAACAATCCCTTAGTAGTCAAACTGCGCTTCTCAAAACCCTCACTGGCTGCCAAGAAATAAGTGAGAGGCTGGCTTAGATAACTAACCCAAAGGAAAGGTAGTCTAAGCAAAAGTACTGTTTTAGTGATAACTGCCTTTGTCTTTTCACTCAGTTCATGGAAATGAATCATTAAAATGAGCATAGGAGGTACAGACAAGCCTTTATTTTTCACAAAAACAAACAAGTCCTCTGGAGTTCTCAGGATTAAGAGTTCTTGTTTTTGATGAAAACAGCTTATCCCCGGGAAAATGGAAGTGTTTACATGTTTAATCTTTGCTACCAACATCTCTCTTCTGCTCAAAAATTGCTATTTCTATAGCAACAGTTTGAATTTATGTGGCTGATGTAAATTCAAGACAAAGTTCTTAATTTTACAGATATTCTGTGCAAGGATAAAGGTGGGAAGAGCTCTAGCACACTTCTGAGGACTCTTCACATGGGTTGGGTAGCTTAACTTTGGGGGCAATGGTTTTAACACATCTCAGTGGTTGTGGCTTTGATTAATTCTTTTCAAAAGCTTCTCCAGTGACTTCCATTATTGTTGTTACTGCAGCTTTTTTATTTGCTTTTGTCCCTAGCTGCTCACTAGTCACTACAATTTTCTTTTAAATTCACTTGTGATCTGGTTTGTTTTCTTTGCAGAGCCAGAGCATTTCCTAAGATATCAATCAGCAGTCCAGTTAATTCAGGCATGTTTAAAGCTAATTTCTTTTGACCTGGTAATGAACAAGAAATCGCAGTGAATATTTTTAATTCAATGACAGTCACTGCCTGGTCTAACCTGCAAAGACCCATCAGTTCCATTTATCATGTTAAACAGTGTCAGCCTTTCCAAATTTGAATAGTCTTGTCAGTTTTAGTTCTGTAAAGGATTAATAAAGGACCAGGTTTGTAAGTGAAAGTTGAATTTGCATGGTGTGGTACAGCAGGTGTTAAAGTCTGGGTAGTCCCTGGGTGGAACCAGCAGAGTTTTATTTGTGCCACTCTCCCCTGGTTCTCCTTTCCCCCCTCCTCCATCCCTGTAGTGCTGTGCTCATTCTGATTTCCCTCTTTTGTCAAATGTGGTATATGGACTTCAATATTGAAAAAACTATAACAAGGCTTCTGTTACCTTTGTAAGATTGACACCGAGTTGTGTGGCATGAAACTGAATTTCAGGATTGGAAGCCTTCTATGCTGGATAAGACATGACCTTCAGTAAAATACATTTTAATATAATACACTAAAGGTTGGACTCGAGCTTGTAGGTCTTTTCCAAATTTAATGATTCTATGATGAGTTTTGTATTTTGAAATAAACATGTTCTATATATTTTTTACCAGTCCTCTTTGTCTTGTCTCATCAGTTTTTGGTTGTGCAGGCATGAAAAAGTGAATCTGTGCTGGTATTTTCTTTAGGTAGTTGGTATAGGAGTCCTTAGATAAATACTGGTAAATTATTCTTCTGTTAAAATTTGTTCTGTAAAATTATCTTTAATTCTGCTTAAACTCCCACTCTCCCTTCCAGAAAATAAGAAAGTTGAAACAATAGAAACAGTAGAAATGACCTTTTCATTAATATTGCAAACAAAGGAAGTGAAAACAACTATAATATTAGAAGTATTTGCACAATAAATTCTATTTTTTACTGTAAAGTTTAAAATTAGAAAGGCAGTTAGAAGCTTTCAGTTTATTATTTAAGTATGTCTTCTGGGACTCCATGCAGATTTGTGTGTGCATAGAAATATGAAAATAAATGATACCAGTTTGATGTATAAATAAAATGATGATGTGAAACACTAGTTGAAATATTACTAGAATTTTCTTGATGCAAACATAAATCAGAGAATTACTGGGAAGGCTGCAGAGGCAGAGCACTGAGTTGGATTATTTTGCATGACTCTTTGAAAAGCTTGGATTTTTTTTCCAAGGCTTCTATGGGCTTTAAATTTTTTGAACAAAGCTCTATGTTTTCAGAATCCAATTTATATGAAACAGATGTTTCTATCAGGCTTCAAGTAGGGCATCTGGACCAATTTTTAGATACCTGCTTTGAAGTCAGCCCTTTGTTTTGGCTGTTTGTTCATACATTGATATATGGAATATTTAATTTATAGAAAAGTTGTATTCTTTTTAACTATGCAGTTTGTTTAGGTTTTTTCATAGTTCTTTAGGCTGGCTTTACTAAAATTTTCAAAGCTTCAGTACTTGAAGTCAGGAGATGATAATAGAGTTGCTGGTAATTAAAGTGGGTTTTTAGTCCCTTGTACCTCAAATTGAATAGATACGTTGAAGGCTGTTCTTAAAACTAATTTTACAACCTTGCCATCCACAGGCACTTCTTTTCTTTCTCTTTTGAATCTGAGTTTTGCAGTGTTCCTCTTCACAAACAGAGCTGTCTTTGGCTGAATTCTGTCCTGGCTGGAAGCTGCTCTGTGTTTGACATGCAAGCAGTTGCTAACACTTCTTGCAGTGTTACTGTTTGCTTCTACTGCTTCAGGCTACTCAATAATTTTGAGATTTTTTGGTGAAATTCTGGGACTAATTTAAATATTATTAAGGAACAAGATAGTAATCAAATTTACCAAATTAAAGCCATAAGATGGCATCAAATTGTAAACTCTGTCCTTTGCTCCTAATGTTTTTTTAAAGGTCAAAATACTACAGGCTCTTGTGTTCTCTACTGAGAAACCAGTTGGGGAGGGGAATGTGCAATGAAATGGTTTTTCCTTCCACCATTTGGAACCTGTACAGCTGCCATAAGGCATCTTTGATAATTTGGTTTTAAACAGGGGGATTTATTTTCTAAACTGTAGCAGGCGTTATTGTTCAGGCAATTTTTCTGTTCAGTTGGGAAATGAAGGTAACCTAACTATGGATGTTAATGCTCATTTAGACCTGAAAAAACCACTAAGTATCTAAAATACAGACTTTTTTCTAAAATATAGGAAAATAACAGTTGGGTCCTGATATATCTGTCAGGTAAATGTTGGTAATGGGTAATTTTTTGTTAATTAATACACATAATAGCTGTTTTAAATAATTGTTATTTTAGAAAATTCAAAAAAAGAGGTTTAAAGAAAGAGGTTTAAAACCAAGAGGTTTTAAAAGGTGTCTAAAAGAAAACAAACAAACCCCCAACAGCCACTCAGGAGACTTAAACCCAACCATGGCTGTACTAACCACAGGTACTGAGCTGTTTCCCTTTGTGAACCCAGTATTTTTTAGGTGTTTAGGTACAACTGTGCTGAATAGCAAAAGGAATACACTAAACACAAAAACATTGTTAGGCAGAGATATTTTAAATGTCTGAAATGACAGAGAACATAAGCACTAAAATGAGTCCCACACAGATCAAATCCAGCACTATGGGAAAACGAGGCAGTGAGGCTCAGGGAAGTGTGGAGCTGATGACATTCTGTGTCAGGTTGTTCTTCTGAATGGTTAGAATGTAAATCATAAGTAAACTCTATATATATATAACCTTCTATGGTAAATTAGCAGAAGTAAACCAAGTAATATGTTTTTGATTAAAAAACAACGTTAAGTGGTTGTCTTAAAGAAGATTTGTGTTTTTCAAATTACATGGTTTTGTTACTAAATTAGTTTCAACTTATGAATATTCATAATATACTCCTTAACAGTGTCAAACAGCTTATGCATGAGAATTAGGTATGTCATTTACGAGCAAAACTGTCTAAGTATTCAGAAATTTTGAGGAAATGAGTGTTCTTTAAATAGCTAAACAGTGATTTCTGCTGCTTGTGATGCTTTGGGTACAGCTGCATGAACAAAAGCTTCCTTAGCTGGAGTTCAAATTTGCAGCGTGCTGGTTGCTTAAAAGCAACTTTTAGATTAAAAATTTCACATGAGAAGATTTGAAATACCTTTGTGTGTGCTTAGTGAGAAATAACTCTTGCCCTTAAAGGGAGTGAGAGTGTACAAACCAGGAGTTGCCTCTGAGTAGCTGAGAGACCACCAATCACCAGCAGCACCCCCTTTGTGTAGCTGGATGAAGCAGCTGCAGAGGTTACTCTGTCAGAGGAATATTCTTTTTCTCTGGGAGAAGTCCTAACATGGACTTCTCTGTGGTTATACCTCCTTAAGAAGAGAGCTTGTCTTAAATTAGTGTGTTGCCATAGGAAAAGCTTGTATCTCTATCTGAATGCTTTTGAAAAGCAGTAATTTTAAATCCAAACCTAGCAGGACAAAGGAAAATACTGACAAAATTATCCTGATAGTGACTTCCTTACTGACACCATGTTTTCTTCTCCACTTCCAGTCTTGTCAACCAGCACAGCTCTGTACTTCTGTTCTTTTCCTCACCTTAGTAGTATACATTTCTCCTTACAAATCTACTGAGAAATGTGGGGGTGAAATATTGATCAGAGTTCCTTTTGCTGCATTGGCTGCAGCTCTTATAGAACAGGAGGCAGTGGTTAAATCCCTGAAAATGGTAAAAAGAGAAGGGGTGTAAATCACTTCCAGAGGATTGATGGAACACCTTCAGTCAGGTGACAGCTGAGCTTTGAGGATACCTCAATATCAGGAGTTGTGAGATGGGGGAGGTTCATTCCTTAGATTATCAAAGTCTAAGGTACCAATTTATTCAACTAAAAGCTGTGACCTCTATAATTTATTGATTTGCAGAATTTGGTCTTACAACAGAATGGTCATAGGCATGGAAGTGGTATTTACTAATTTAAATGTATTTCTTTCCTACTATTAATCAGGTATTTTTATGTGGTTATTTTCTGTGCTTTGTTTTTCATTTGTGGGGGTGGGGTGTATTTTGTTTCTCTCACTGCCATGTTGTCAAAGCCTTCCTGTTTTGTTTTAGGCTCCTGCACTAAGTTTCCCATAAATCACTGTAGGGCAGGCAATTCAAAAGAGAGTGTGAAGAACCCCCAGAAAGATAATTTGCCAGTTACTTCATGAGGCCCAAGCCACTGGTTTGGCTTTGGTTCTTATTTGGTTATAATTCGTCATCAGTTTCTCTGCAGCAGCTCCTGGTTGCCTCCTTCAGTGCAGGCTGTGTTTGAGCCATGGCAAGCCCTGGGTGAGTGGCAGAGGAGGCAGCAAGGCTGCACTGCTCATTGCACAGGGCTGGAAGGAGGAGTGAAGGTGTGGGACAGCACACAGTAATGGTTATGCATCTAAATTGGATTTAAAAACTTGAAACTTGGCATTGCAGGAGTTGATGTTTCTTTAGCTTGATAATCTTCTTTACATTTCATCAAGTACTGTGAATTTAAGGAAGTGTTATGGGGGAATTCTTGGTTTCTTCAAAATGAGTGACTAGTGCAGCACAGAATAATTCTTTTGACACAGAACATGGTATCTTTCTACAGAAAGAGGTTCAGAAAGTTTTATTTTTGCTCTCTTGGAAAGTGGAAGTAAAAAGAAAGATGCTGTTTCTCAGTTGCAAGGCTTGTCTCAAAGGTAGTCAGCCTTTCCTGCTGCTCTTCCTCCAGAGTGTGGTAGTATTTTCATTTTTATAATTTTCTGAGTAATTATTGTGAAAGGACATCGGCAAAAATACCTTTCTTCTGCTGCTATAAAAGGAAGTCTTAAAATAACAGGTACTGACTCAACTGCCCTACATAAATGTTGGTATTTCAATAATCAGAAAAGAGTACAGCAAAATTTGGGATAGACCCATTACTTGCAGTGCAGGGTTAAATCCTTCTCCTAAAGATTAATGGGAGGTTGCTGCCTGTAAAAGTTAGAAAAGCTGCTCAGTGCACCAAATGTCAGCTCCAGCTTATTGTTACTAATCATTGTAACTACTCACTAAGGCTCAGGGAAGAGAGGCTTTGGGTAAATTTGTGTTTTCTATGGGCTTGTGTGGGAGCTTCTATTTGTACTTGAGAGATCATGAGATAAAGAGTTTTAACTTTCATGATGGAAACTTAAAAGGAGCTCCTCTAAGTATTATTTAAATCATGCAGTGAGCCCTCTCCTGAGCTTTCTTTTATTTTGCATTACAAAACACACTGTTATTTATGCATGGAGATAGAAGTCTGATAATGCCTATTGGAGTCCTTTCCAACAGGTTTTTCTCTGAGTGGGATCTCTGACCTTTCTCAGTGTCTCATGCTTGTAGGATAACCTCACATAATGTTTTAAGTAATTTTCAGCTAAAATCCATGGTTTCATGTTAAAAAGGTTTTTTTTCCTGTCAGCTCTGCAAATAGATGGAAGTGGCTGGAATATACTGCAGCTTTTTAGCATGTTGGTGCTATGTGTTATGTTCAGTGAGGTTTCACAGCAGAAACTGAGAGCAGAATTTGTTCTTGCAGGAATTGTGTTGCTCTGGAAGCAGACATGTGACCTCACTGTTTTCTTTGGTGCTGTGTTGACTCTGGGGAGTTAACAAGAATAAACAGTAGTGCAGGTCTTTTGTGTGTTACATTAAGGTAATTGGATAAGGCATGAGCAGAACTAATTATCATGAGAGTGCTATTTCTGGGCACTCAAACTCCTCAAGTCAGGAATGCATTGCAATTTCTTGGTCCTGGTTTTCCATCCAAAGCATAAGGGCATCTTGTTTGGAAATTTCTACAGCCAATTGCTTGTATTTACATTACTAACCCTTGGTGAAAATGGTAGGAGGTAAAATGAAACAATCCCATAAATAGGAAAGGTTTCTTTGAATGTATATTTAAAAAAGTTTATGATTGGTTAAAATGTAAGACTGTGAAAGTTTGAGGTTGTCTGTCCTCCCTAAACCTAAAACAGAATCTATAAAGAGTTTGGAATATTTTCTCTATGTTTCCCATCTCTTTAGTGGAAACATAGTGCTCTCGTTATCATAATACTTTCTGTACCTCTGTGTTCATTTGAAAACTCATGTACCTGACATGAAGCTCAGCTGATCATGTTGCTCTTCTGTCTTTCCAAAGGAAGGTGCATCTGCCCGAAAAACACAAACTCCGGCAGCACAGCCTGTGCCACGACCAGGTAAGGTGGCCTCTGTCCCATGGGCTTCTGTCCCACATGTGCATGAGTTTCTAAGGAGTTCTCTTTGACACTTCAGTTCAGCAATGAAATACAGGTTATTTATTGTTGGCCTTTACCTGTGCATATATTGGAAAAAACCCCATAGCCTTTTGTTTCATGTTATACCATGGGACTTGGTTGTTCTCTTCAGTGTGGTGCCCAGTTACCCAATGAAAGGATGCACTGCTGAAATTAACAAGTCAAGAACTCTTGGTTGTGGGCTTGGTATGTCAGCAGTTAAAATTTCACAGAATTCCCACTCAAATATCTAACAAGAGCTGGTTAATACAAGGATAAACAAACAGAATACCTAATCTCAAGAAGAGATGTATTATTACTTCTAGGATTAATATGTCAGAAATAAGTCGTTTGCTGAATGTGTTATCATTACTTCTTCACACTTCTTAAGCACATATTTGTAATGGGGCCAAAATCCTCAACTGGGTTTTTAATTCCCATTCAGTAAATTTTGGCTGCCAAGTCCATTTATCTGTCAGATTGAATCTTGACTTTTGATGCAGTGATGGGATGATAAATGTACGTTGTTTAAATAAGAAACCCTTAGGATGAGTTTTTAGAAGCATGTAGGACCAGTACATGAGAGGGACAGTGTTGGCAAAGTGATGTGTAGATTTGCCCCTGGTTTATATACTTTGAGAGTTCAGTGGTTTGGTGGAAGAAGGTCTCGAGTGAAAGGTGCTATTTGAGGAGAAGATGATGTTATGAAGGTCCTGGGGACATTCTGATGGGCTTGGAAACAAAGCTACCAGTTAAAATGAATATGCTTTTTCTAGAAGTACTGCTTTAATACTGTATATCCTTGTTGAGACTCTAAATGCTTGCAATGTGTGCCTTGCTAATTCCTTGAGATTTGTTTGCAGGATTTGATGCTAAGACTTAATATTGTAAAGCTGCTTCTTCCTCCCAAATCCATTCTAATATTGAATGTTCTCAGCATGCCAAATGCTGTTGTGCACAGATTCTTCTGTTTGGTTATTTTGGAACTGGAAAGGTCATGCTGCCTGTCATACTTATCTCACTAGCCCTGTTAAGCATCCTAATGCAGATGGAGTTGACAGACAGCAGTATGAAAAGGGTAGAAGTGGCAAGAAAGGAAATGTGACTGAGTTGTCACAGTCCCTGCTGCTGGCTGTGACTTCCTGGGCATTTCCTGCCAGCAGCGTGGGCTTTGTACATGATAGAGGTGACACTGATACTGCCCTGCTCTGAGGCCAGCCCCATCCATTATCTTGCATCTACATTGGAAATTGAAGAGAGAATAAAGAAGACAGGTGGAGTCAGAAGAGGTTTCTCTTTCTGCCTGTCCTAGGATATTTTTGCATTTTGATATTTGGATATTTTAAGAATTCAGCTGTTCTATTCTTAGCAGTCAAAGCAACTGAAACCTGCTGTTTCCAGGAGGATGCTGCTTTGCACATAGGAAGCATTAGTTAAATTAGGCTAAACTGTTGTACAGCAGTGATTTGAGGAAAATACTTGAGATGCACTCTTAAATGATATTTTTTCATTACCAGTGCCATTTTTCATTACCAACTTTTCTCCTAACCTGTCTTTGTACAGCTACTTAATTTCTTACAGATGCTTATTCTCCTCCCCCTCCTTTTTGTTTTGATGTTTTTTTCCTTAAGACAGCTGGCTCTGCCCATAATTTCAAGAATATTTTTACTTTAGGGAGATACCTAAATTAAAGAAAAAAATTAAAAATCACTGGGTAGGTAAAGTTCATGTAGTTCAATATAGTGTTGCCAATTATATCTGTGCATTTGACAGTGTCAGGAAAAGATAATTAAGGATATGGTCTCAATATTTCAATAATGGCAAGTATGTGCTGTGAATTTTTATGCTGTTCTAGGAAGTTTCTGAAACAGTTGGTCATAAATAAACATGAGCAAGTTGGTGCTAAGCAATTGGAAGTCAATTAATGAAATTTGTCATGCATAGTAGCAGTTGAGACTTGAGTTGGTCTGCATCAATCTCTACTACTCACCATTTTCTGAATTAGGATAAACATGGATGATGATGATTATCAAGTGCTACATTTGTCTCCTGAAGTTAGGGCTCCTGAAAACTGAACTATGAAATGTTTATTTCATAGTTCATATGAAATGTTTATTTCATATTACCAGGCAGGTCACCTGGTAACCAGGAAATAGCACCAAAGTGAAGAAACAAAGAGGCTTTTCCACTCTTGGCATGCAGTGTCTCCTGTTCTGAGGTGGTCACAACTTGGAAGACTGAAGGGGAAACATTTTGGTGGAGAGATGGGGAGAATTTTGTTGGTGGGTGGGTTGGTTTTTTCTTTTTTTCTTTTTCTTTTCTTGGTTGCTTGGGTGGTTTTCCCCTTGAGTGTCAAGCTTGACTGTGTCTGGCTCCTGAAGACCTCATGTAACTCCAGCTGCAATTCCAAATTAACCTGAGTAAGCCTGTAGTTCAGGTTTTGATTGTTCAAAGTTCTGTATGTTTGGGATAGCTAAACCCCATGGATGTCATGTGCAATAATAACCACTAATGAAAAGGTGGGGTGTGGAGATCAGTTTCTTGTGAAGGCTGGTTCAGCACTACTGAACTAAAGATCTACAAGCAGCTTTTTTCAAGATCACTGGGAATTTTTGTGTCCTGGCCTTTTGTGGAGGATGGAGAGGGATGAGTGGCTTCAGTAAAACTGGGAGAGATTGACTGAACTCTCCTAATGTCTGCTTCAGATGGTCAAAAGCTGTTTGTTTTCTGAATGCTCAAACCCAAATTATAAATACCTTCTTCATCTTAGTGTCTTGCATCTTTAAATGACTGTAATGTGACTCTTCCCTACTCACTCCTGCAATTAAACAGATGCCTTGCAATGACATTTGGATTGATGCCCTAGTCATTCTGCTGTATTTTTTTGTTTTTTTTCTCAGTTTCTCAAGCGAGACCCCCTCCAAACCAGAAAAAAGGTGAGTCAATTTTAGTTTCATGATCCTTTTCATTTTTGTGTGAATTGTGCCCACTTTTCATTTTTTTTTCCCTGACAGTACAAGCAACAACATAAGCAAGTAGTGGAATCTATAGCATGTATTCTGTATAGAATAATAGCATTCTATTGTGCTAAATATGGGTCCCACACATGTTGAGAGACTTGTGATACAGGGATCTGCTTTCCTGGTGAATGAAAACCCTGGCTTTAGGAAAGCTTTACTACTATTTTCCTTTACTATTTTTCCATGATTAGGACCTTTTAAGTGAGAGTTTTGTTGTGTACAGTTCCTTTAATGAAAAAAAAAAGGGGGAGGGGAGGAAACAACAACCAGAACACAACAAAAAAAACCCCTCCAGGCAAAGTCTGACTTTATTATCTCTACAGGATCTCGAACTCCCATAATCATTATTCCAGCAGCCACGACCTCTTTAATAACAATGCTTAATGCAAAGGACCTTCTGCAAGATCTGAAGTAAGTAGCTGATTAGAACATACTGTATAACAATTTGTTTTCAGATACAAAGTTATACTAACACCTAATTAGTGATGAAGCAAGAGGTTCATTTACTCTCTTGTGACAAGCTAGTCTTACAGACCAGAGTATAAAAGAAATTAATTCCTCTTGACTAGTAGGAAAAAAAGCAGAAACCTAATTCAGAGTTTTGGCTCAGTTGTGACCTGTGGGCAGATTTAGGAAACTTTTGCAGTTGGAATGTGTGCAGTGCTTTTCTTTGAAGTAACATCTGTGCAGCCACGTGCAAGTGAACCCTTCCCATGGAAGAAGGCTGAGAGGAGCTGACCAAGGGAGCTCCTGGAGCTCGGAAAAGATTTTGGAAAAGGACCACAATTATTGTAAAGTAGAAGGTGACCAGATGGGCTGTGTCAGCCAAGCATCCCAGCTGGTTGTGCAAACAAAAAAATTTTTCTGAAGTTCACATATTGTCATTAAGTATTGATTCAAATGCATCCAGGGAAATTTCAGTGAGTTAGTAAAACTTATTTATCACATCACACATCTGATTCCAAGATTTAATTCATTATGGGTGAATGAATGTTTCTGCTTGTCCAACAGATCATGGTTTTTAGACTTGCCTATCAGTAAATATAAGGTAATTTTTTGGAAACAGTCTTTTTCACAGAGAACTACACTGTTGTTGGTTGTCTGCAATGGTATATCCAAAAAATTGAGGAATCATCTTTCTATCACCTCCAGCACTCATCTTTCATGATACTGTTAGACACCTTTTCATCCAAACCAGGCTGTGCTGGTGGTACAGCTTCTGCTGGAGTTGCCCTAGAATTGTTTAAGCTGTGCTCTGAGATACCAGGTGCCTTGTGATCCACAGCTAGTTCCAGTTTTGTCTTACTGCCAGAGGCCATCAAAGGTCCAGTGTGTGTCCTGGGTTCTCTGTCTCTTCTGAAATACTTCGAGGGAAGGCTGGCTTTTAACATTACAGTTCAGTGTGCAAGCTGGCACAGCACTGATCCAATTGGATTGACAGAGGGTGTTTGTTTATGTGGGTTTTTTAATATTTAGGAAAAAAAAAGTAGCCCTGGCTTAAAAAAAAAAAATAGCCCTGGCTTTTACAGCTGTATAATTTGTGACTCCCTAGCACAGGTGTACCCAGAAAGGAATGAAGCACCTGATGGCCAGATGCCAGTGCACTCATGAAAATCATCTACTCTTCTTCCTCTGCTGTAATGGGAGCAGAGGAGGGGAAAATAACCAGGAAAACTAAGGCTCATGGGGTTGAGGTAAGGATTAGGGGAAAATGCTTTAGGGGCAAAACAGGCTCAAAACTTTAAAGGATGTAAAGAAAACTTTATTAACAGAATTAAAAGGAGAATGATAAGAACTAAAATAAACCTTTAGACCACCTTTTCTTCCCCCAGCCTCTTTCTATTTCTCAACTTCATTGTAAAGAGACAAAACATGGGATTTTGAATCAGTTTACCACTTTTAAAAATAAATCTTTCCTCAGTTCACTTAGGGAGAGGAGTGTCTCCTGCCGTGCCATAGGAAACAGTTTCTCGTGGTTTTAATTTTCACGAGCAGCAGCCCGCCTGGAAATCTGCAATCCTGAACTCCCTCCTACGTTCTGTTAGTCTTCTCACAACTGCCTCCGTGGGTCACTGGCTTATGGGGTGCAATTTTTTAAGGATGAGTTGTTCTGGTATAGAAGCAAAGGTTCTCTTCTTCTGTCTCTTAAAGCAAAAGTTCTCTCTCTCTGTGTTCAAGTCAGATCACAGCTTCTTTCGACATCTATATACTCCAGTTCTCTTCTGAGCTGCAGGTGGACGCTGCCTCTCCCCATATGCTTTCTGAGTTACAGGGAAATAGTCTGGTGCATTATATTCTCACCTTGGCTTGCAAAAGGTTTTCAGCTCCGAAACTGGAGCATCTCTTCTCCTTTCCTCTGGGCTTCAGTCCCTCCTTCTTCACTGACCTTGGTGTCGCCCTGTTTTCTTCCTGTGCCTTCACCTTTCCTTCTCTCTGACTCGGGAGAAGATTGGCGTCCACAGATTTATTGTTCTCAGATGGAATTTTTCAGCGGTGAAAAGGTTCATCTCGCCCGGGGCCTGCCTCGGGGCTATGGCTCGCTGTGTATCTCCTGCTGATGGTGCGGGCTCTGCCGGCCGACAGCGCCCGGGTGCCCCGGCCGCGGTGCCCCCGCCCCGGTGCCCATCCCCGGTGCCCCGCCCAGGTGCCCCCGCCCCGGTGCCCATCCCCGGTGCCCCAGCCCCGGTGCCCCGCCCTGGTGCCCATCCCCGGTGCCCCGTCCCCGGTGCCCCGCCCAGGTGCCCCCGCCCCGGTGCCCATCCCCGGTGCCCCCGCCCCGGTGCCCCGCCCCGGCTCTGGCGGCTCCGCGGGGATTCCCCGGCTGCAGCAATCTCGGCAGCCGCGCCGCGGGCGGGGAAGGGGAGGGGGGACACGACGACTTCTCTCTTCTCTAGAAAGAAGGAAGTAAGAGCTTTCTGTGGGTTTTTTTATTCTTAAATATGGTTTGTAGAGGCGTGTCCAGCTTCTCTAATTGGCTTAGCAGCGTATCAATTTTCAGAGCCAGCTAGCTTTTGTTTCTGTCAGCTGTGAAGGAAGCTGTGATGTCTGTCATGGGGAAAATCACTTCTCTGGCTGACCCTTTTTCCTTCTCACCAAAAATTCAATTAAGGCAAACCCAGGACAATTGATCTGTCATGTCTAAGAGCATCTGTGCCAGGAGTCAGAGTTTTCAGCAGTCAACTTGCTAAGGCCTGTCCCAAGAGGATGCTCGCATTTAGAGTGCAAGGAACACGATCCAGAACAAGCTGAAAAGAAGCTGAAGGGTTCAAAGGATGACACTGCATAGTTAGCCTATGTGAAAGAGAAAGGGGAGAAGTAAGGTATGAATCAGAAGTGCAATAGCAGAATTCAGAAGAGTAAAATATCAATTTAGCCATGACAGGTCTAGGACTCTTCTGGAAAATATGCCACCTGGCCTGTATTTGTTTGCATTCAGATTTATGCAAGTACTTTGTTCAGGAATGGCTTCAGGGTTTGTTTTTACTGTTAAGATATGCAGAGTGTAGAACTAGCCTTGATGTGGAGTGTGATTGATAGATATGTGATGGTTTTCCAAGGAAAGAAGACTTAGCTAATTTCTGCCTCCAAGTCAGCACCTTCTTTAGCTCATTCCCCACTTGCAGCTAAATTTGACAAAAGAGCAGAGATTTCAGAGACTCCTTTCACTGCCACAAGTTTTGGGATAAAGAAATATTGTCCAGGTAGAAAAGACACACCTGAATCAATCTTCCCTCCCTTACCCTTGCTGAGGAAGATGCAGGTGTATTTGCATTTCTTGTGTTTCTAGAAATAGTCAGCCTGCTTGTATTTGCCATCACAGGGGATTGGTGGTACAGCAGAAGGAGGAGAGATTTTTTGAGCTGGAAGGGTAAGAGCCATTGTAGGGGAGACCATGAAGAAATGTAGCAGAAGCCTGGGAGGATGATGGCCCTGTCGTGGTTGGGATATGGATATCCATGAGGAAACAGAGTCTGTGAAATGTGTGATCATAAAGAATGAGAATTTGGGTTTCATAAATCAACTTTTGTGCTTCTGTCCATTTAAATGTTTCTTAAAACAAAAGAAGGAAAAAATTAGCTGAAATTAAAGATCAAAAACAAAGATCAAAACTTACAGTCATAGCTGGGAATTTGTCCTTTAGGATACTTTTAGTCTACAATCCTGGATTGTTTTTTTTTTTTAAGGAACTGGACTGTAAAACATACTTTGGATATGAGAAAAATTATTTGTATAATTGCCAGATATTTTAGGTTGGTGGTTGTAAACTAAACAGGAGATTCTTCATCCAGTTCTGTGGTAGGACTTGAATTGCCAAGAACTGAGAGAAACTTATTAATTATACCAAGATTTTTACTAAGCCATTTATAGCTCTGTAGTATATTAGTTTTTCATGCCAAATTTAGCTGACATTTGTATGATCTTACTTTATCACTTATGTTAGGCTCTCTTTTAAGGTGGAGAATATGGAAAGCAGGAAAACTATCATGTGTAGAAGGAAATACATATGACAAGCCCAAAGCATAGCACTAGTTTAAGATTTTATTTTTAAGATATATAATTTTTGTATTCAATATATTTGTTGCAACTTAGATTTTGAAGGGTGACATTTCTGTATGTGATTGTAAGATATACAATTCACCTGCTAAATAATATGCAAATATTCTTGCTAAGTTTTTTTGAAAGGTTTCTTTTCTAAGAAGCCAAGCACAGCATAAAGTGAAGAGTTTCTAAATTAGTAAAAAGATAAAATTTAATTTAAAATCATAACTGCAATACATTCTGGTATGTTGTGATGCCCCTTTAAAATATTTTATACAATACATTTTATTCTTACTCTCTGAGTGCAACATGGGTTATCACAATTACTGTGTGGAATTGTGGCTCAGTATTTGAGAATACCTGAAGTCAGGCTTTTCAGAGACAAGGCTTCTGCTTTACATGGAGCCAAAGTGAAGCAGGAATTCCATCAGGCAGATGAGAATGACTTAATGCTGATGATGTATTTTTATTATGATGGTACTCTTGCTTGTGATACATTTAGCCCTGTGTGGCCAGGCAACTCACTGGAGATGTATCCAGTTTTACCAAGTCAAGTATCTGGGATAGATTCAGGCATGATGTAGTGTAAAAAAGCTTTGTTCTCTTGCAAAAATAGGTGTCTAAAGCTTTGGATACTGTAACTTAACAGAAGTACTGAGAGGGTGGTAGAAATAAGTCTTCAGTTCTGAACACAATCAAATGTGTATTGCCATGATCTCACTTGCTGGTAAGTTGCCTTATTCTCCTTTCATGCATTTTTCAGTGTGCCTGAGCTGGGGGCCAGAAAGGGCTGCTCTGACCTCAGTGAAAGTGTTTTAAAGGCACTGCTGCCAGTGGCTCTGAGTTTAGAGCCAAGGCAGGAGTAGCTCAGGCAGTTCAGTGGATGGTGTCCTACCAGTTACCTCCCAAACCTGGTGGTGTTCAGTTGCTTGCCTGTCACCTTAGGGATGTGACCTGCTGCCTTTCCAAGGTGACAGTGCACCATTTTTCATGTGGATAATGATTTGGCAATTATCAGCGAGGTCTAATAATTTCCTACCCCTACTAGGGGCAGAGAAGTGCATTCTAAGTAGAAAGGGATTTTTTTTTTAATAGGGGATAGTAATCTGGAGAAGCAGCAAGAAACTGTAAACTCCTGCACCCTCAGGTTTCAGAACCCATTTCTTTTGTTTAAAAAGCTGTCAAGTACAAATGTGTAGTTAAGCCACTGGCTGTAGTATTATGTAGTAATATTATAAATAATCTCCAAGAGAAGATGGGATTTTTGGTGTTTAGTACTCAGTTTTCTTATGCTTATGGGTAGTGATGACCTAGGCCATAAATATATTTATAATCATCCAGTAATTTCTATTGATTCTCAGTTCTTGAGCACATGACTTTTGCTGTGCCTGCTCAGTCGATGATTCCCGGAAATGCAGGCACAGATTCCATAACCTTTCTGTAAGCTGTCCTTTATTCCTGTGCTCTGTGTTTATCTGGATGTAAGTGCTTGCTTCAATGCTTGCTTTGTGACAGTTGTCTTCTCTGCTGTGCCATTTGAATCTGCTCATTGATAGTTTGTACTTAACAAGATATCTTTGTGTTGTGTCCTAGAGAATTGCACTCAAAATTTCAGATTTTTTTCCCAGGAAATAAAACTGAAGCCATTGTCTAGGAGAGACATAACTGAGGCACAAGTGAATGGTGCCTCAATGGCTGTAACACAGTTTCTAGCTGAAATGGGCAGAAACTGCCAAAAAACTGGTGTTGAAATGAATTCTTAAACACAGAAACATTTAAAGCAGAGGATGTGAGAAGACTCAAGAGTGGTGAAGTTGTTACTCTGTGGCACAGCAATATTGCCTCTTCTCTCACGTGGCAGGGCTGCTTTGCTTTCCTGTTTCCATTTAAAATGTGTTTGCTTCTTCACATTTACAAATTAAATTTAAGATGTGACCTTTTAGATCTCTATTCAGATGAATACTTGATTATCACTGCAATGCGTGTAGGGCTGTTTGGTTTTTATTTATATATTCTCTAAGAGTTTGTTCTTGTTTAATGTAGGGGATGGAGGATTACAGAATTCTTCTCACCTGCCCAGCATTTCAGGTGACCCTGGCTTTTGCTATAAACGCTGCCAGTTGGATAAAAGGTGTTTCAGGACTTGTTTCTCTAAATTTTTTTTAATATTTATCTTCTTTTTTTTCAGCCCAGATTCCTTTAGTTCTAATGGGTGATGAGAAGAAGAAACTCATTAGTAGTTTTCTACTAAGAAAACTCATTGGTAGTTTTCTTAAAAGCTGAAGGACCACAGAGTAAATCCTCATTTTAGGTTACAGAGTTTTCTATCAGTTATTGTTGGTAAAGCAAAGCCTGTGACACACTGGCAGGACAGGCCATTAGGAGTGCTCATGATGAAGGTGCACCTCACTTCGGAGTTGTTAAATTAGCAAATTGATGAGAAATACTTGAATTCTGGTGCCACACTGGGTGGCTTTTTCCAGTGCAGAACTCAGCTGAATGCCTCTGTGCAGTGTGCAATTGTATGTGTCAGCCTGTTGTGATGGATAAAATGTATGTAAATATTAACTGTTTGCTAATTACTCCAGTTATTAGGGAAATTGTTATCTTAACTTCTAAAACAATATATTCCAGGTGGCCAATGTGTACTTTTCTCCCAGGGTCCTGTACAGCTTTTTTGTCTGCATTTCTTTTAGAATGATGGTGTTTCACATTGCTAGACAGACAAGCATAATTTAATTTATAGCTGCACATTTAACACCTGTAATACTTTCTGTATGTACATTCTAGTCAGCTTTTATGCACCATTCCTAGTTATTAGCAGGTGTTGGGCTTTTTTTAATTTCTCAGTGCAGTTTTATCAATTGAATGCTTTTGGACACACATTTCAGAAATTGCTTGTGACTTTTTTTCTGAAACGCTGTTAAATCATGAGGAGTAAGAGGGGACATCATCTGTTAACTTACATTAAACAGTAAAGTAAAACAGTTCTGCTTGGAGGTTGGTTGACAATTTTCACCTGCTGCCTTAAAACATGTTTGCTTGGTTTTTTGGGGTCTTTTTGCCCCCCAAAATGCCATTTTCTCATTGAATATATAATGAAAATGAGTGTTTTCAAGTTGACTGAATAATTAACTTTTCTTCATATTTAATCTTGTGTTCTTTTTTCCTGTTTGTCCAACAGTAGGAAGTGCAGTGTGCCTGTTAAAGCACACATTCAAATTTGGTTTTTAGTATTCAAATAGAAATCAATTGAAGAGAACAAATAGAAATGCTGCAAACAACTTACCCAAAAAATGTAGTAAACTGCACCCTGTGCACTGTAATGAGGAGAAATGTTACCAGCTATGTACTGTGCTTTTAAAATGTACAACACAAATCCTCCTGCTAACTACTGCAGTTAAGGGAAACAGAGTTTTATTTTCATCAGAAGCTTTGGCAGTGAAATGTCAGCAGCAGCCAGGGTTGTAGTGCAGCTGGGTGGTTCTGAATAGAATTTTAGAGCACAGGCCTGAACTCTGTTCTTGTGCTGGCCTGGAAGGTGCTGCTGGTCTCATCAGCTTCCCTTTCCATGCCACACTTGCAGTTCTGTGAAAGGCAGGACTCTGTTAACTTTATTTTCTCTATCTCAGAATCCACTGAGGTTTATCAGTAAAAAGGCCTACCCTGCTCTCACATTTATGATGCCAGTTTTGAGACCTGTTCTGGGTATTTTATTATCACCATCAAGAGGAGGGCCTTGAAATGTGATTGCAGTTGTTTTTTAAGGTGAGGGGGTGAAAGATTAAGGATCTGTAATTAATTTGAGGAAGGAAAGCTGTGTCACATCTTAGCATTTATTTTTGTCATATGGAGGTAATATATGACATGAGGGCCACATTACCTGGACTTTACAACTACTTATTCCATCACAGAATCTATTAAGAAAAAAACTCCAAAAACCTGTAGTGTCATGCATCATAGTAACCAGATGAATAATTGCAATGTAAAATCACCATCCTCCAAAAAAATAAAACCTCACTCAAAACCATTTTTTGACTAAAAATCCCAGCTTTCTTGAGAAAATTCTAACTGGTAATAATCCTAATGGCTCCAAGAGCTCTTAAAATTTGCTCCTGGAAGCAATTGGTTTAATGCCCAGCTCACCCTTGGTCACTAAAAAGAAGAGTTGTGGTCAGTTTGCAGGTTGTGGTCTGGCTCCTCATCTGCAAATGTATTGTGTAAGGCCCCAAATGGATCAGGGTCAGGCTGTATTTTTGAGGCACAGAGGACCTTTTAGTGTGACTGTTTTTATCAGAAGGACTTCTGAAATATTATTCTTACATTTTTTTGACGTTCTGAATGAGTAGAGGTGGAGACTTGGGATCGAGGTGTCTTCAGTGGCTGCTGTCACTGATGCCAAGCTCTGATAAAGCTGTTACTTTTCCTGCTGATTCCATCAAGTCAATTGCCCTTGTCTACTGAGGGGTCTGTTATTCCCTCAGGTTTGTGCCATCAGATGAGAAGAAGAAGCAGGGCTGTCAACGAGAGAATGAGACTCTAATACAGAGGAGGAAGGACCAGATGCAGCCGGGGGGAACCACAGTCAGCGTCACTGTCCCTTACCGGGTCGTGGACCAACCTCTGAAACTCATGCCACAGGACTGGTAAAGAACATTTCTTCTGTATTCAGTTTCTTTCCCTGGAATATGCAGAATCTGGAAACAATAAAATGCTCTGAAATCTACTGAAAAGTGAAGGTACAGATATAAGAGTCTTAATTTTATTAACTGTAAAAGAGTCTTCAGCTGAAAATAATATGAAACTAATCTAAAAGATCTTTAAAACTTGCAACACATGATTTTAACAGTGTAGCAGCACAGTTAATATTAGTGGGTTTGCCAGAAATGTTCCAGAAATTCCAATAGAAATGTTGATATTATTGTTCTGGTTTGTGGTGGTGCAACGTGCAAGTCACAGGACCATGATAGGGAGAAAACCCCTTCTCTCCTGTCTGCTTTCTGAGGGAGAACTTGTTGGGAAGATGCTTTTGCAGGCCATCAGCATCTGACATTCCATCTTTTTTAATAGTTACAGAAAGGAAATACATCAGACAGTACAGACTGAACTGTGATTCCAGTATTGGAACTATTGGAATTTTAGTTCTGAAGGAAGAGCCCTAGTTACAGAAAGGGAATCGTAGATAGTTTTTACTTTTATGAAAAAGCTGGAAATGGATTATTTGCTCTGTAGCCCATTTTTCAAGGCTATTAAAAAATATCTCTTTTTGAGCAGAAAAACTCTGGAGAAGTTTTTATTGTTGTTTGACATCTTTCTGTTATTTGATGACATGAATTATGCAGCATTTTTAATTCTTCCTGACAAGTGAGAAGATCTGGGACGTGGACAATGACATATTTGGTAGTTTTGTCATTTCCAAATGGGATTTTAATGAAGAGGAATACTTTGAAAAGATTCTATTCCTAAATCAATTATTCTCTGTATTTAGAATTTGAATTAATCAGAAATCAGTGGATTTAAATTTCTGAATATTAAATAGCACTTAAAATGTTTAATGATCAAACCTTTAAGAACCATCTAAACTATTTTCTAAAGTACTTATGACCAAAGTTGTGAAGTGGTGTATGGTTGTTTTTATCTTGGTTTTACCCAAGGAAGCCATTCTAAAACCTGCAAAAAAATAATCCCAGACCACAAAACTTCACCTTGATTATTCTTTTTCATTTGGGATTTAGTGGATTTAATGATAGATTAAATTTGGAGATTAGATTAGAGACATAATTATTTGTTGTGTTAGGTAAGAACTGTGGCTGGATGATGTAAATGTTCAAGAGAAAGATAGACCCTATGTGGAGAGGTCATTTATTCTCAAAGGCTGGGTTTTTAAAATGTTACTAATGCAAAAGCTTAATCACAATTTTATTTTCTTAGACCGCAGGTAATGGTTGTGTACTCTTAAAAAATTGAAAGCTGAAATTTCACTTTGCAGAAAAATTTAGCAGCTGTTGCTTCTCATTAATTTTCAGCCTGGAAGTCAGCAGTGTTGAGAATAAAGGCTTTTAAATCTGCACATCTCAGTTTCAAGTGCCGTTTGCAGAAGATATCTCTGAAAATGTTGGAGCACTTTTCAAAAGCAAATTAATGATGACCACAAATAAATACTGCCTTCTAAAAATTGTAACCTGAGAAACTGAGCTACCTTCTGCAAAGGGGCAGGGCTGAAAGCCCAGAGGAATCACAGGAATGATTTTTTTTTCTTTACAAGAGGAAAAGCAATGGTGCTGGAGGTGTGGTTGTTCAGTGTGCTCTCCTGCTCTATAAAGGGAGCAGCTATGCTAAGGCACACTGCCTGTTTGGGACAGCAGGTGACTGCTGTGTCCCAGGCCATGCCCATGCCATGCCCATCCCTCTGTGTGTTCCAGGGACCGCGTGGTGGCCGTGTTTGTCCAGGGGCCTGCCTGGCAGTTCAAGGGCTGGCCTTGGCTCCTGCCGGATGGATCTCCTGTTGATATCTTTGCAAAAAGTAAGGGATTTCTTTTATTCCTTGGTTTGGGGTTTGTTGTTGTGTTTGGGGTTTCTTGTAGGGTGTTTATGCTCGTGACAGAGTGCTGCCCAAGTGCTCTTGGGTGCAGGTGGCTGATCAGGCTTTGGGTTCCTCACGATGGCAGATATTCCCACGCTCTTTGTGGTTGTTCTGCTCTGATCTGTGCAAGCTCATGGAAAGAGCTGTCAGCTGCAAGAGTCACAAGTAGCTGGTATACAAATCTGCTTTCCAGCCTTCTAAAAACAGGCTGAACAGACAATGTGTATTCCTACAATTCATAGCCAACAGGTTTACAGGCTGGCTGCACATTCTAGTGCTATTTTGAAGAGAGGATTAATCACCTAGTGTACCACTAAGAAAGCATTGAAAATATGATCTGTGTCTGACAAAAACTTCACAGTTTTAAAAAGTTTAAGTTTCAGGTGAGTTAGATGATAGCATTGTATAGATCTCAACAGGTTTTTTGAGTCCCCACAACTGTGGTGCTTTTAGGCACTTCTCTGGCACAGTTCACCCATCTGACAGAGAGGTGGGCCATAATATCTAAGGAGTCTGTCAGGTTCTCTTCTCTGTTGCTTCAGTTGGGAGCTGCCTTAGAAAACAGACCTTTTTATGGTCTTCTCTGGTTTCAGGTATAGACATAAACAACATACACACACACACACACACACACACACACACACACACACACACACACACACACACACAAACACAAACACACAGAAAAAACCCCAACCAAACAGGCAACAGACCCAAACCTACCTTAGTTCAGTTCAGGCATCTTGCAGTCAGTGTGATGAGCAAACAGGTCTGATCAGGTTTTGTGTGTGCCCCTCTTTGGTGGGTGATGTAGAGTCTGGAAAGACAGTGCCACTTTGGTGAGCAGCAAGGGAAAACCTCAAGGCTGGGACAGAAAACTAAAGTTGGGTCTGTGGACAAGAGAATAGAATGTGTCAGTTAAAGGGGGAAGAGTGGGGAAAGAGAAAAAGAGCATGAAAGCCATTGTGAAAATAAAATTATGCCACAGGAGAGAGTTTAACAAAAGAGACTAATGAAAGAAGGAAATAGCACTTCGAAATAAAGATACTGAGAAAATGTCAATTGTGAAAAGCAAAGCTAAGAAAAATGCAATGAAATTTTGAAGGTCTAGCTAGCAGTTACATGCTGCTTCCTATGAATTTTATAATTTTTATACATGTATGGAGGGCTGTAGAAATTGTTCTGACTTGCTTTGACACTCCTGGTCTCAACATGCCAAAAGATCGCAATCACAGCCTGCACAGTTCAGGCTGAAGGTGTACAAATTCATACATTTTTCAAGTGAAAGAGGCATATCTGGTCTTAATTCATACACTGAAATGGATCTTCAATTTAGAAATGCATTCCATTCCTTCAAAGCATGGTATTTTTAAAATATTTTCCTGATAAAGTGTATTTCTAGAACTTTCCCCAATGACTTTACTCATTCCTCAAATGAAAACAGGTGAATGAAGGGAGCACAGACAGCATCAGTCCAGTTTTATTTATCTATATTTATCTGAAGCTATTGTTTTGCCATGTTTACAGTGTTCAGTAGTCTTCACAAATGGGGTTTCTGGGATTTGCAGCTGTCCATGGTTTCATCTGCAGTTTGCATTTCTTCTCTGTCACTGGGTCTGTTGTGGTTACCAAGTATTGAAGGCTGTCACTTGGAAAACAAGCAGGTAGCTTACCAGAAAGGACTCCTCAATAAAATGTGTACTGGACCAGAGCCTGCCAAACTGGTTTTATTGGAGCAATTGCTTTGTCCCAGAATATTTCATTAGCTGAGTCCCTAAAACTGTGCTTCCTTAGTTTTCCTTGTCATGGTGTCCTGACTGTTTCATGTTCATGTACCAAATCAGCCTAATTTCACATTTACAAGTGAATTTTTGTGATGAAGTTTTAAATGCTCTCAGTTTCATGAACAAATATTTCATTTTGACTACCATTTTAAAGGTGTTCCTCCCAGAGCACCTCAGGGAGCTTTAATAGTGATTTGTTTCAGGTTCAGAAGTGGATCCTCTTGTGCCTAATAACATTTAACTTGAACACAGAGACTCTGTCAGATATTAATGGAGTTTTCTGTAAAGGCACAGCCCTGGTATATCTTTATTTGTTTTTTCTGAAGATATGAGTACATGCAACAATGTATAGTGGAGATAATGTATATATATTCTTAATCACAAAGCCTGGAAATTTATCTGTCAGAGATACAAGTCAGAAGATAATTTCTTTAGTTTGTCAACAACAACAAAAAAGCTAATTTCACATACCAGCCTTCTAGGGAGTTCCCAGATGGATTTGGAAAAGAGAACTAATTTTGTGGAAGACAAAATTAAGAGTGTGGTATCAAAGAAGATTCAAGCATGGCATTAAAAATAACTACTTTCCACAAGACTGATGGCTTGTTTTATTTTTCCAGTACTACCAAAATCATCAGATTAGGTTACCAGATAGGAATTGTACAAGGCTTAAATGCATTGGTTTTAATGCTCATTGTGTACATGCTTAGGCTTTACCTAATTCACATGTGGCAGTACTTCCCAAGAGAAAAATAACAGTAAATATTTTACCATTTTTGAGTGAGTACTAGTACTAGGGGAAATTGACAGTTACTAAATTTCTCAGAATGCTTCATGCAGCATTTGGGGGTCACACTGACATTTTTCTATCAATCTTATACAGATTCTTTTAGGAGATAGCCAGGCTTTCTACTCAGAGGTCTCAGAAATACCTTTTTGATTATTATTTTTAATTACTTGACAGCTCTTTCAGAAAGAACTTCTTTGTTTCTCAAAGAGAATGTACTTGAATTGGCAGTGTGTTTCTGCTATTCCCTTGGAATCTGTGCATGTAAAAGTAGGGGCTGCCCTTTCCCTGCACCCTGGAATAGCCTGGGAGCCATTGACCTCTACATTTAACTGTGCCCTTTAGTGAGTAATTGACTTCTTTGGATTATGGGCTTGTTAATTTTACTCTCAGGCTTCATTCTGAAAAAGGAAGAGTGGGGTGGGAGTTCTCTTTGACCAGTAAAGAAACACTAAAGTCTTGATGTTTGTGCCAAATGCTCTCCTGTTTGCTGTAGTTAAAGCTTTCCATCTCAAGTACGATGAAGTGCGCCTGGATCCCAACGTACAGAAATGGGATGTGACAGTGTTAGAGCTCAGCTACCACAAAAGACACTTGGACAGGCCAGTATTCCTACGCTTCTGGGAAACTTTGGACAGGTATGGTTCCTGCTGGAAGCCCTTGATGTTCATACTTGGATGCTTTTGGTGGGAATTCAAAGTTCTGACAACCAGGGAATTGTTTACAACTTAGACATCTGAGCAATGATTTAGCTTGGAAATATTGCTTGTTTTGATTTTCTCTGATGATACAGTTAATAAAATGTAGTGGTATATGCTTATAGACTGTAAGTAACAATCTCCAAAGTGTGGCTTTAAAGGAAGGGTAGTTATCATTAATAATTGATTTGTCCCATGATTCCCCACCTCCTGACTGATTCTCTGGGTCAGAACCCTGCTGAAGGGGAAGTTCACTGCAATGCCTTGTTCAGGTTGTAGAGAAGAAACTTTATTATCATGAAGCAGTTGAAGAAATATTGGGGGAGGGGAGAAGCCCATGCGTTTCATGAATGTTTAATTTTTTCATGTTGATTCACAGTGAACTGCTTGAATGATTGAGTGAAATAGAAAAATCCTGTGGGAACTGTCAAAATAGTTCCAATCATCAAACTTTCCATGGCTTTCTATTTAAAAGTCTCAAGTGAACAATATATCTGAACTCCCAGAACAAGCTAGTTGTCTTTACAACAGTCTCTCAATGTTAGAGGTCATGCAATGCCTTGGAAAGCTGAGTTTTCTTTGAGGCAGGGCTGTAGCCAGCTGTTATTTAGTGGGAGAAATCCTGCACTCAACACATTGCATCTCTTTGGCAATTTTCTAATTCCCTAAGAATGCTCCTTTAACAATGCCTGGGCGTTTTATTCCTGCAGGTAAAATTCCTATAAATGCCACAAGGGTAGTAATGCTGTTTTTTGTTAATTTTTTTTCAGGTATATGGTAAAGCACAAATCTCACTTGAGATTCTAAATCCTTCAGCTGCCATTTATTTCCTGAAGTATGGATTGAAAAAATTGGAAGGGGCTCCAATTTGGAGACCAGAGCTCGCACTATTATATGTCAAGAACTTTACAAATGAGGAAGGGTCACAGTTTAAACTTTTTATAAAATCTTATTTGGATGATTCATGCTATGGCAGGTTGCTACCTGTTATTCAGAAGCAAAGGGGTTTTGCTTAAAACTATTTTTTTAATGTTGTTAGCCTTCTAGTCTGCAATCCAAATTGTATATTTTGATAGCAGCAGTTTCTTCTCTGTTTTGTTAAATTAGCCACATTTTTAAATACTGTGTTTTGTTCCCCAGTAGAGGATAGCTGGATCTCCACGGCGGGTTCCCCGTGTGTGCGTGCGTGTGCGCACGGGCGGGTGTAAATACGTGTGTGCCTGTGTCTATAGATATAGTGTACAAAAAAGTTATAGACACAATGACACACTCCTAGGTGTTTCCAGGCTTTCTAAACCACTTAGCTTCTGAGCTTAGTTTGGGGTTTCTTTGCTTACTGTTTCACTTACTGAAGATATTTTGTTGTGAATGATATTACATTTTAGTCAATAGGACTTGCGAACCGAGCAAAGTGAAAGTTGTTTTCGATAAATCAAAATGTCAAGCTGTATATGTATATTCTGTCAGTCTTTGTTGAAAAAGGGAAGATCAAAAATCTATTAACTCTTTTTTTGGATTTGTAATGTCCCAGTTTCCTAAATCTTGAAAATTTATTATAGGCATACCTTCAAGTCATGGTAACTCTAAATTGCCATTCTCCACACACATCTCTTTCTTTAAACTGAAAGTATGCATGTGTACATTCCCATCTAGCAAATACCTTTGCATATGAATCTAAATGTTACCTAGATTAAATGATGAATAGAGGAGGAGAGAGTTGGATTCTTTTTTTTTTCCCAGAACAGTCACCACAAGGAATGAATAATTTTAACTTCTTTGCATTTATACCTCTAATACTATTTTCTCCTGACAAAAGTAGCCCAGACTGTCAACAGGAGTTGTAATTTTCTGAGCTGAGTGGCTAATATGGCCTCTCAAGAGTCCTGCATTGGAATGGAAAATCAGCCTTCTCAAATTACCAAAGAACAGATTGGCTTCATCTACAGTGTGAGGCCAGAGGATCCTGGTATTTGTACCAATTTACAGCATCTCTGTATCTATGGAATAACGTTAAGTTGATGTTGCATACCAGTGAATGTAGAGAATGATCAAATACTGTAACACCTGCATGATTTTTTTTCTGGGATAGAGAATACATGTTTATATTCCTGTTCTTGAAATTCCAAACCATGGTTTTTTAATATACTTTACATTTAAGGTTTGACATAAATAAAATGTTCTACCTATTCTCTTTTGGTTTTTATTTGATGTTAACTTCATTTTTAATAAAACCCAAAGTCATATATCCATACGACGTTTTTAAAACTATGTCTGAAGTTTATGATGACAGTGAGGTCTGATTTTTAATTGTATGTATCCATCTCTGCTATATTGAGATTGTGTTTTCAAATGGTCTTAATGGAACTGTAAAATCTCAAACCACCAGAACAACCCTGTGTGAATCCCAAGAGTAGAAGCAGCTGACCCTGGATTTTGGAATGGATTCAGCGTGGTGACTGGGAAGACTGGGCACTACAGAACTTCTGGGATGTCTCCTGTTTGTGTGGGCAGTTGGGCAGTACCCTGTTACCGTGTTTTCCCTGTACTTCAGCTTATTAGAAGTGTGTCCATGTCATACTGGAGCTGGCTGAAACATTGAGTGCTTGTTTTTAACCTGTACTGTACAGAGCAAAGCTGAAATGGCTTCTTCCAATGCAGTGGCTGCTACCATGTGGTAGCAATTTACAGTTCATTTCTGTTTTATACAGTGAGATATCATGTATGCTTTTTTAAACTTGAGCATTTCCAATTAGAAATGTCATTTTTTTCAGACTTAATAAGTACAGCATGGCCTGTGCTGTTTTAGAGAGACTTCTAGCAGTCGGCTTGAAAAGTAAATTTTGGACAAGTGTGTGCTTCACATGCAGTGTGATATGCAGACCATGGAGTGGGTTTGCAGGAGGCAAGAGACAGTTCTTTTTTCTGAATCCTGTACTTCACTTGTGTTTTCAATGCAGGTGTAATTGCACATCCAGTATTGTGTGCAGGAGATGGCTTGATTAAGATGGAGATTTATTGGCAGTTAACTCCTCTGAAGCTACTGAAGTTACATGGGTATGGAATGGGCAGAAGAGCAATATCCCTGAAATCTGTGTGACCTGTGTTTGTTTTTATGGGTTGAGGACAGACATTTAACATCTCAGAATTTTGTACTGGCAAGCAGTTTGTGACCCAAGTTATACAATATCTATTTGTGAAGGAGCTGGCACCTGATGGTGCATATTTTTGTCAGTCATAAAAGTAGTGATGTTTATAAAATGAGCCATTTTGCAATCAGATTCCTGCTGACATTATTGGAAGTTTAATTAGGTTGTCAAAAAAGCATTCCTGCTGCCTTCATAAATAACTGTACATAGATTATGAAACTACTTGGACTTAAAAAATTTAGCCTTACAGCAGCATTTTGCAACACAGCTGGAATTTTAGACTCTTATGTTATGCTTAATTGGTCTGCACGTTAATGTAGAGTAATAAAGAAAAGTGATACTAAGAAGTGGGGAAGCTGGAGGAGCAGACATCTGTTTTACTGAGCTGCTTTCTTTTTGCTGAGCAAATTCGACACACTGCTTAGAGGTGTATAAAGTGTGTAAATTGTATTCAATTAAAATGTACAACTATAGCTGAGCTACTTCCCTGACTGCAGTTTGTTGAACAATAGAATGACACGAGAGTGAGACTCAGATATCAGTTTGGCTGTTCCTGTTCTACACCTTCAGTGTCATAACTCTGCACTGTTTCATGAGGGTGAGATGAGTGAGATGAAGCAAGATAAGTTGAGAACTGGTTTAAGTCTGTGATTGGGCTCACATGCTGTCAGCAGGTGGTTATTACTTTTAGTAAACAGGGTTAGTGAGGCCAGTAGTTGTACCTGAAGTAATGATTTTATATTAAAAAGGAAAATACCTGTGATTTATACTGTTTGAGCTTTTGAATGTTAGTCTGAACATAGCAAACAAAAGGGGAGTTTTTTCCTAAGATGAAGTAGGGCTACTGCAGGGACTTGCATACCTGAAGAAATTGCAGATCAGCATCCTCAGCTGAGTAGGCTCAGCTATTTAGCTATTACCTGGAAATTTTTCTAGGAAGATGGTTTTACAAATAGGTACTAAAGTCAGTGCTTGAGCTAGACAATTTATGGAACTGTTCTGCAATGCTGTAAACCTTTATATTTTTGAATTCAGAAGAAAATTCAGATAGCAAATTGTGTGCTAAGTTGTCCTTCATCATAAGTTAAACTATTATGTTATATTTGACAGCAAATTTGGAACAGCAAATTTGTTTTTGGCTTTCATTTGCTGTGCAGTTGGTGTATAAAATATTGCCATTCTCTATAGGGACGTGCAAAAGTACGTTTTATTAGTGCAGCCTTTATTCTTTTGCTGGTGAAATATGCACTTAGTTGCTAATTCTTGCAAACACTATACCAGAAAAGAAAAAAAAGCTGATCAAAATTAATGGCTTAGAGGTTTTAAAATTTAATGTCATGAATGCATTTTAATTCAAAAGCCATAACTAATGCCAAGTACTTTATTAGAGCAATGTGTTCATGAAAAATTAAAATCCCTGCCTGAAGAAACTTCTGGCCAAGTAGGTTAAAGTTCAGCTAATGTGTGGAAAAATCTACCACAAACTGGAATCTCCAAATGTCATATCCTGAGTTGCTCATTTGTAACAAATGGATTTTTTTTGAGAGGTGGCAGTTCTGCTTCCTTTGCTAGCAGTTGCATACTTCAATCACAGTTGTGTAGTTTCCTGTCCTAGGTTTGGGTTTGCATTGATACTGCACAACACGAGGGTTCTGAGGCAGGGACAGAAAACAGATCTCTGAGGATGGAGCTCTTGGAGTGGAGCTCAGGCACTTGGCAAGGATAAAGGTGGGTGTCTGAAGGGAACTGTGATCCAGAGGGTGACATCTGATGATCCTTGTGGATCCTTCCAACTCAGCATATTCTGTAATTGCTCAGCTGTTACTGACTTCTCTCTGGATCATTCTTCTCAGTGGTGATGCTATCATAAAGGGCAGGTGTGAGAATGTGATTTAATCCAGCACAACCTGTTGGTGGGTAGTACACAGTGGCAAGCCGTGCATCCAGACTTTTCCTGTGCTCATTTTTCTTTAAACATGAATTTTATAATTTTTAAAATAAGAGTGCAAATGCAAAGAACAATCTCAAATGCTTCAAACTTTATTGCAGATGCTAGTTCACTTGTAAAAATGAAAGATATGAGGTGGTACAGAAAATCTGTAAGAAAAATAACTTAATGTCTGGTTTTTATTTCCATCTGTAAATTCTTTTGGTGTATTTCAAATGCAGAAAAACTGTTTACTTGCTTTACAGGGTTCCTGCATGTATCACTGGAAACTGTCAGAGGTAAATCTTCAGTTGCAATTGCTTGAAAGTTTGTAGATTTTATGAGTGCGTGGGTTATAAGTTCTGGCCTGTGTCAATGGGCCCAAATTTTAATAGTGGTTTTGAAGGTTGAAATTTAAATGAAATCTCAGAAGAACCCTATTGAATAACAGAGAAGAGAAACTTTCCATATGACTAAACCTTTAAACTATGACATAACTGTCATAAACTTGTGTTTAATAGACCGTTAAATTTAAATTTTTGGAAGTATCTTGTCACATGACCTATTATTCAAGATCTGAACTATATTAGTGATGCTTTTTACAGAGTTATAGTTCAGCATTAGCTCAAGTCCAACTTTTGAAAATTCCTAGGAAAAATTCCTTGCAGACTTTAAAAGATGGGATGTCTTTCTAATTGCAACAGTCATCTTAGCCCTGAATGAAGAAACAAAGCATGTTTCATGTTCCTATCAGTTAAGACCAAACCTGTAGTTTCATAACACTGAATGTATTTTTATTGGTTCAATAGGATGTAGAAAATACCTTAAAGAAACAGCTTCTAATGTTTCACGTGTTCCTTGCCTCTTGAAATCCTTTCCAGAGACCTATCCAGCTCTTCTTCTGCTTCCCTGACTTGTTCTTCCTACTTGTCTCTGGCAAACTGGGACTGTAGCTAACCCACAGTTTTTATGTGAGCACAGCACTAGGAATGGTTCTTCTGCCCTATCAGGGCACAGACAGGGCAGTGGAAGCACAAGAAGCACAAACTTCTCCCTGTTGTGTCTTAAAGCTGTTTACAAACTAGAAAAACCCGAACAAACAAAAACCTCAAAACTAGTAAAAATGCATGTATGACCTACAGAATATTTCATCCTTCTTCCTTGTTTAGTTTTGACCTGCAGCAATGAAGCTTTGAAGTTTTGAACATGAAAATACTGAAGGCATACTAGTTGTTAGTATTTCCTTAATTACTGGTATGTTGCTAATTATTCTCCAAGGACCTTTAGCTGCAGAGTTCTCCCTTTTACTGCAGATTAGTCTGAGGTGCAGAATGATTATCCTGAGCTCCACTGAGTCATTCTTAACCTGAGACTGAGTGAAATCTAAACACTTAATTACCTGACAGCCTTTGTTCACAGCTGTTTTGTTACTGATTTTGTTACAAGAGCATCACACTTGTTTTGTTACTGATTTTGTGAGACAGGTCATAATAAAAAAATTATGAGCAGCAAAAAACTAAAAGTTTGATATTTGTGCATTTTATGGTTTTTCAGGGCTAGGAGTTATCAGTAAATTTTGCAGCATGCCCTTAACAAGTTCAAATGGTGACAGGAAAAGATGGTGTAGCTGAACAGCCCCTCACCAGCTGTGTCTGTTTCTGTAGTGGGACATCTGGGCTGAACCCCTCCTCAGCTAAGTGTCCGTACTTGGATTGTAAGTTCTACTGGAGCCAGGACATCTTTTTACTCTGTAATAAAACTTGTAGGAAAGAGCCTGTGCTTTATGCACAATGGAAGCAATTATTCTGATTGCTGGAATGCTGCTAAAAAGGTAACAATGGGATTAAAGATTAAAACCAGAACAACCAAAAAAAGAAAAAAACAACCCTTCAACCTGCAAAAACTATACAACAACAAAATGAAATTAACAAACACCACAAACCCAAACAACATAGAAATTACTAAACTGAAATACATTTGGAACAATGCATTGTGAAGTCTGTATACAACAAATTTATTCTGTATGGATTAATGCCCTAAATTGTCTTCCAAATAATACTGTTATGCCTTTATCAAGTTAACTGAGCCACAAATTCACTCACTGGTGTAAAATTCCTCTTGAATTTTATTTTCACTTCATATTGGTTTTTTCTGCCTTGGTCAGTAGCTATTGGTCTGTTCATCTTGCCTTTTCTTTCACCCAAATATCAAGGCAGCTGGGTGATCTTGTAAGTACAGAATTAGGTATATAAAAAAAGTAACAGGTAATTTTGTGCTTATGTGCATGTACATTTCTGTTTTACTGAGAAATGTGCATCCATTGTGATGTACATTGTCATTTTTTATATAATGACTTCTGTAATGTATCAAAATTCCAGTGTGGTGTTCTTCATATGTTAATTCCTTTCAGAACACAGGTGAGACTTGGCCATACAGCATGAGACAATAATCAGTACCTTAACTAAGCTACATGAGAAATCATAGGTAAGGAGAAGTCTGCATTTAGTAATTTGCCTCTCGAGGGCTTGTTTTTTCTCTGAGACAGACTGAAGGTTATTTCCAAGAGCAATAAATAGCCTTTGAGAATTTCAGGATAATAAAATCTGCCAGAAGTTTTCAAAATGCATGGAATATGTCAGGGATTTACCCATTTGATATGAGATGTGAAATGTCAAGCAGGTGTCTTCAAAACAGTCTCATCTCTCACATGTCAAGTCTGCAGAATGGTAATAAATTCACCATCACTGGCCCAACAATTCTTTGTACAACATATTTTCAGTGCTTCTCCTCTTATACCCAGAAATTGTGATTTGTATTGTTTTTTCTGGGATTAATACCTTCAGGTGTGTTACCAGTCACATTAGAGGAAGAGGCAGGTATTTTATAATATTTTGTAATTTTTAGCTCCTTTAATAACCAGTATCTCTTGAAACAGGAGTATCAGTCTAGTGCAGTGCAGGTAGCAGTGTGTCTGGGAAGAGCTGCTTAATTGAAAAACAGGAAAATAAGTGGATTGTGGTCATTGCTTGATTTAGGGGCACAGCAACCCAAATTTTTAGGAAGTCATCATTCCCACACTGTCTCAACCCATAGCTAGTTTTCCTTACCTCCTGTCCAGTGCTACTTCACAGCATTTACTTCCCCTTGTTCTCTCAGGCTCTCCCATCTTTGTACTGTGTTGCAGTACCTGCCCACTTTCTGTAAAAATAACTCAGCTGGCCAGAACTATACTGCTAACCTTATAAACAGTCATGGGCCATCTCATATCCGTGTCAAATATTTTCCTATAGTAGTAAAAGATAATATAAATTTTATATCTGAAATACAGAGATAAATGTCTGGTTTTTTTAATGCAGCTCTTAATGTTCCGTGCCACACTTAGCAATGCAGTGGATGGCATTGTCTGCAGACTAAAAGACTCCTTAAAACCAGCAATAACCTTGAAGCTTTTAGCATCCAGACAGAGAAACGGGGGTTCTGCTGTGTCATAAAATGATGATAAGGTGAGGAGGTTCAGGACCATCAAAGGAGTCGTATTTCTGCAGTGCCCACGGGCAGTCATGATTTATCATGGCTTAACTTTATTTTGCTGTGGTTTTATGCTCTGGAGGTTAGATGAAGCCATCAGTAGATTCTCTGTAACATGTCAGAAAAAGTCTATATGCGAACTTTTAGGTTAAGATTTACAAGCTAAAAAAAAGATACAATTTTTTTCATCATGCCATTGCTTTTATTAGAACATGCAACTGAAACAATCTTAATGAACTGGTTGTCTGACTCAGCTAACTATTGCATCCTTCTCCCTGGTAAGCTAGCTGACCCTGCATAACATAATTTAGGTCATGAGGGTAATTGACACAGCTTTTACATTAGCTGAGTATGGAGCTAATAACTGCTAAAGACAGCAGTTTTTCTATTATTGAAAATTGATCGCAATGTAAAAAAATTAATGAAGTATTTTGATGTTAGGAGGAAGCTGCAGGTCCTCAGCAGTGTCAGAAAGCAGCTGCTTGCATGGGACCAGATTAATTTTGCATCAGCAGTGCCATGGCCTGACTGATATAAATGACATTGTAAAGCACTCCTTTTGAGGCAGATGACTTGGAATCTACATTTTCTAGAAATTCAGTGCTTTTGCCCAATGACGCTAGTTTTTGGTAACTTCATTTCCCTGTGAAGGTTGCAAGTCCAAGCATATGTGCCTGGAAGGCAGAATTTCTGCCTGCTGACTGCTGGAGAGTGTGAATGATTGCTTTTGACTTACACTTGTAAATGGCATGCCTCGTGCTCTTTGGAAAGACATTCTGTTCTATTAACTTCTACCTTCCTGTGCACCCCTTTTAATTCTAATTACTTGCAGTCATATGTGCATCTTTAACACAATGATGAGCCTGATTTACCAAACTTGCAGGGTAAAGTGCAAAGTCTAATGTAATTACCTGTGTCATGCAGAGCTAATATGATTTTCCTATAATTTTCCACAGATGTCTTTTTAACTATTATGCTTGTGAAAGAGCATGGAGAAAGAATATTATTGATTCTAGATCAAATATTTCCAGTATTAAAGTAAGTTTCTCTCAAGTTAGATGTGGAATGTCTACATAGCATGTAACAACAGAGTGCAAGCAAATTAAGCAGAGAACATCCAGGCTTTCTGTGGGGACATGTTCTTCACCCAAACTGCAGCACTAAAGTAGGTGCATCATTTGAGGCTCGCTGTAGTTTCTGTATCAAATGGTCAAGAACAAGTAACATTGATTTCTGGAAAAAAAATCTTACCAATTTTAGGCTCTTGCTAATTCAATACCTGTGGAAGGATCTAAGCCTTCAGGGCAGGTGAATGTCTTTTAGTCTTAGCCTAAAACTTGTATTTAACTAGTAGCCTTTCTCTTGAGTTTTGGAGGGCCACTTTGTGCCTCTACTGCAAGCCCTGCTAAAAATCCTTTTGGGGACTTCTCTGTTGGACAAAACTATTTTTAAAATGGAGCTTATGTATTTAGATGTTTCAATGTAAACAGATTATTCTCTTTTTACTTTCAGGGGTAGTGATGTATTTTTTGTTAGTTTTATCTAAGAGAAATGCCATTTGTTTGGATTGGTTTGTTTATATAGGATGTTTCTCCTGTGTTGACACTTGTTTCATCACTGGGAGAGAAATTAACGTTGGATTTTTGAAGGAGAAGGGGAGGTCTGCTGTGTTTTGCAGTACTTAAAAGGTTAGCTGAGGAGAAGCCAGGGGTTCTTTCTTTACAAGGATGCGCAGGGACAGAAGAGTAAACAGGGACAAGCTTCTTCAGGGGCAGCTCTGTCTGGAATGAAGGGGGGAAAAAAATCCTCATTAGAGCAATTAACCATAGGAACTGGTTGCCCAGAAAACTGTGGAAACTTCTTTCCTTGCTGGAAGTACTCCAGACTTGGCTTTATGGGCTCTGGTTCACCTGGTGTGCTGCCCTGCTTTTAACACGAGTTTGGACCCAGGGATCTCCGAAGAACCAGACTTTTCCATGAGCCCACACATCCTCTGCATTGTCTCCTTACTCTCTCACGTTGTTTCAAGGCCACTGACCATTCCTTTGTGTGGTAGAGATGTGCAACGTGCCATCCAATATTACCACCCACTTAATCTTACATCAGCCTTTAAACAGAAGCTGTAAAGTTAGTCACATGCTGATGTTCTTTGTGTCAGTGCCTTCCGTGTCAACAGACTGGCGCTTCCCAGGGAGAGCTGAGAGCTCCTCCAGTGCCTCGGGACCTCTGTGCCCCAGGTGCCTCAGGAACTGCCCCTGCCCAGGTGCCTCAGGACCCCCAGGTGCCTCAGGAATTGCCTCCCTGTCAGGTGCCTCAGGTACCACCTGTGCCTCAGGTGTCTCAGGACCCTCAGGAGCCGCCCCTTCTCAGGTGCCTCAGGACCCTCAGGTGTCTCAGGAACTGCCCCTGCCTCAGATACCTCAGGACCCCCAGGTACCTCAGGAATTGCCTCCCTTCTCAGGTGCCTCAGGTGCTTCAGGTGCCTCAGGACCCTCATGAACGGCCCCTGCCTCAGGTGCCTCAGGACCCCCAGGTACCTCAGGAATCGCTCCCTTCTCAGGTGCCTCAGGAACTGCCCCTGCCCCATGTTTCTCAGGTGCCTCAGGACCCCCAGGTGCTTCAGGAACCGCCCCCCTCTCAGGTGCCTCAGGACCCTCAGGTGCCTGAGGCCGGCTCTCCCCAGAGCTGCGGTCCATCCCCTCACACCTGCTGGCCCTGCAGCTGTGCCCCCATCTTGGAAGAACCACCAGGTAATTTTTCCCAGTGTGGCCATGAGGATGAAGTGCCTGGCAAAGGAGAGCAGTGAGTTTCAGTTGTCTCCTCAGTTTAATCAGTCAGTTTGTAATCAGCAGAAGGTGGTGGTATTTAAATGTTGTTCTGAGTAATCTTCTAATAATGGCCAGGATGATTTTGCTATGTAAATATTAACAATCAAGTTTATTTGCTGATTGTTTCCCCTGCCAATTAGCAGCGTGGCTTTATTCACACCTATCTCAGCTTCTGCAGCAAAGAACAAGAGTTGCTTGCTATCTTTTCCAGATCCAGATGGAGAAAGTTACTTTTTGTAATGTACCTTAAACACAAGCCTGTACCCAGAATTGGTTTGTTTTGTTTGCTGTTTTTTTGTTTGAGATTTGAATTGGTTTTGGTTTTTTGTGGAAAAATTAATCACTGCCTTTCTTCAAGTGTTAGCTATGTTTTTTTCCCTGCTATTATCAAGATAGCCAATTTGCCTCTCAGTTTTCTTCCTTGATCCTCTGACCACTGGTGAATTAATTGTCAGTTTAAGAAGGTATTTTTGAGTTTCAAGTTATTCTGAGAGACTTCTGTTTGTCTCTGGCAGGTTAACAGGGTAATCAAATTTTTTTAATGAAACATGAAGACTGGTAGTCAGAAGCCACTGCCTGTTATCTTCATAGATTAATTTAGGATATGTTCCTTCTTCCCCTCCAGCTGAAGATATTGACTGAGACAGGAGCAAAAGTGGCTTTGATGGTTAGGGTCAGTGAGATGCAAGGCAAAATTATGTTATCCAGACAGTTTTATGTGTCTTAGGAACCTTCAGAGAGCTTATTTTTTCCTGCCAAATTGGAGAGGTTTTTGAAGTTTCACCGATCTAGTCTCACTGTGGTTTGTCTCACAGAATCAATCCTCTTCTCAGTGTTATTGCTCCTCATCAGTAAAGGTTCTTTTCACTAACAGCAAAAAGACCTCTGAGATGCATTTACCTTGCCAAGTGAAACCAGGTTTTCAGTGTTTCTCATTACTGGAACTGAGTATTGAATGTTGGATTAATCAAGTTTAGCAAGCTCCAATTTCTCCCTTGTATGCTAAGTGAAATGTAGTCGAGCTCTGTTACCTATCAGTTTACCAATTTCAGGAAGCATCTGTTTTTTCACCCTGTTGTTTCACAGCTCCTAAGAAGGTTAACAGTTAAGATCCCTCTTCCAGGGCTGTCTAGGGAAGGAATTCAATGGGAAGCATCCCGATTCCTAACATGAAAGGAACCATTAAAAGTAAACTCAACATTTTAATGAGGATTCTTGCTGCTGTTAAGGCACCAAGGACTGTTTCAATGCTGGTAGAATTCTAGTTTTAATAAACTACAGTAACATGCCCTGTCTGATAATTATGAGGGTGTTGGATTTTTGCTTGCAATGATCTGCAGCATAAATTGATATCTAATTTATTTCTTAAAGTCAAAAGAATGTTGCTTGTTAAATACTGAGATTCTTCAAGATGTGAATGGAATAATGAGCTTTAGAGATGAGTTAGATATAAGAATCACAGGATGAAATTCTCTGATTTATTCTGTGGGAAGCTGGGTGAGGATCTCAGTCTCTTCTAGCCTTAAAATGCAGTTATATTTAAAATGGTTTGCTTTACTGTACAGAAAAAAATTGAGAGTTTGCTTTACTGTACCAGAAAATACAATCTGCTGTAACTGTCACAAGAATGTCATTTGATATCCAAAGTAGCTCAAAAAAGGAAAAAGCAGAACATATGAACCATTTACATAGTCAGGCAGGTTTATTTGGACAATGCCAAGAGGAAATTTAGTAGAGCAGGTTCACACGTTAAAAATAGCAATTGCTGAAAATGTCTTGCCCCTGAAAGATTTTGAACCAGGGCCAGAGTTTGCTCACTTGATTAAGATAGTCTTTATAGGGGAATGCAGTGGATTAAAATGAAACAAATTCCTGTGTGGTGGCACATTGCAAATGGAAGGGCCCTTATCTGGCTTTCCAGAGCGCATTATCACCAAAGAACACTTTATCTTGGGACACTGGGTTTGATTCTGGGCATTAGGTTTTGGGTTAAAGCTCCTACCTTACCATGATTTGCTTAGTTCTTAGAGCAGACACATTAGAGGTGAAAAGCAGGTGTGTTGTCTTTCCAAGCAGCCTATACAGATGCCATCAATATGTTTGCATTTATTAACAGTCTGTTGTCTTTGTATATGATATTTTAAAATTTCCTCCCTGACCTTTGCACAAGTCCTTTGTTACATACTTCTAATTGTTCAAAAGAAGCAGTCAAGAGAGTTTTGGGGCTCTGGAATTCTGTAGTTATCAGAATGCAGATAAACAGCCAAGCTAATAATCAAAATCATTATCAAATTGTGGCACAGATTAGAAGACAATCATGTTTAGAAAATGGCCAGTTCCCTCTGACCAGAGGTAACGTGATAAGGTTCTCATATCTGCTGCACTTCAGAGGCAACCAGAAATCATGAATAACACTCAAACTCTTACCAGTGTTGACTATTATTAGCCATAAGATTTGAGCACCAGGGTTCTTTACATGTGCATATGTTAATGTTGTAATTGCTCCATTAATTTTACCTTCAAATTATTAAAGAATCTGCCCACGCAATCTGCTGTATTTTATTGATGCTGTAACATCATGTGTGAAAGAAGGATTCTTTGGATAAGAATAGAGCACAGAAGTGTAATCCTTTTTTCTCTTTAAAACATTTCCTCCTTTCCCAAATATTCTGTTAGAATAGAGAGCTTAGAAAAGGAGTTCAAGCCAAGTTTTTCAAAACGTTTGCTAAATGTGGCTTCTAAAATCTCTCTGCTCCCACCATCCTTTTGTTAGAGCCTGGATCTGGCTTTAGGTTCTTCCTAAATGTGCATCTCTGCTTTGCATGTGGCTGCTGAGCAAGGCAAAGGGGGCAGGACAGACACAGAAATATGTGATGGAGATAGAGAACATCTGGAGAGGCCATTTCAAAGCACAAGAATGACACAGGAGTTCTTTAATACCGTCTAATTGCAAGGAGGAAATACTTCTCTGCTGACTTTTCAGGGAGAGAGGTTTGGTTATTGTTTTGTAACCAGGAATATGTTTTCTTCTCTGGGTCTTCCCCTCAGAGTGGTTTCTGTCTTATTGCTCAGATCAGGGGAGGTTTCAGCTGAATAGAGATGAAAGAGCTTCCTTGGCAGCCAGGGCCAAAGATGGGCTGCAGCTGATCCATGAGGTACAAGCAGTCCCTCCTGCTTTAGAGCAATAAGATCCAGAAGTCACCGGTTGAGCTGGCAGCAGTTGGTGCTATTGTACCTCCTTTAGGAGATGGAAAGCAGTTTTTCCTGCACAAGTTAAAGGCAGCTTTCAGACCAGTTCTTTGGAGTGGGCATATGGCAGGATTGGTAGTTCTTTGTGCAGTGCAGACCGCTTCAGAGTTGTCTCTTCCTGAAATAAAAGCAGCACTTTATGGTAGCAGCATATGTTTCAAATATAGTTTCTACCAGACACTAGTGATTTGATGTGACTCAGTTTTCTCAAGAGGTGTCAGACTCTGTATGCTATCCCGACATGAGGGCCCAAAATTAACTTTATCAATACTTTGCTATCCTGATAGCTGGAAAGAGCTCAGCTGAGATCTCAGGCTGGTCTCACATTGAAGAAGGGGTGTGGAGAGGGGGCTGTGTCCTGCTTGGGTTTTTCCTTGCCTGGGAAAGCTTCACTGCTGATGCCTTGGGTTGGCAGTCCAGGACTGCAGTGCTTTTCCTCTGGCACTGTGTTCTCAGGGGAAGGGCAAAGAAGGGACACACAGCAACACCTTTTAAAATGACAGCTGTTTATCTCATGTTCATTTCTCTGTGGATTTGAAGGCTGGCAAAGCTTTGCTGTCCCTGCAGTCTGACTACATGAAAAAACAAACAAACAAAAATCCTAGATGCACAAAACCACCAAACTCAGGACTTTGAGGTTCAGTCTGTGTCCCAGTTTGCATCTTAGCTTTAGAAGTCTTTGCAGAACTCACAAATGCCCAGAAGTGTTTCTAGCTATACCTGTGAGCTGGTTCTGTATTGTAAGGAAAGTTTCCCTCATTTTTAGCTACAGCAGCCTTTAAATATCGAGTCTTCACCTTCATCTTACCACTGTCTTTCCTCAGTGTAGACATTGTGTGCCTTGCATTAATACATACTCTTTTACATAAATGAATTCTTGTTGAGGTGATGGCTGACTTCTGAAAGATCCAGCTCTCAGGCAGGCTCATGGAAAAATTCTGTTTAGGAGATAGAAGAATGACCCATTTTATAAGGCACTTATAATTTGATTATTTCAATTAGAACAAATGCTTCTACTTCACATAGATATGATGGCAAATTAAAATCACTCTTGGAACAGCTCTTGTGTCTCTGCTTTTCTATGTCTGAAAAAATATGCAAGAATATTCCTAACAGCTGACTTGTAAGGGCATTCACTTTTGGTGTGAAATGATAAAGCACAAACAAAAGTCAGGAATTAAGGAAAAGGGACAGAGAAGACATCTATGGAGTAAAAAAGAGAGAAGCAAGAGAAAATACAGAAATAATTTCACAAGGGCCTGGAATTTGTACTAAATTACTGATAATGAGTAAGCAACGCTGCTTTCCATATTTGTTGGCCAATTGAATGAGATAATTCTAAAGATTTCAAGATTTCAGACAAACTGAACTAAGAGGTACTGACTAAATGTTGGTTTGGAGATGGGGGGCTTCTGGGATAGCATCAGGAGTCTGACAAAGCAATTCCCAAGGGCAGCCCAGGGTACCATTTTCATCCTGACTGTGGCCAAGCAGCAGCACACGGCTGTGCACACTCAAACACGACTGATCCACGTGTCAGATGATATTAAGGTTGAAAAAAATGCATTTGATATTTAGAGAATGTGCTTTTAATCCCTTTGCAGCGACAGGCCAAAGTCAGGAAGGAGAGGTAAGGTCCAGCACGGAGTGAATGTCTCTCCTGGCTCAGCAATCTCTGCAGTGGGACGTGTGCAGCTGGGACATCACAGCCTGCAGGGTTAACAGCAGCTCTGCCAGCCAAAGGTGCCTTTTGCTGCTCCATCTGTGCAAACTGAGGTCAGTTTATATTCAGCATAATTTGGTGTCTTGTCACACCATATTATTGGCTATGCCTGCATTTAATGCCACTAAACTTTTGTGGAAGTTAAGCAATTTTTTCTTGCTTGTCAGAGAAGCATGACTGTTTCAGAACAGTGGAAAATAGGTTATTTGAATGGTTTATTTTCATAAGTTGAAGTACTCAGGTACTCTGGAAAGCAAAAAAAATGGAGTCATATTTTTTCATCCAGCTTCTATTCTGCAATCCATTTACTTGTCTTTTGCCAAGTGTATTGGAGCCATGGTTTTCCCATGCTCTTTTCCTATGGAGTGAAAGCTGAGCTCACCACTTGTCAGTCACCTATAAATGCATTTTTTTCTTGTATTATGAATCCAAAGTGCTAGAAAGTACTGAACTTCTGATCTGCATAAAATCTGCATATTCAAACAATAGCAGAAATGAAGGACAAACCTAGTTTGAAAATAAATTTCACCTTGAGATTTAGGAAGAGAAATATACATGTTCTTTTAATAGCTTTATTTATACTCCTTTAAGGCATAATAAAACTCCCAGTATTCAGACAAGAGCAAACACAAAATATTCTCTAAGACATAAAGAAATATAAAGAAAAAGGCAGCACATTAAAAAAACCCAAACAACCACCTGAGAGGAAAGAAGACAAAACTATTATCTTAATAAAATCAGGCATAGGCACAAAGCTTACTGGAGCTGGAGAGATTTTTATGGTTACTTTTAGGGGTTCTGTATAAAACCTTTACCATTACATCTATAAGCCAGAGTTTATACAGCCAATGCTTCTCTGCTGGACCTTCCAATGAGTGCCATTTCCATTTCTAGCACTAAGGAATAAAAAACAACAACCCACAAGATTTTAAATAGGCAGTAAACTTAGCAGGGAAGTTTCTTTGTTTGCCTTCTCCTTCAAGTTTTTTAAATAGAATTCTGAAACACTTTTTAATATAAACAGAATTTAATTTTTAAGTTCAAATCCTCAAAGCTATGGGAATAGCAGGAAAATTAATTCATACAATATTTAAAAGTGTTGACTGAAAGGTTAATCTTAAGTAATTGAATCAACACTGGTATTGATATTTAAAATGCTTACAGTTTCTGGAAAAAGTGTCTTTCTGCTGGAAAACACTGCATCCTTGGAATTGTAATATTCCCTGGGAATGCTTTGGTTTTGTCTGGGCTTCCATCAGAAATCAGGCAGGGGATTTCAGAAACTTTGAAAAACCACCTTCTTTGAGACTTAGACAGAAGAACTTTGATTTGAAAGAAAGGTAATATAGTCAAAACAGAAACAATTTTTGGTGGTGGTTTTTGTTGTTGTTTTGGTTTTTCCCTTGAGTTCTTCCCACTCCTTTTTCCATGTTTAGCTTTGGGCTCATTTAGGGCTGGTTTTCTCCCACCTACTCCAACAAAAGTGGAAAATATTTTTGATGAATCCTTATCATCCTGGATGGCAAATAAAAATCACTCTTTTAACAGCTCTTGTATCTTGTTGTTGAACAGCTCTTGTTTCTATCTCCATCTTCTAAAATGAATTTTCCCTTTATCAATTCCCAAGATATAAAATTCCCTAAGCTCCAGCACAGCTTGATGTTTATGTCTAATAAACCAGTTGGAAGGTATTTCTTCCAAACTTCTCTTACTTCTCTTATACACTCTTCACTCTAAGATTTAGAAATGGGGTACAGAAAATTATTCATAAGCCTTTGTTAAAAGGAAAACACTCTAAGATATTCCCCATAAGACATTTTTAGTCAAAAAACCCCCAAAATATTAATGATTGTACTGTTCTGTTAAAGAATTGCAGAGAACTCTCCAAGTTAAAACATTAATTAAGGAAATGACAACACTGCTCTGAGGGCACTGGAAGGAGCATGAGAAACTCAAAATCTTTGAAAGAATTTCAGCAGGAAATGCTCTGGTGAGACACAGGCTACTGAGTGGTCAAAGTTATGGCCTGAGTTCTAGGGAAAAATTCATGGAATCCCTTCCTGCTTTTTTTCCTGTGCCTGTTCCATGGCCTAAAGACTGTGTGATTCCTAGAAGGTTATTTCTGAGGATTTTGATATGAGCCTCTTTGTGTTTTAAGAACTCTCAAATTCCCAGCAGCCATTCATGAGTATTTTTAATCATTGTAGCTGTGAGGATACTCTTGCAGATAAGACTGAAGCAAAAATTGTAGGACTACACAGGCAGAAAAATCCAAACAAGTTTACTCATTCCCAGTTTTCAGATAATCTTTGTTAGTCTGACTCCTATTTGAGCCATGTGGAGGTGACAAACATTTTTACTGCTGAAAGTTAAAGAGCATGTGCTTGAATGTTTACTCCTTTACTCAGGATTTCTGTATCAACTCTACTTTTGGAGTTTATTCTTCCATTAATAAAAGTATAAGCATTTTAGTCCTTGAATGCTGAGAGACTGCCTCAGATTTTATTAATCTGGATTTCTGAGAATCATAGAATCATAGAGTGGTGTGGGTTGGAAGACACCTTGAAGATCATGTAGTTCCAACCCCCTGCCACAGGGGCTTGGAACATAAGTCATAAAAATTTAATTTGTCTCCTAATGGATTAATAAAAAGAAAGGAAAGATGGATATTAATGGGAAAAAAGATCCAATCAAACCAGATGTACAGAGGCTCTTTAGAGTAAACCTGGTCCATGGAGCAGAAATAAGAGCTGAAATCTTACCTAAACTCATAGTATTAAACTGGGAAACAATAGGAAATTGCAGATAGGAAGATGATTATGTAGTGACAAAAGGACCATGGCCTACCTCCTTTTGCCTTTCCTTAGCTTTGTAAAGATGTGTAACAGAACACTAAACATGATGAATCTTCCTTAAACTAATGCAAAGTAATCACAAGCAGTTATTCTGTGGGGAGTGAGCATTCACACACGTGAAACACAAATCTGAACTCAATTCAGTTGTAGTGAATGTAGAACAAACACAGAGCAAGGTGTAGAGCATGCACAACATACAGAGACCTGCTTGTGAAAAGCAGTGGGGAAATTTGAAAAGGAACAAAAAGCCAATCTTGAGGTGACTTTGAAAATAACAAATTAGTGATCTAGGCATACTTTACACAACCATAAATGACATTGTTTAGTGATATATATTTTTCTTTTTCAATTACTATATCACAAAATTAATAATTATGCAAACCTGCTACCATTTAAGATATGAAAAATATTAATGTTGGATACCCCTATAAAACTTGAACACTGTGGAGGGGTTGGCTTGAGATAAATGCAATTTTGGAGTTTATAGTGTCAAAAATTGACTTGAAAACAGATTCTGAGCTGAGGTAAAGATTTTCCGTGGGAGGTTAGATTATTGCTCACTCATATAAACTTTGGCAACACATGAGGAGTGGATTATGTGAAAGCAGGCAAAGCAGGAGCCTTTGGACTTGGAGTGTCCTTCCTGGGCTCTGGCTGGATGCCCTCTCCTCTGTGGCAACTGATCATTTTGTCTAATCCCTTCTCTCTCCTACTTTCTCAGTCTATAATTCCTTTCCTTATCTGTTTTTCTTCCACTTGCCTTCCTTACTTTCTGTCTCCCTTGCTTTTAGCATCCATGTCCCCTTTTTTCACCCCCACTTTTTTGGCTTATTCCTAGCTTACTAACCTATTTTTCTCTTCCAAAGAAACAAGAATAACTCCTTGATCAGTTTGCATTGTGTTTATATTCTTTCCTCTATATTTTATCTGTTTTGGCTGCTCAGGCTCCATGCTCTTTTCCTGTAATGGGCTAATCTCATACTGTGTTTACAATACTGAGTCCTCACTCTGGGTCAGCCCTGAAATAGGAGTTTTCTGATTACACTTGGTTACTATGGTTATTCTAAAAATAATTAGAGAGTAATTGCTTAAGGGTATATGTAAATACTGAGTGCTTAAGTGTCAGTTTTGACTCTGAAGAAATCATTTGAATAAATGAATATTCTTTAGAATTTGAGATGACATAGTGAATTGATTACTAATAGACTGTGCCTTAATAATGAATGCTGTGGTTTTGAAAAAGTAATTTTAGATGCCTAATTTGGAAGTAGGAATCTTGATTATCAGAAGTCAAATGTTCTTTGGAAAGCAGCTTTTGGGGTCTTAATGAGCCCAAAATTGAATGTGATCAAAATTATATTTCTCTGCAAAGTCCTGGCTTACAAAACTGAATCACCTTCAACTCCTGCTAACTTAAATATAACAATCACAGAAGAGTGTGATTCATTTGCCTCTTTTCCCCAATTCCCTCTTCAGGAATTCACAGTTTCTGTCTTGCTCCACTGCTCTGTACCTTTTCCACTGGCATCCAGTTGTTGTTTCTTTACTTGCAGAGCTGTACATGTTTCAAACAAGTTGAAGGAATTTGGTGTGTGTACCTTGCCTGTTTAGGTACTCCCTGCATGGATGCCAGCAATTCTTGGTGGCCAGGGTGGTCCCTTGTTGATTCTAGGCTGCCTTGAACCCCAACCAACCATTTGAGAAGGAGACAGTGATGCTTCTTGCTCAGGACAAGGCCAGGCATAGCAGCACCATGCTGAAAGATTCCTACAAGAATGCTCATTCTATGGCAAAACTCCTGCTGGAGCTCTGCTATTTATTTCTGCTTACTGTGAGAGCAAGTCCTAATGGACCCTGGCTCTAGCAGGTGGCTCTGCAGTGTGAATGGATCACAAATGTGTTTTGGTGTTGCAGGGAATTGGAGAGCTGGGAAACAGGATTGGCTCAGTTGGTGTGTGATGTGAGGAGGTCAGAGCAATAGGTGATAGAGGCCACAGGGCCTATCTACCTGACACCTCTTGGAATTGGCTCTGCCCTGTGTACCTGCATTAGCCACATGCAAGTACCCTGGAACAACAAAGCATAGTTATTTGTGTCAATATTAATGAATCTTTGCCAATTTCAGCTTAAACTTATGTGTTATTCACCCATTTCTCTGTAATTTATTGCACGGGGGAATCTTGTCACAGTCACAAAAAGCAGCTCCTTTGTGCCTTTCTGCTTTGCCAGTGAGAGATGAAGTGATTAACACAGCAGAGACATGAATCCCGAGTGCATGAGTTAAACTAATGGGAGCTCAGCTGTTGCACCACCAGTAAATAGGAAGAGAAACTTTTCATCTTCTTGACACTGAAGAGTCCTGCTTCATCATCCCCTTTTCTCTGCTTGTTTTCATTGCAAAATTCTCATTATCAGAAGTAGGAACTGACATCTGCTGGAGAGAGTTCTTATGGATGACTGTTTTCCTGTTAAAAGGGGCAAAAATCTGATGGGCAAAAGAAAGGAAGGAGACTATACTGACACTTTTTCTGCTGGACTTGAAGGGGGGAAACTAACAGTACAAATTAATTATAAGGTTTCTTTTTCATTTGCTGGAGGATAAATCTATGTAAAAAGCCTCATAGTTCCAACCCTATCCAAGGGAAAGTCAGATCTGCTTACATTCCATCAATCATCCCATTTTTCTATGGGTATCCATCTTCAGACTTGAAGCCAGAGCAAAAGGGTAAGTGGGATAAGCAGTTGGAGGGATAGACAGATTTAGCAGAAAGGAAAACTAAAGGCCTGGGGAGGTGTGAGAAGACGTGACAGCAGAAAGGAGTGAAGGTGTGCTCTACAGGGGTGTGGTCACATTGCATAGATGGCTAAGGGGGAATTACATGAGAAATGCCAATAATTGCAAGGGGGACCTTTCAGGAAAGGAATCTCTCAAAGCCTAGGTAGCCATAATAATAATAATACTATATAATAGAGAGATGACCTCAGTAATGGGATTGGAAATACCAACTTTGGGTACAGACAGTGGCCTGGGCTTAGCTGGATTTCACAGGTGGTTAACGGGAAGCTAGCTGAGAAACAGTGAAATTCACAGATAATTGGAGGGGGTCTATATGGGAGTGAAATCTTACAATACCAACAGAACTCGGGTAACCTTGTCAACATGTAGTAGAAAGCTTAGATGGCCTAGATAATGGGATCAGGAACTACAAACGAGGGCATAGGAGTAGCAAAATTTGAACCACTGGGAAAAGCGTGCAGGAGCGGTTTTTTCCTCCCGTGGAGAGGAAAGGCAGATACAAACGGGGGAAGAATGAGCATGGAAAAAGGAGAGAGCAGGGAGATGAAAAAGGCTGGTTAAGCAGGAGCAGGCTGCTGGTCAGCACTGCCTGCTGTCATCCCAGCTTATCTTTAGCTCCGTTCCTGGCTGTTTTCAGTGTGAATAGGCTGGCTCTGCGTGCCTGCGGGCACCCAGCTGACCCTGTGCCCGTGGATCTGTGCCCCTGTCACAAGCCCGACACCGAGGGACTGCAGGAGCCCCTGTGTGTGACTGGGCTGGGAGCCACCCTGGGTGGGAGCACACCGAGCCTGGGAGGGCACCTCCCCTGCGTCCCCACGCCTCCGGCTTCACCTTCGCTTCGCACCGGGGAAAGTGTCACGCCGTGTGCAGGGAGGGCAGGACGTAGTGTGAAAAACCGTCCCCCAGTAAATTCCTGTCTCCTTGGACAGCGTGCTGCATGCATCAGTAGTGATTGCCATGGCATGTTACAGAAATAGCTCCCCTCCCTCCCCTCCAGGAACTCAAATTCTCGCAGCTGGGTGCACAGTTGTGACAAATCAGCCTCAGCTTGGCTCCTCAGGGCACGCAGCCTCGGGCAGAGCCATCTCTTGCTGCCTGCACCACGAGTCAGAAGGAGCTAGAAAGAGCTCTCGGTAAAGCCACATTGCCTCTGGACCTCCTGTCCCAGCTCTGTGGTATGGGTACGAGTCTATGCTGTCCCCAGATAGGCTCTGACAGAACCATCTGGGTGTGCTGCAGGTGATAGGAGCTCGGGAAGGAATTAGCAGTTGTCACAAGTGAGCCGGGGAGGCAGGTGAGTGTGGCATCGTGAGAAATTCACGGGCAGAGAGAGGAGCTCTCCTCAACAGGAGACAGATACTGGGGCTGGAAAAATGCAGGAATTTAGGAGAGGATGCCACACAAACCCAGCAGAAACAGGTAGATTTGGAAGGCAGGTGAATCAGAGCAGTGAAAGCTTGGCAATGTCAAAGATTTTCTCTTGTAAGTGTGTGTGCCTGAAGCAACAAATATCTCGATTTATCTTCTGCGTGGTTAGGATCTTCTTCCAAGCTTTTTTATCTTCTTATCTGAAACTTTTTCAAAATGCACATGCAAAGTAAGCTAAACATCACATCTAAGACTACTGCAATAGTTGCATTTCCTCTCCTTATTTCCCTTTGATTCACCTGAAGATGTTACATGATGTGTTTGTTACTGAAATACCATGAAGAACTGGCAGGTTGCCCAAAGTGCCCCAGCATCTTCATTGGAGGAATGAGAGTCTTGGGCTTCTTGTGTAGTGTGAGGGTTCAACAGATTCAAGACCTATTCCTGACTTATTTTGAGACTTGAAACAAAACCTATGGATATATTACTGGCTAAAGCCTTTCAACTGTGAACTAGAAGATGATGTGAAACAAGGTTAATATTTGCCAGTTTTATTTGGGGTTTTGGGTGGATATGAACCATAAAGGCATTATTACCATGTATCTCAGAAGATGTGCTTTTTTGTAGTAGTATTAGATTTCTCCAAGCCATTAACAGAGATACTTGATAGTTTTATAATATGTTTATGTTGATTTATAGTATTAGTACCCAGAAGAGTGGCTTGTTGCCTTTGCTAGGATTGTTCCACCTTTCCTAAAAGGTATGGATCAGTCACTTGAGCCCATTCAGTGACACAGTGCAACTTGTTTAATGCACAAAAGAGGTGGTGACGTGCAGTCTTCTTAATCATGATGTCAGTAACATAAGAATGGCACGATAAATAAAAATGACAGTCCACTTAGATTCTTTGCATGGCTTGTCAGTTCTAATTCTCACCCATGTTTCTAAATATTCTCAAACATGTCAGGAGCATAACATGCTTTGAATAACTAAAAGTGTCATTTAAAATCTATCAGAATCTAATGCAGATCAGCACTCCAGTCTTACTGCATCTTGTGCCTTAAAGATCAGCTGTGCAGAAAAACTGCTACCCATGGACCTGTTTTTTTTTCTTCATTGATTTGTACACATGGTGTTGACATGAAAATATTTAAAAACCTATCAGTAGAGTGTGTCCACCCATGTTTTTCTGACTACATAAATACCAGTGTGGCTGCAGCCCAGCTGAAAACTAGGACATTTTCTTCCCTTTCCTTGAATTTTGTCCCCATTATTATCATGAGTATCAATAAGATATTTTGGTTTTGATGTTAAAGGCCTATACAGACTGTCACTGTTATCTAGGCTAATCCATGAGGCAACACAGGTCACAAACTTCACCTTCAACCAGTTTGGGGGATAAACTGGCACATATATTTCAGAAAGAAACCCAGGCTTGATGTGTAAAGTGTGAATAATGGAGTTGCCAGAGCACACCTTGCTGAGGTGTTTCAGCAGCTGATGTTTCTCAGGGGTAAAGTGTGACCTTCTTGTCATTAATTTTGCTGATGCTCCATATCTGAGCGTGCTGATTGTTGCAATGATGCTGAATATTGTCTTCCAGATTAAATAAACCTTTTCAGAAGGAAAACTCAGTGTTTTGCTACTATCAATCTATAAAAGCTGTTATCAGCTCTTACAAAGCTTTCCTGCACTTTTTCATTCCCTCCTAGTAAAGTCAGAAATGAGAATAAATTAGGTATATTTCACTTGTGTCAGTGTTTTCATTTGACTTTGTAAAACCATTCAAAAATTGTGCTTAGACAGAGACCTATGCTTTAAGTAAAGAAGGGTCTTTTAGTGGAAAGTGAAATAGTGAAAAGGGCTGATGTTGGGTAAGCTTTTCTTTTTTCATCCTCATTGCAAAATCCTATTTTGAGGTAAAGTATAAAGGGAGAACAGATTTTTAAAAAACGTTCATATTTTATAATCTCCTTTTTTCTTAAATTTTCTTTCTTCTAAATTTTTTTTTCTGTGTTAATGTAGGAAGGCATTAATATTCCAAGATGTCTATGTAGCTTGTTTAATTACCTCCATTTAATAACTTTTACAAACCAGGTGTTTTCATCTGTTGTCTCAGAGAAAAAGCTCTGCATGAGTAGCAGGTGGTAAATAACCTTCAGAAAGGAGATAATTCCAGGCAATCCATATTTTTAATATTTACTTTTTTGATTAAATAAAGAAGATATGTGTCCATAATACTTTAAATTTTCACTGTTTTCCAAACAGAGTGTTAATGTATCTCTTTGAGTAAACTTGAGAAAAAGCAGAAAAGAACTAATTTATGTTACATGAGTAGTCATACACAGACATTCAAAGTACTGCCAAAGTTTCTATCAAGCATTCATTGCCAGCCTTGTTCAGAAGGGTCACAGAAGTATTTTCCAGCAAGCATGTCCCCAGGAGTAAAATCTGGACTGCTGAATTGCATGTTTATGCTGTTGCTATCTTCTCTTTCTGTAAAGGGAATTTAATGAATGGTCTGGACCTGAGTGTCCCACTGGTTGAGGTCCCTTCTGATTGCAGTCTATGTGATCTTAATATATTGAAGATACTCCCCCCTTCCCATTTATGAACGTCTGGTTTAGTTCACAGAGGCTATTGCTATGTGCAGACTACTATTGTGCTTTTCAAGCTGCTTTTTGAGCAGCTAACACAGAGATAAAGAAATTGTTATAAAAAAGAGTAGAAATATTTTTCATTTAATAGGATTCTACAAAAATTGCTTGGAGCTGTTCGATTTCTTTTCCTCAGAAGTTTATATGATGGAGCATATAACTCCACAATAAATATCTATTTGGCCCATGTTCTTACTTGTAACTTCTGCCAATTTCCCCCTCCCTTTTCCCTGTCTCCAGCAGGCTCTCAGCTGCTTGTGGCTTAGCCCTCACCCTGTGCTCCATCCTGGACCTCTGTTCCCACTGGGAGAGGCTACCCCAGAGAGCCAGCTAGGAGCTGCAGTGCCAGGGCATTGAAGCAGCTCCCTGCCCAGTGTATTCCCTCCAGACTACACCACTCAGGCTTACATTTCTGGGAATGGTGCCAGTCTTTTATTGACTTGTAGGTGAAGTTCATGGCAGGAGGTGGTTCCCATCCCCACTTGTGGCACGTGGTGCTGGAAGGAATGGTGGGTCAGAGCATGGTTCTTTACCCAGAACATGCTGCCTCCACAGCCCACTGTCTTCTGGAGAATGCCTTCTGAATGAGTAAAGAAGTGGGTTTAGATTCTTTGGTTTGCAATTTGGGATACACCAAAGAGGAAAAATTCTTCAATATTTGTCCTGCTTTTTTGGTTTTCTTTAAATGAGTATTTTCTGCAATAACTATATGTTCCCCAGGCCTTGGTGGGTAAGTGGTTACACAAAAACATCAGTAACCAGAGCTGTGCAAAGCTTTGCCAGAGTTACCTGCTGCCTTCTTACTTCAGGCTGTGATCTCTCCAGATCTCAGAAATGGCAGAAATGGGGTACCAAGCACAAAAAGTGTCCAAGCAGGAAAGCCCAGGCTGTGATGGAAAGGAAGCAGACAGCAGTTTCCATTTTGGGGCCACTGAAGCAAAGCAGGAATCACTCATGTCAGAAGGGCCTATGCTCCCAAAGACCATTTTCATGTATCTTTTCAAATGATGAGGCTTTAACTGGATGAAATCAGTCAATAGCACCTGACTGTACCTCAGAGGAGTCACTCATAAGCCTACTTCATTTGTTCATAGCCCTTTCTCTGTTTCAGCTGACCACAGTGGTTCTAATCTCCTGACCTGAGCTGGCACTTGGCATTGCAGGGTGCTGCTAACTCTCAAACCAATCTCTCCCTTATTTAATTTAATTTCTAACTTTTAATACTGTAATTACCCCGGGGATATCAGAGTGTCTAATTTGCAGAGACAAATAAGCTTATTTTTTGAATGCAATCATTCAAGTCTCTCAGCATACTGTGATGCTCAGGGTACAATACAAGTAGGGAATTCTGCCAGCAGGGGCATTTGATAGAAAATTGGAGGATGTATTTAATAAAAATCAATCTTTTTTTGATGTTTCTTGCTAATCAGCCAAAAAAAAGTTAATACAGTGTGAGAAATTACTTGGAAGTAATGAAGAAGAAAACAGAAAATAGTTGTCACGTTACTTTATAAATCTCTGAATGTCTGCTTGCTTCACCAGCTCAAAATGTTGAAAAAATTGACATGTAGCATAGACCTGTAAAGTGCAGAAAGAACAATAAAGCAGAAGAACATGTGGAATTGCTCCCCTGCTAAAAGAGATTAAACATTTTCAGGATTTCTAGCTTGGAGAAAAAAAATTTACCAGAGGGCAAATAATGCAATGTTATGAGCTGCCTGGAGAGAGTGAATAGAGAATAATTATTTACTGTTTCTCACTGTGTAAGATCTAAGGAAGATGAAACAATTGAAGCAGACTGATGAAAACTGGCAAAATACAACAGTGAAAGATGTTCCTTAAGCATCTGCCTCTGCTCAGGTCCCAGTCAGGATTCAGGCTCTGGGATAGGTGCTGTAATATTCTGCTCCCACTGTGAGGCAGAGAAGTGATACAATACTCAATTTATACCAGCCCTTAGGAACTGAACACCCACCATCAGGGGGGGAGTTTGAGGCAGTGCAATCCTTTTAATCCAGTTCTTCCTAAATTCTTCTTTAAAGCCTTAGTTTATTATTTTTCTTTGTGTTTTGAAGAGGCAACACCCTTCCAAAAATCCTTCATTTAAAAAGAGAAGTCTTTTTAAAAAAAAAACCAAAAAAAACCCACCAAAAAACAAAAAGGATTAGGTCAGTGTGACCACAGAGCTGAGCCTTTCAGCCAGGTCCTTTTAAGTCATCAGCTGAGGTTATTCAAGCACTGTGCTTTTTGCAGGAGGCAGAATCACCTCCTATTCCCACTGTTTATGGCTTGGCACAAACATCTGTGAACAGGCTGCTTGTATTATTCTGGTCTCATCTCTGGCAGCACCTTGTTTGCTCACGTTGTTGGACTGCTCTGACAGTAATTGTCTGAGTATTATGAAAAGTGGGGCTTTAATAATTAACTGCCTTTATTTACAGAGGTACCCATATGGTGTGAAATCTACTGCTGAAATGTGCTGTACTCTGTAATACTGACTTGATGGCGTAGCACTGAGTGCCTGAAACTGGGCTAGGGCTCTAAAAATGGGGTTTAACATACAGGGGGAAAGATAGCCCAGGCAAATTCTAGAACACATGCAAACTGTGTTTGTTGCCAGCTATTTAAACCAAGACATGTGTTTATTTATTTGTCTTATTTGTGTCCTGGGGGAATCAATTCTCTCAATTTTTGTCTCTAGGTTAGGAGGATTCTTTGTTGGAAGTACTCTCTGTAGTTGCACCAACTCAGAGCATTGCAAAGTTGCCTGGCACATTTTGGAGTAGCTTTGTATTTGTTTGTTTTCATGTGACAGTGTCCATTATCTTACAGAGGGTAGGAGAAAAACTAGAAATTGTAGTTTACTGGTATCTGCTCAGTCTCACCTAAATTCATCATGAGGGAGCTCTGTTTGTGCAGAATCTCTGCCCAGGGGTTCCAGAGTCAGAGTCTTTAGGGTAAAGAAGGGACTGGCTTCCCCCAGTGAAAATGTGGAGCTTCACAGCTCCAAAAGTCAGGAAATCATCCAGAGAGTGAATTTTGCTGACAGCGGCTAAGTCAAGTCATATTTTAAGCACAATCAACACAAGGCACCTTCATTTGATGCTTGATTGTCCATTAGGATCTTTCTTCTTTGTACAAGAATGTGAGACAGAATCATTATACAATGATACTAACAAGATTCAAAAAGCCTGAAAGATTGTTTTTCTGAGATTTCTGTTTTTTTTTTTGTAAAGTAGAGATGTGTGTTAAGAAGAAACCAATTTTGATCTCAGTGTAAATTTTTGGTGCCAGGTATAAATCAAAAATCTAAATTAGAAAATGCAGCTATTGCTAAATGAATATAGCAGGAAAAGCAAGAAAAAGAGCATGAGAGAGAATTAGATACATTTATGATCCCAGTCTGTTTTGGTAATACTGATAATTGACTCTCATATATAGATATCTGTACTGATAATCATTGGTGTACTGATGTCTGTATCTACGCACACTGATAGTTACTGATATGTAGAGGTTATTATCAAAACAGTAGTTAGATGTGTCTGAGCTTTGAGTCTGACTGAATTATTGACCTCACATTCTGAGTTACCTAAAAGTATAAGCCCTTGTGGATTAGGCTAAGTGTACTTCTGTTAAATAAGAAAAACTATGCAAAGGACACAGATTTTTAAATACCAGGGAGAGGATACGACTAGAAGTGGATATAGATCTATGATACTCTATTGATGGTGCTTCCCAAACCTGTGAGAAACTTGTTCCTTATAAGCTCCCCTGGCATTGTGTCCACACAGCCCACAGATCAAGACTGACCATCCTAAAGCTTGTCATTTTCAGACTGTGCAAAAAGAAATGTTAGAAACTGTTGTAGTAGATCTTCTTTCAGACAAGGTCTAATTTACAAATAGATTCCCTGACCCAGCAAAGGACAGAAGTACATGCTTTAAATGTGTAAATATTTGCCTCCTGAAATTCAAATTTAGTAAAGACATTGGACACATTATTTAGACTTAAGATCATAGTGATTTTGTTCCTTCCTCTGTTTCTTATATTGTTGCTTCATTTGCACTGCAGAGGTATCCTCTTGATCAAAATTTGACATTAAATCTTCCTTCCTTTCCTTTCCCATTTTTCCCTCAAATCACTTTCTTGAGTAAAAAAACAAGTAGGGAAAGGAAGCAAGGTAGTAGCAAGTATTTCAAGGTTACCTTGGCATCCTAAATCACTGAACAGTTGAAGCTGGCACTAGAGTTTTGTTTGAACTCTGGCAGTTTATTTCAAGGCATTATTATTTTTCTAAGAAAAAGAAGAAGGGAAAGGGAAAGAAAAGAAGATTTCTGGGCTATAACAACATTCTACTTATTCTGTATTTCACTTGCTCTCTCTGACCCTGGTAGAGAAATCTTCCTCTGAAGTTTCTAGTCATGCTGTCTTCATTTTCACTTTAAAGTCATCCTTTATCACCATAACAATAACAGCATCCATGAAGTACTTAGTAAACTGAGAAAAAATTAATTGCTGCATGCCTTGAGATGGGCAATAAAAATGCTGTTGCATTTTGTTTTTCCCCCAGGAATTCAGACCTTGAATGTCATACAGCTGAAAAGGTTGTTTTTGCTAGCTATAGATTTTTGGGGGGGCTGAAGAGAATGGCCTGAAGTCCACGTGGTGAGGACTTTGCCTGGTGTTTTCCTAAGGGCAGCCTCATTTGAGAAAGAGTTTATCAAACAGGTTGCTGGACAGTTATAGAGGAGAGTAAGAAAAGGCAATATGATATCTGAAAAGAGGAAGCTGTTCATGTACAGCCCATATGAACAGCTTGCAGCTAAGCTTTTGTGAGCTCCTCTTTAAGTAGAACCCACTAGGTTTCATAAACATTATTGTACATGGGTGCAAGATTGAATCCCAGTCACACAACAGGAACAAATGACAAAGGAAATTTGTACTTTCTTCTGAGAGTTTGAAACATCTATTATGGCATGACAAATGTAAATGTGTTGATGAGGAGGGAAAAATCACTATACTTGACGATTAATTTTAGTTGCTGGAAGTGACTGACCTTTGAAGCATTAAAAACTGTTTATTAAATAAAGCAAAAGGATATAATCAATTTCCCTTCATCCTGCTGTGGAAATTAACACAGAATCTGTTGCAGTTTAGGTAAACTCAATGACATTTGTACCATATAGAGTCTTTTATTCAAGATAATTTTCAATATATGTTATGTGTCCACTGCTTCAGTGAAAAGAATAGATCTGAAAAGTAAAACACAATGATGTATAGATTTCATCTTTGTGTAAAAATGAGTGATCTTCTTCCTTTCTCTGAAGAGGTAATTTTACCCACATCTTTACCACTGTGCAAGTGTTTGACCCTGTACTTCTCAATAACATTATTAATCATATAATAATAAAACCTTCACTCAAACAAGTCCACCACTTTTTTGGGGGAAGTTGTTTTGGCCGATTAATTTTTGCCCATCTGTGTTTCTGTGTGTGGGTTGTAAATATTGTCAATATTTTAAGGCTTTGCAACAACAACAACAACAACAAAAAATTAAAATGCTCTTTCATTTTGTTTCATTTAAGATTGCTTTATGGCCCATTAAATCAGATTGCTGGTTGCTACTGAGGAATGTTGCTCCAGTCTGCATTTACATGGCTCAACTGTAGTTTGTTTACAGGTGCTGTACTTTGTGAAACTGCCTTGTTCCATACATTAATCCAAGCTAGGATTTAAAGCACATGAAAGAGGCTAATTCCTATTCACCTGTCTCTATAATTGATTCTCTAAGGATTTTGGTCATAACAGAACCCCACAGTGAGATTTCAAATTTTGGGACTGCCCTCCATGAGCTGTTTCTGGTTTTGTTTGTGTGTGTTGATTTGTTGTTGTGACTCTGTTTGTTTAGGTTTTGTTAGTTTGGTTTGTTTTTTTGTGTTTTGAGTTTTCTTTCCCCTGCTATTTTCAAGGTAGTTAAGTGAGGCTTTTATGCATGAGTAACAAACTAAAGGGAAAAAAATGAGCATCTGAACCTGGATCATGGTCAAAGCTTTTTTGGTGGAGGCATTTTTGTCGGTCTGCGCTCTTTGCTGTATTATTTTTCTTTTGGGGGAATTTCTTTACACATCATATTCACCTAAGAGTGGGCTTTTCAGACATTGCAATCAGGTCTTGAAAAATTTCTTAGATAACAACGATGCAATGTAGGTAACACAGTGTGTGGTAGTTGGGAGTGGGGCTGGCCCAGCCTCATCCCCAGTGGGCACAGCTGTGAGCAGCAGGTGAGCAGCACTGACAGCAATGAGCCATGGAGTGCCCAGGGGCACTGAGCAACCACCCAAGGGAGCAGAGGGCACACAGGGGCAGTGCATCAACAGGAGGGGATAAAAGGTGGGGCTGAAGAACAAGAAGAGTGGATGCTTGCAGCCTTCTGAAGTGCCAGGCTGTTACTCTGTGTGGGCTGAAGCTTTCTGAAATTGTATGATGATCCTCTGTGTATGGTGGCTCTCTCAGCTATGGCATGTGCTGTGGTGTATGCTGTGACACTGTGATCCTGTGCAAAGGTGACCCAAATTCAAGAATTCCCAGCAATCTGTTTAATCTAGCAGTGTAAATCAACATGAGATCGTGGTAGTCAGGTGAGAGTTGGTGAAAAGCTGTTGTTTGTCTGAATTCTTGGTAAAGTAGGTGTACATATTGTCCTTTTACAGGGGATGTGTGTGTGATGCAATTAAGTAGGACATGACTGAATTTGCTTTTGCTGTGCCTTAGGTATAGGAATACTACTGATGTTAAGAGTTAGAAAATGTTATGTAGGTTTAAAGTCACCAGAAAATACTGCATGCTGGAGTAAAATTACTTTCATTGTGGAACGTCCAGTGAAACTTGTCTGAAAGGAATTGATGAAGGTGGTTCTTTGCTGAAATGCTTTGTATCATCTCACTGATGGCTGCATCCCTGTGAGTCCTGTAGCACATTTTATATATTTATTACCCATGTGTTCCTTGCCTGGTGTGTTTTGTGATCATTCATGCTGGGTTACATCAGTTTTACTGTGTTACCTCAGTCAACGAGATGTGAACTGGAAAAACCTGCTGTAAGAGGAGATGGACATGTTAGGATAAAATGATTTGCTAAATGTGTCTAGAGATTTGAGGAAAAAATGTTTTCTTTTTTCTCCCGGAAATTCTGAGGGTTTTGTGTTGAAAACACATATTTAGAGGTGCTTATTACTGAAGTAGGTCTAAAGTATAGGAGCAAAAAAACTCAGAAGATATCTGTTTGTGTAATTAAATGTATTTCTAATTGGTGTTGTGTCTGAATGCAAATGAGAAAAGGATGTAGAGAGAGTTGCTGCATATTCTGTACAGAAACTTGGAAGAAGAGGTGAAATGCAACTTTCTCTTTGTTCATACCTTGCTTTCCTGCTAATTTTTACTCTAAACTCTGTGTCCTGTTCTGGAAATTTCAGTCTTTCCCCTGGGAGGAAATATGAGCCCTGAGAGGGATTTAGATTGGATGTCCATTTGGGATTTTATTTCAGAAACTCTATATATTTAAACTTTGAAATTATTGGAGAACAAGTAAATCCAGAAATTCTGTTGTGCTTATAACACTCTCCTGAGTCTGTATAATTCTACACCTCAATTTTATTCCTTTTAGGGATACATAATGGGAATAAAAATATCCCTTGTTCTTTGTTGAAAACAAGTTTGATAGCCAAGAGAAGGAAAAGTTTCATTAGTTCTGTTTCATTATTGATAGTCAAGAAGAAAGTGCTGCTTTAGGAACACCAGGAGGGGTGAAAGGTGCTTACAGATATTCCCTTGGCTTGGAAAGGGAGTAAACCTCTATCCACATTTCTTCCCCTCCCTTCTCATATTCAGGATGACAGTCTCATCATAATGTGGTTGGGAAATTTTGTCATAATCAGAGAAACTCATCTTGTGGCTTGAACCTTTCATGAATGCATATTTACTTTCCAGTGGAAATTTCTGTTTCTCGTCAAACAGAGTTAGAGATAGCAAAGATCCTTTGCTGACACCTCAATACCTTTGCTCCCTTACATTGGAAAATGTATTTTGTTTGCATGCTAATGTTATCCTGAGCTGACCTTGTAAAACCAGGATCTTGAAATTTGTCTGTCTAAAGCTGACCTTCATGCAGGGCTTAGAAAAAAAAGAAATTAGCCCCTAGCCAATGCTAGCTTATTGTAGTAAAATTAGTTTTTAAGGTCAATCTTTTTCCCAGAGCTGTCTTTTTTCCTGTGAAATATTAGGAACTGGTTTCTGTATTGGTCATGTTGCTTTGGTACTTCACTTGAGTTTAACATTAAAAAAAACCTCAAAAACTTTCACTTGCATCTTAATTTTGTTTTGAACTAGAAACTATTCTGAAACAGGTTCCTCAGCATTTGCTCGTTGGACTGCAGTTCCCTTGAGGTTCCTGGTACTCAGCTGAGATCCTAACTTATGGAACTAAGTGAAAAAATTCAGTAGAATCCAAGATTTTATCTGATTTTAGGAATAGGTTCAGAAAAAAAAAGGTATACATATTTATGGAACAGTGCAACATTCTAAACCTAATTCTTTTTCTAATTCAGAACAAAATCTGAAAATTCTGTAATTTGTTTGGTAGAACAAAAAACAAGAGTAAGAAACTAAAACAATTAAAAACATTTCATTTTTAATAGCATCAAATGTTATGTTAAAACCTTTTCCGAGATAAAACTTTTCTTTATTTTGTTAAAGTGAGTGACTTTAATGTGGAAGAAAAAAATAAAGGTTTATTGGTTTCCTCTAACACATTTATATTTAAAACATGTTAGCAGATTTTGAATATGTCCATAATGTTATGTTTTTATAAGCTGAGATACTCCTTTTCTGGTCATTGCATAGGAACAATAATGTAGAAAGAAGTGTGTATTGGCTCATTGATTTCTTTTGGAAATCACTAGACACAGCTGCATTGTAATTCTGTCTTCCTAATATTTGCTTCCCATTTCTTGCACTGTCATTCTATCAATATTCATTTCTCATACATAGCTTTTTGTCCATTCTGTTTGATTCTTGCTGATCATGTAGTGCCTGCACCTCTATTATGTGTTTAATAATTTTCAGCCTATTAGTTTTCATTTTCAGAGTATAATCATAACTTAAAATAGGAACAGTGCTCATTATCTTATCTTGCTCACACTTTTAAACAAAATATATAGAAGTTATATTCAAATAATTTCATTATCACTAAGTAAATTTACTGTTGTTTTAAAGCCCTATTACTAAGCCCTACGCACGTTTTCTTTTCTTACCCAGTTAATTTCTATCCCAATTTTGTGTAGCTCTCTCAGAGGTGGTTCATGTGGTAAATGTGACCTTACTCAGCAGAAGTGCTGTGGAGTGCACAGGAAGGAAAGGTGTGAAAAGCAAATTCCATCGTGATCAGTGGAGGTCAATGGAGCTTTGTGAAGCCAGCCCACCCACATTTTACTTAGAACTTGCCAGAGTTCTAGAACTCAAGAAAGACTTGTAAATTAATATTTATTAATGTCAGACTTTCATATTTTATTCACCTTTTAGTCCACAAATGTAGGAATATGATTGATATTCTGCAAGAAAATTTGAATCAGCCAACAACATAGCAAAAGCTGTCATAAAGTTTGCCAAATACATCTTTGATGTTAATACAATTTCCATATAACCTTTTCAGAATTATCAGTACCATTATATAAGTAATTTATATAAAATCTATTTCTATGACAACTGAAAGGAAAAAAGAAATAACCAAGCCTGGAAATGAAAGTTTTTTATAAAGAAATTATTTTCTTTCCTAAAAATATCAGCAAAGAATCAGATGACTTTCTTTCTTGGGTAGTCAGTTCTGATACCTTCCAAGTTTGCTGATCTCTTGGAAAAGGATTCAAATGAGCTGACAGTGGAGAAAAAATTCTGGCTACTGTAAATTACTGTTTTAAAATATCTTGGTTTTCAGAAAGAATATATATAAAATATTGTTCATAAAGATAAGTAAATTTGCTCAATGGCAAGTTAAAAACAACCCAACCTCCCTCCCCAATAATCATAAGGTTTGCCTATTCCCATATGAATTTATAGTGTGCTGTTACACATTAAATAGAATTTTATTAATATAAATAGCTAATAATAGGTGAAATGCTACTACAGGGCTTTCAGCTGGAAGAAACATAGGATAAAAATAGGATGAAAAATAAAAATTTTAATGATGCTATGTTAAAAGAGTTGCATTATGCTTTATTAATTTGCCCTTTCCAAGTGAACTGCAGATTGTCTGCCTGTACACAGGCAAGTGTCCTTTGGAGAAGATAACACAGATACTGATGCTCCTGGGTCTGTACTGCACTTCAATTAAGTTGTTTCAAAGTTCCAAGAGACCTTAATTTTCATCATCTATAGAAATAATTGTGGCTGAAGGTATTTACACTGAGATGAGGCAGTTTATGAGATTAGCAGTTCCTTATTGTCTTTTATTTATGGAAGATCAAATTCTGGCTGCTGAGTGAACACAAGCATTATGTGCAGGCTGTTGGTGCCCAACATGAAATGCAAGACTATGCTCAGAGGAAAATGAAAATGGTGAGGGTTTCTATCAGCAATCCAGAAGATTAGAGTCCCTATAATCCTTGCAGCATTTCTCTTGGACTGGCAGCTTGTGCTTCTTAGCAATTAGTGTGGCTGGTATTTGCAGTGTGTACTACTGCACAGCAGTGGGCTTGATGGTAATTCTCCCACTTGTGGTCTGAGCTCAAAAGAACAAGCATGCTTAAGAAAAAGGGGCTGCTGTTTTCTATGAATCTGTTAAAATTTGGGTTTGGTAGAATTAAGTTTATTTAAAGAATGAAAATTCATTGGCCTCTGAAATAAGGAGATACCCACCTAATTTAGTATTCTATGAGAATCCAGTGGATCTGTCAGGAAGCCTTTGGCAGTTCAGATCTAGGGCTTCCTGTCACAACAGGGCACATAGCATTTCTTTTCCACAGTATGCTTGCATGATTTCTTAGCAAGTTATTTACCTGGCAAGATCAGCCCTCAGCAGCTATCTTTCTTTGAACATTTTCCAGAGATCCAGGCTTCCTGTCACCTTGATTTGCCTTTCAAGAACAATAGACTCTTTCAAGTAGCTCCAATGCCATGATTTTGACAATAACTTATTCCTTTCAGTGTATCACCTGTGTCCAAATATCCATGGGTCAAATATTATGTTTTTCATTTGCTAGCCCTTTTCTCAGTAAGCCTGGCAGGCTTTCTGGCTGATCCATTCTCTGCACCATCTGAGACCCTTCTCAAAATGTGGCATTACATTTGCTGTGACTGAGAAGCAGTTTTAATGAAAAGGTAATTGTCAGTTCAGAGATTTCATCTTTGAGTTCCTTTAGGTGTCTCAGATGAATATCATATGGTTCAAACAACTTAATAATTGTGTTTTCTGTTGGAAAGCTTGGCACAGAAGAAAAGAAATACTGGATTAAAATGTGTTTTTCATTACCATGGATCCAGATACTGCATTACTGAAGAGAATGGGATTTTTGCCAGTAGGGAGGACAATCTAGAAGTGTTTAAAGAAAAAATCTTAATAAATTTAAAAAAATTTGAAGTAAAATGCCAATATTGAGGTCTATGATAATGAGGAATAGAGCAAAATTGCATGAAGGGAACTGTGTACAACAGGAATTTTGTAGATTTAGAAGGGGCATTTTGTTCTGTCCTTGAAGGTATTTAAGAGCAGAGTAGGCTGGGGATATAACAGCACACCTGATCTTTCTTGAGGAAGGGGAGCAGTCTCTGTCATTGCTGCTGAAAATGCTGTCAATGGATATAAAACCTTAAAAAGTGATTGTGGAACAGCTTAAAGATGTGGAATGTGCACACAAAGTGGTGCAGTGGCTGGAGGCCAGTGGCACCACAGAGCAGGAATGAACTGCTGGCTGTTGCCAATACCTGGCTGCTGTGTCAGGACAATAATAGCAAAATCTATGTCATAAAAGCATAAAATTGCATGGACTGATATGATTTAACTTCATCTCACTTTCTCAGCCTCCAGACAAGGTGAGATATGTACAGTATGGCTGTATCTGTTTTCCCCAAAAAGAAAATGATGTGATCCATCAAACCAGTTCCAAAGCTTGAGTGTAGATTATTTTTTGAGGTGGTCACTATTTTCTGTAATTCTGTTAGAGAACTAGGCAATTAACCTTCTCACTGGTTTTTTAATTATACATTTTCATATATTTCTGACAGCAATATGCAATCCTAAGGATGCTTTTCCTTGTTTCAACACCTTTTATTCATGTGTCTGCTTTCTCTTCTTTGTCAATAGTTTTTGAATTCTGACTTGAACTGGACTCATGTTTATAATTAAGGCCTGATTATGAGACAGGTGGAATAATCTGTGGGTAAATTAGTCTGTCTTTGTCCTATCATTCCTTCCTGCTGGATGAATGCCTGGGTCACCCACACAAACTAGGGAATCTAAATGCCTAATTTTCCTTTTGTTGAGCTTAAGATCTGCATCCAACAGTTCAAATCCAGTAATAGTCAGATTCTCACAGCAGTATTTTGAGCACTTTAGTGGGTAACTAATGCTCTGTGTATATTTTTATATATTATATATTATATGTTAGTGTTGAAAATTGTCTTACTCTGAAATGCAGTAATTTCTCTTGGAAACCTTATAGGAAGCTTTTAAATAAAACAATTTCAAACACTGAGAAAGAAATGTTCCTTTTTTTCTCTTTAAACCCAAGGAAAGAAAAAACCCTCAGCCAGCTTAAGCCCTAGTTCCCTTTTTAGCATGGTGAATGCTGTCACAAGACAGAAAGAGATGTATTTTTAATGCCTAGATGGGACTGTAGTCACTCTCTAGAAACCTTCAACAAAGCACTTTGTTGTTGTCCTTTTTGGCTCCATTAAAATCCACGTGTCCCTCTTTTGCAAGCAGATCAGTCCAGACAATGGCACTCTCCTGAATTTAGGCTGCCTCCCAGCTTCCAGGGCCATCTTCCCATGGCTGTTACAGTAGGGAGAATTGGAGCCTCTTTGCTTATCTATAATTGCAAGAGAGAATTTGCTCAGACCACTGCAGAGTTAGAGGAGTGTATGATGCTACCAGAGGCAGCCTAGTGAGAAGTACTGACAAACAGAAAAAGGATGGTGCACTAAAAGAACATTCCTAGGTGCCAGAATTATTTCCAAGTTAGCAAAAGAGTGTAAGGGTGGTGGGGTGTTTATGTACAGAAAATAGGGAAACTTCACCCTCTGTCAAGTTTCTCTCTCTATAAAGAGCAATTGCTAGGTAAAAGTAGGCAGAGTTTCATAGTAATGTCAAATTTAGTCTATTTCTAAAAAAATACTTTTTCAGTTTTATTGTATGACATTGTCCAGCTAATTGCTGTCCTGTGTACCCCATAAATTATTCCACAGTATGAAGTAAAAAATCCTATAGAAAAGTGGCTGTGACTTCTTGAGCTGTATTTGTGAGGTGAAACTTGCTGAAATAGTAAGATATTGCTACATAAATGCACTGTTTCAATAGGGATTTTACTGGAGGCATTTCTTAAATTCAGGAAGGAGGGAATGAAAACACACAGGCAGATGAATTCCCTGTGAAAGGGATCTGTGGTAGGATCTGGTTCTAACTCATTTAGAATAGAGACTTCAGTGTCAGTCTCTGACTCCATTTCCTCAGGGCACTAGAGTTAGGGTGAGCTTTGAAGAGGTGGTTGATGGTCCATGACTGAGGATAGAGCTGGACTTCCTTTCTGTCCTGCTTCTGTGAACCTAATCTGTTATGTGAGCTCTGCTGCTCAGCTGATTCCTTGGGGAGTCTGCTGGTCTTCCTAAGCTAGAAGAAAGAGACATGGAAAAAAATTACTTGAAAGGGATCACTGAGAAGCCAGATGAGTCCAGAAATGCTGGAAAGGAAAAGGAGACAATTCAGGCCTGGAAGGATTGGGGAAGTGCAGTTGCATTTGCAAATCACTGGACCAAATGTGAGATATCATAAAAAAATCTGCTGATCTCCTTTCAGCATGACCCTATTTCATATAAATAAACAATTACTGCTCTAAAAGAGTTTCGGTAGTAGAAGCTGATTGATAGAGATTCATTTTTATTATATTTTTAATTTATCTTTGTTCTAATAAAAGAAAGAACTGTGTGTGTTTCACATGTATTCTTCCTTATCTTCCCAGTAGCAGTTCAGTGCAGGGAAATACTGTTTAATGAGCTACTTGGATGATTTTGGCCAATCAATAGGTTCTGAATACATGTGAAATACCATAGGAGTGGTACATAAAATGCCATCAATTTCTCTCAAAATTCACAGCATTCTACTTTTCTGAAGTTTCATATCATACTGTTTTAATGCAAAACTACGTTTTTCTGTCATATTCCTTCTTTTCAACATATAATTTCCAAATACATTCTTACATCTGCAGTTTTGTCTTTTGTTCCAAAATACCTTGAGAATAATTTATGATCTCATCTGGAACATCACTTGGTTATATGAGACTGCTTGCTGACTTAGGTTTTTCTAATTTTTCTTAGCTGTTGTATAAGAAAATTGATTTTTCCTTTCATTTATACCATACTTTTCAATGTTGCCTAAGAGTGGCCACAGAAGCAGAACCACACCACTGAAGTTTTAGAACAACAGAGGAAGTTAAACTAAATTATTTGAGGAGGAATAAACTGTTGAAATAAAAATGTTCTCCTGAGTCTGACTGGAGATCCTTTCAGTCTGTTTAGATTCTTGCATCTATTTAGATGGTGATTGTTGCAGTTGAGATGGACCAGACACCTTTTCTTTGTGCAGTAAAAGCCAGTCTTTATTGTTCACAGCTCATATTTGTATGGTTTTCTATAAACATTGTGTTAAACTTTAATTGGTTAGTAACATGTTACCGAGTTCATTGGTTAGTAGTTGCTAGTGTATGTGCTCACCAAAATCTTTGTACCCCAAAGATGTTTCCATTATTTTCTCCTGGGTACAGATACCTTTTCTCACAGCTTTTGCGGCTGTTAAGCAGAGTCACAGACCTGAACCTTGATTTTACAAGGCCTTTCTTTTATAAGGTTTTACCTATATGCAACAGGTGATGGTGTCAATGACTGTGTCCCCCCAGCCCATTGCTGTGGGTAGTTTATCAAGACATTGCAGCCTTGATGAAATGCTGAGGTCAGGACAGCAGTGACTGCAAAGGGAGCTAGGAGGGATAGGCTCTTTCAGCCCTGTCCCCCAACAGCAGTTTGTACTGATCCCTTCTCCACTGTCTGAGCTAGAGACAGAAATATGTCTATTTTACTGATTTGAGATGTTTTAGTATTTATGAGTCCTGTTGTGCTATGAAAAGCATGACTGCTTCATTCACTAAAACACATACAGATACTGGCAGGTGTGACCTAAAGTGTTTCAGCTCAGAACCTGCCATCTCAGGCAGGGCTCTTTTGCTGGGCAATGTCTGTTTCAGTTGCTCATTTGGTGATGCTTTGATGTACAGATCACAGTGGTATGAGAAACCTGAGAAACAGGAGGCAGTTGGAGGATGGGACCCCCAGAAATTTGTTGGAACAAGTGCTGGATCATTTGGGTCACTTCCTTTCAAATATTAATCGCTACATTTGAAAAAAAAACCAAAAAAAGCGCCAAACCAGAACACATGAAAAAAGGCCTTTTTGCATTCTCTGTGGGTGTCAGGTTATCTTAACACATAACAGAAAACATGGAAGAGAAATAGGGAAATAGTGCAGTCTTTGGATTGATAGGAAATCAATAGTCAGCTGATGAAGAGAGAACCACTTTTCAGCAGCCACAGAACCAACATAGTTAAAAACACATTATGGCTGTTATAAACTAGTTAACACAGGGTCTAAAAGAGCTGCTCTTCTTAAAACCTCATGTTACTCTGTGTAATGGTTTTTTAAAATGTGGTCTGTCTGCTGGTCAGGTAATTAAATTAAATAATAAACCAGTAGTTAATTGTCCACAGTGGCCACTAATGGAGGGATTTCCACTTTAATTATTAATAGCATGCTTTTTGCTCATCATCCTGACTATACTTTCCTTCCTGCTTTACCTTGAGCTCACTTGCCACCTTCATTTTTCTGCATTTTTTATAGAAAGCACAAGTTTTCTTAGTCTCCTTATTTGTCATTTTCTCCATATAATGGTGCTTTCTTGTCCATCTCTGCCAGCAGAACGATTTCTATTGCTGACTTTTCTTTGTATTCACTGGTAGTTGTTGCAACTTTTTCTGGCAGGTAATTACCACAGATGTCATGGATAGCTCTTCCTTTTTTCAGCATTATGTGTTTCAAAGAGTTGTGCATTATGAAATACTTTACTTCTGGACTTCACTGGGTCCTATGACAGACCTTCAGGACTAAAATTCACAGCTTGTGGTCTGGAAAATTCCACTGGGCTTCTCTTGGCCTTCTCTGTGAAGCCAGAGCAGTGAGACAAGGGAATAAAAAAGATAACAAAACGGAAAGGTTGTTTTTACTGTTTGAATCCAGAAGACTTCAGTGCTGGGCTTTTAAGTATCCCAAGTGCAGACTACTGCACATCACTGTGGACGTGATTGCAGCTGGCAGGGTGAAGGAGGACCAAAACTTCCCCACTTTTTATATTTCCATAAATAGCAAAACAGATAATTGATTCTGTATTTCATGTTTGTGACCTCTCCTGGCTTTTGGTGCCTGTGTAAGAAACCATGTGCATGCTCACTGTGGAAGACAAAGCTTGTGCCTCCTCTGTGGTGGAACCAAGTGGGCATTGGAGGTTGTCCTGATTTCTTTAGTTTGTTTCTTGAGGTTTTGTTTGTAATAGGGTGCTCATGGTTCAGATCCTTGGAAGCTTTTAGAGATTGGAGGAGTAGGGAGAACACTTGTGCTATCTTGAGACCATGGTGTGAAGCAAGTGACTGAGCTTTTGCAACACAGGTTATCCAGGGGCCTCTCTGGTGGCCTGGAACACCAAGCCTATAAGGAGGTCCTAAATGGCAACCATTTCTGCAGGCCGTGTCATTTAGTGAGGATATGTTTTTAGAGGAGTGCCAGATTAAGCTGAATTTATATCTGCATGCACAGTTTGGCCTTCTGAGCTGTGCTAGTATTGTCTGTGCAGCTGGACTTGAAAACAGATATGGGGAAAATTTGGGGTTGGTAAGATTTGGGGTTGACAAGCCAGTGAAAAATGTTATCCCAGATCTGCTCTCCATCTGTATTCATTGCAGAACCACACACGTTTTTGTTGGAGTAAGAAGCAGGGAAGAATGTACTTTGTGGGGTGGGGATTGAATGATGTTTACAGGTGCTGCCGCTGAAACAAGAGCTGGTACCATTACAATTTTTAGACATGACTAAAGGGTGATGCAGTGTGTGTTCTGATAATTGCACCTGCCCCTTTGGGCTCCTTTGGAGTGGTGGTCCACTGTCTACAACCAGGAGTCAAGTGGATTTGAACTCTTGTGAAAATGCCACAGATAAAATTGCTTTCTTTGACATGTTGAATAGTCTGTGTTCTTGGTGCTACAGGTACCTTTGTGCCAGCCCCCTTCATTTACACTGGAGTAAAAAACCCCAAATATTTATCACTTCCTTGTGTTACTGCTAAAAATACTCGAGAGCAGGCAGAGAGAGAGAGAAAGCTTTCACCTACAGGATTTTAGACTGTTAAACACAAGGTCTTGTGTCATCCTTTTATTTAATAAAACCCTCAATTTTTCACAAATTACTCTTGTTATTAGACTTTGCTTCTCTGATCTGAAACATGATCTTCTCTAAGGAGATGTAGCTGTTTTATCAATTGACAGGTTCAAACATGAAAAAAAGATAATGACGTTGCAAAAGGTAAATGAAGCATACATAACGCACCCAAAATTATATATAATTTTGTTAAATTAATACACCATGTCTTAAAGGTAGAAGAAATGCTGTGAAATGTCTTGATGAAATGGAAAAAGAAAATGTTTCATTTTAATGCCATTCTAATGGAAACCACTTAGAGCAAATAACTGTAATTTGCATTCTGATCCCTGTTCTGTGAAGTGGCTTATCAAAAAGAAATACTCCATTGCTTCTCTCTAAAAGTTCTAATTTTGAATTAAAAAATACTTTCCAGGTGGATCATTAGAACAAATTCCATCCTTTAAAAGCCTGTCTCCCTTATCAGAGTGCAACTTGCAAAAAAGCATTTTAAACAATTTAATTCTGTACATGACAGGACAATTTTTGTGCTTGGGGTGATTATTTAAACTTTAAGATTCCTCTCCAATGTTCCCGTTTTTGCACACATAGCCACAAAATTACTTAAGAACAAACTTTGTTCTCTTCAGAGAAGATTTTTGCAGGAGATATTTTCTTTAAAAATCTGTCCAAAAGAGTATATTCTTCCAGAAAACCAATTTGATTTTCTTCTTAAATATGTCATCACAGGGGCATTACCGACCTCTCTAATTGGGCCAGCAGCATGTCCATCTCCAGAGCCATCAGAAACTGTCTCTGTTGGACATGGTGGAAGATTCTAGCAGCTTCTCACAGGAGCTACTGGTTCAGTAGTGTGGTCCCCACACTACTGAAAACCAGGCTGTGCCAAATCAAGACAGGTCAACAATCAGGTGATGATTTCGGTCTGACTTGGAGAAGGGAAATAATTAGAAAATTATGTTGACCTTAGGGAAACTAAAGATGAACGCTCAAAATTTATCAGGGGAACTGTGCATCTGAATTTAATGAAGGAGCATAATTCATTCTGGATTGGCTATGACATGGAACATCTTAAGATTTATGTGCCATACTACATGAAAAACCACAAGTATTTATTGCAGCTGCCTTTATTTTTGAGGAGCTGAAAACCTGCTGCGCTCATCTGAGTGTAGGGACTTCTTATTCCCATCTCTTACCCTGACAGACATGGTGGATTAAACAATTTTTTTTTTTTAATGTTTGGAACTAATGAAATGCTGGATAATCAGTAAAAATGAAAGTGAGAAAATCCACCTAAATTAATTCCACTAAGTATTGGTAGGCAGCAGTGGAATGTTGCAATCGATATTTGCTTTGATCTTACAGCATAGACTAATGTTTTTGATTTGTTTATTTTAATGCCTAACCTATTTGTGATGAGACAAATCTTACCTGCTCTTTCTAAACTAAAATATGGTTCAGCCAATGCATAAAACATTTTAGATGCTTGGCTTCTGTTGATAGCACTGTAATGAGGTTGGAAATGTAGCTATCTGTAGGCATGGTACAAAGGCTAAGTATAGCTGTCAGGGTACCAGCAATTGCCTTGGAAAACAGATTTCTGAAACATTTAGGGACTCTGCTGAGTGCTGAATCATTTCTGCTTTCCCTGTGAAGGATTGCTGGAGACTGCACTAGTGCAGCCAAGTGGCCTGGTTTATAACAGGAGGGACCTGTGCATCAGCAGAGCAGGAACTCTTCTGTACCAAATTAACTGCTTGTGCACAGCGTGCTCAGCTGGGAGAAGCTGTGTAATATGGGCAAAGCAAATGCAGGAAACAAAACATGTTCTAAATTAATAACCGTGTTCTAAATTAACAACTGTGCAGCAGTTCCAGACTTAGTGAGGAGAAAAAACAGAGGGTGAATGATACAGACACTCTTTGGTACAACAGTTTGAAGGAGGTTCATAGAGAAGCCAAATTTACATGCACCTCATGTAGTTTTCTCAGCTCAGGGTCACAAAATTTATGAAAGCTTTGTCATCAGCCAGGAAAAAAACAATCACATGGCCTGAAAGACAGCTCACACAGCAATGATAGCATCTTGCAGAAATGACTGACATTGCTTAAAATAGAGTTGGGAATGTGTGTCACTAGGGCCAAAATGTGTGTGCCTCCCTGAACCAGCCTGTTGTCTTTAAATATGAGAGTATTTATGTGAAGGGATCTTTTGGAATTTAACTGTTTTAAGAAGTGCTGAGTTTTGGTAAATGCTACTTATATTTTTTTCTGTAATGTATTAAAGACACTACAGTTAGCTATGTGGATTTTTCTGTAGTTGCCACCACCAGTTTTTATCTCAATCAGTGAAGGTGCAATTAATCGAAGGATTGACCTTGCATAATGTTTATCCCAATAAAAAAAGTACCAGTTAAATGTTACTTAGACAATTTGAAATACATTAATGGAATATTGTTGAAAAGTGTAGCATTTTGCTTGAAGGATCAATCCTTTCTCTTGAGAATGAAGTTAGTATATTGATATTAGCATACAGTATATTAGTATATTAACTTCTGTTATAGTGAAGTTAGTAAATAAACCTAGTTATTTAAAGGATTAGCTGAATCGCCTGTTTACAAACAGAATCAACTTTTTCTTCTGTTGATTATTACTCACCTATGGGAGACTTTTGGAGAAGTGATTTATTTCTGTCTTCTGAGGATGAGCATTAAAATTCTATTTTCTGTATTTACTTTTATGCTTGGTATAGTTGAGTGTATAGAATTTGGAGAATTTAAATTGGTCTGAGCCCTCTCCATGAAGTAGCAGCCCACTGCTGACATTTCAGTCCTAGAAGATGCTTCTCTGAGCTGCTGCTTACAACTCAGGCTCTGAATAGCATCCATCTTTTCCCTTGGCTTTGAAAGCATCTTGCAATTGCAGCCTCTGCTTTCTGATGTCTTAGATCGTTATTCCCACTCAGATTTCAGACCTTTCTAATTGGCTGAATTCATTAGAATATCATGTCTGTCTTGCTGGCCAAATACAATGATAGTGTTTTCAACAGTGTAGAGCTGGATTGCATGTAAAAGAGAAGGATTGTCTTTGATTTCCCCTTTCTGTCTAGTGTTGAAAGTGCTTCTTTATTATTTTTTTCTGTCAAAACCAGTACTTCACCTGCCTTTTTACTTTGGCCCAGAAGTCATTCAGCAGAAAGGACTAAGGTGACTGGTTCCTGAGCAGTGTGCTTTGAATTGTTCCTGACTGGAGATGCCAGCTTTTAGTAAAACTCTGCCATACAACATATGTCAATACTGCTGCTTTCAAGAAGACTCTTGCTGAGAGTTACACAGTGAAGCAGTATGAATTATTGACAGGCTAAAGCCTTGTCTGGCACATGCTACCTGCTCCAGGTGCCTGTATCTGCAGATGTAGTAGTCTGGATCGATTCCTCTTTTTGCTCCCTCTGTCTCTCTTCATCTCCTAATGCAATTGATCACTGCCCAGGCACTGTCTTCACAGTGTGTCCCTCCAGCAGCCACCTTGTGCCCTGTTTGTCACCTTCAGCTGACACTATTGATTGCCATTTTTCTCAGTCTCTCTTTTAAAAGCCTCAACACTAAACAAACCCACAGAGAGCTTAAATAAGTCAAAAGGAAGAGCCCCTTTCTTTCATGCTCTACCCTCAAAAAGCACTTAAATGTGTGTGTATGTGTATGTGTGTTCTTCAGACAGATGTTAATTCTCCTTGCCTTGGCTTACCTCATTTCCTGGGAAAAAAACCCCAGCAGAATCTCAAATATTAACACTGGCAGCTTACAGTCTTGTGTTTCTTCTCCGAGCCTCCGGGCATGCCTTAGGGAGTTTGTGTTCCCTTCCAAGCAGCCTTAGTGTGGTGCTCATTCCCTAGAGCCAGAATCACTGTTTAGTTAACAACCTCACTGCAGCTGGAAAGAGAGAAAATGCCTTGGATTGAGACAGGCAGGCTGGGGTTTTTTTGAGCTTGTTACTTTCTTGGATCTCACCCACTCTCCTGAAAGTAACGAAGATTATTAGAAAATCTGGAAGGAAAGGTGATGTCTTGGATTTTGTCTTATCCAGTCATCAATGCCCTGTTCTCTTTTATGCTATCTAGAGGCTGACATCAAAATAGCAACTAATTAAAAGTAATAATGTTAGCATCTTTTGGACTTGGATGACTGCTCAGAGATGAGGGAGGTAGCTGTCCTCAGTATTTTCATAGCTGGTTACTTTTAAACCTGCTTGAAGTCAGTTTGTGTACTAAGTTATATCAGATTTACCCTGAAGTAAAGTACATCCACTAATTAACTACTTGCAGTTTTAGTTTTTTTCCTCCACTCTTTCCAAAATCTAGAATTTTTTTCCCTTTCCACTAGAAATTATGGGAAATTCACCTCACAGTAACAGTAAGAAAAAAAGGAAAATAGCCCAAACCATCAAAGTGGATTCTGATTTTTAGCTGATTTGGATTCTGAAGAAATTACCTGAGGTCTGGTTTTTTCTTTATAAGCTGATCATTAATATCTTTGTAGTATTTTGATATGCGATACCTAATTGCTGCTATTCTTGCTCCTAAGAGGAAAATACAATTAATACAAGAAGTCCCCTTTAGCACAGGTTGATCCAGAAGGTGGGATACTCTTTTTTAATTTGGTTCTTTGGGAATAGATAATTTGTTTCCCTTAAGAGGTATCCCTGTCCTATGAAGGGTAAGGGATTTTTTTCTTCTTGCCAATGTGTGTATGGCTCTGTTCCTACTGCCCTCACACACATCATCATCATCATCATCATCATTCCCTTCTCTCCAGCTAATGTCTACCCATAGGAGCTCCAGTCCTTACAGGAGGCAGAGGTGAAGCAGTCCTGCACAACTTACTAGCACAGCTTGTTTGCCAGTGTACATTTTCATAGCGTTTATCCAGGGTATCTTTGATTAAAATGATAAATTAAGTGTTGTGTGAAACTTTTCAAAGCTGAGGAAAATTCATGTTTGAATATTTAGTGATATTCACCACAACTATATTCTCTTTTATTCCTCATAACTTCTCATTACTCTTCTTTCCAGGTGCTTTAAAACCTGAGTGAATAATCTACTTCCCCTCTCACTTCCCAGTTCTCCTTATAAGTGTGTTGCCATGCTGTACCTCTGTGTATATTGCTTCTTTTAATTATCCTTTATAATTAAGTATGATTTGCATATCTATAAATTGTGCTGCTGTTCTCTGGCTTGTGTGATTTACCAGTTCCTTTGCACTGGTGAGATATGCAGAATATAAATAAGTTCAGAGTTCATTTGTTCACACTGGGAAAATATTGAGAAAAAACCTTTTATGTTTCTTATTGTGAGCTCTACTTTTACAGTATAAAATTTCCTCATGTTTTTGGTACTTTATTGTTCTGTTCATTTTGTATTTTCGTATGTGTCCTTGCCAGTATATCTCATCTCGTTGATCCAGACACATTTTGAATAAAGGTTCTGTTATTTCAGCTCTTTCATCATTCTTGAACCTTAAACCTCCTGAGTGCATCATGGCCAATCCAAGCACTCAAGCATCATGAAATAAAAGAAACCAGAATTATCCTTTAATCTGCTCTTATATTGGGTTGTCATCTGAGCTACAGATTCAGGTTTTTAGCCCACAGCCATAACAGTAAGAAACTTTGCATTAGTGTTTGATAAAAGCTGGCTTGGCCTGGAATCAAGTTCCACAGCCAGTGGCTTGGTTATTGACCCCTGTGATGGACACATGGGTAGATGTGATGTAGCAGTGATACATTTCTAGGCACAAGGCTTTAGAGCATATTCTCCTTGTAGTGGTGAACTGGAAATGGATTGAAATCCTGCCCCTGGAAAGTACAGCACTATTTACCATGCTTACAATTTCAATAACCAAAAGATCCCCTTGTGTAAACTCTAGCAATTATCCTGTATACATATATTTTTAAATAATCCTATTTAGTGTATGTTGACTCTGAGCAGCATGTAGTCAGGCCTGGATGGTTCAAATTATAAAGTGAAAAGTGTAAATCCCTACTCAGCTGCTATGGCTTAGAAACAACTTATCTATACTGGAAAGAAAGCACAGCAAATGAAAATGCTTTTATGAGAAAACAGTGTTTAAGAAATATATTGATGTTCCTACTTAACTAGAAATTTTTTTTTTAAAGGCTTTTGGTAAGCACAATGACTTTTTAATGAAAAGGAAAGCAAAATCCTTTTTGGGTGTCTGATTAAACAAGAGTTTATTATTCTAAGGAAAAAAAAAATTCTATTTTCCATATAGCTGATGGTTTTAAATTCAGACCTGGAGTGACTGTGATTTACAAATGGGAACATGGGAGAAAAATCCTCCTTAAAGGAGAGAGTGGGTTGTTTAATTCCATTGAACTTGTACAGACTGAGATTCTCTGATATATTGAGGGTTTGGGTTTTTTTTCATTTTTCTCTCATTGCTGGATCCTTCTTAATACCTCTCCTCACACATGCCTTGTTCAGTTTCTTCCAGGCTGCATCTCTGTAGTGATGGTTGGGACATTCCACATCAGTGCTGAGGGGCAGCTGAAGGCTGGAATGGAATTTAGTTATTTTCTCTGACTGAGAGATTACAGAATTATATGTAAAATAAAATGGTTGTGCTATATATGGAGATATTGTCTGTGTCTGGAAAATCTCCTCCAGTGCAAGATCCAGGGAAATTCAACATCTCCCATGTTCCCCTCAGAGGTGGGTACCAGCTGCAGGTATCCCTCTGGGTGATCACAAGGTCCTTTGCAAATCTGTATTTCTGTCATCAGGGAGCTTTGAGGTTTTACCCTGATTTTCTCAGGAAGGAAAGGTAGAAGCAAGAGCTCAAGCACATGATTAGACAGAAAATCTCCAAAGAGGAAAATCATGGCAAGTCAGGATTCAGAAATTCTGCTTCTGAAGAAAGTTTGATTCTTTTCTTTTTCAGTCTCTTGGCTGGAATACAGTGAACTGACAGATCATTTTTCAGCCCCTGCCCGAACATGCTGAACACCTGATTAGAAATTAGGGGCTATGAGAATATAGGATGTAGTGGTGTCTCTACAAGCAAGGAGAAGAATGGCATTTCTTTAATATTTTCCAGAGCATTTTGCTGAACAACTACTTTAAAATTAATTTAAAAATAATTAAAACAATTTTAACTAAGTTAACCCACATTCTTGTATTCACTGATGTACACACACCTTAATGTGAAGCTATATTTTTCCCCAAAATCTATCTGTGGATCTTTCCCCACAGAACTGGACCAGAAAGGGCAGTTGCAAAGCTAGTGGTAATTGGTTTTGTCTGTGAAACCAGACTCTGCAACCCTCTGTGTACATGCTGCAGGTCCTGTGGGTCTGAGAGTGCTCCACACTGTTAGAATATTCCTCATATGAGACAATTTGCAAATTTTGAGTTTTCTTTTTTTAACCCCTGAGACCATGGAAAAGATTATTCACACTCACTCATGGAGTATAGAATGATCAAATTTATGTGCAGTTAAATGTGAATATTCTATTTAATTCTGTAATAGCAAGCTAGCTTTGGAGATTGGATGTTTTGGACTACATTTAGTCCAGCAGACTGTCAGATGGGAACATGGCATGGCAATGGAGGCAATCACCATAAGTCTGCTGACTTAATATGACTTAAGTCAAATGGAGTTCCATAAAGCTTCACTTGGTAAAATTTCTGAGGTTTCATTTAATTACATTTTAAAAAATCAGGTTTACAAGCAGGATAACTGGCATTCAATTCCTCTTTTATAGTAATAAAGGATTATAGTATTTTTCCAATAACAATTTATTTGATAGAGGTATTTAGAGTAGGCTTGACTTTGCAACTCTAGTAAAAAAACCCAACTTTTGAAAGAATTACAACTTTTTAAAGTTTTGTGCTGGGTACATGATTGTTTCTCAACTGCTGATAGACCTGGGGGCCTGACTGGTTGCAGTTGCATTAAAATAAACCCACAGTTATCTTGGTGAAGGCAAAAGGGCAGCCTGAGGTGTTGCTGGACAGCACTTCCCTGTGTCTCAGGACAGAGGTGGGACCAGTTTGCTCTGAAACACTTCTGTGTTTAATCCCCAGAGAGAGCAATTCCTGCATGGCCTGGGTGAGGAGAGGGTGAACATGTGGTTTTCCCCAAAATCCCTCTGAATTACCTCTGTCTTCAGGCAAGTTCTGAGATCACACGCACAAAGGATGCTTGCAGGTAGTTACCCAGGGAAAAGAGGAACAAAGGAAGTTGACTGCTGTGAGGAAAGCAGATGAAAAGCAGCACTAGAGCTGGCCTCATCCTTATGCAGAGTGTGCTGCATGGCCACATTTCCCATCAGCTGTCTATGTGGAAAGAGGCTGGAACTGGAATCAGGCACTGCCTCTGAAACCTGGCAAGGTTTGATAAACTGTTGTCTATATTTTCTATGATCAGGTCATTTGTTTCAATAAACTGAATGACCTTAGATTTGTGCTTTTTTTTATTACTGATTTTGCAATTTTTGGCACATGACTTTATTCTCTTGCAGGACACCTTACTGTGCATATTTTGTTTTGTGTGGAAACTCAGAAAAGTTAGTGGCAAAGCCCAGGGTTCATAGGGTTCTGGAGTGTTTAAATAATGTTCAAATTATCGTGGTGATAGATGTATTCCATAAAAACTTGTAGTGCAAGTTCCTTGTGAATGAGCAACTAGTGGCAGATTTTCTGTGAAACAGATTAGTTTGTGCCAGGTTAGATGTACATTTAGAAACAATGATGTATTGTATATTATCAAACAAGGGAAAGAAGATGCAAAGATAATTTAAATCTGTGATTATTTTGCTGGGGTTTTTGTTGTTTTTGTTTTAATTTAAAAAAAGGTATGAGAGAAATTTTCTGCTGCAGCACAGTGATTTTTACCTGTGTTGTATCGTGGTTGGTTTTATTTCAGTTAAAACTGGACACATTCCTTGACTGTCATCCTGCCTCAGATAGGTCAGCTATGGTATTTTTTCTCTCAAAAGTAGATTATTGTTTAATTTATTTGGTAGTTATAGTTTTCAACAGCAAAAATATTTGCTCATGTAGTTAATACCAGTCTATTCTACTATTAAACTCCTTGGCGTTTTCCTCTTGATATTTCACCATCAAACAAGTTATTAACTGTTGTTGATTATTTGCTAGTGACTATTTACAATGTGTTGAAAGCCTCCCCTTTGATTTTTCATAAGTAAACTATAAAACAAACAAATCACTAGTTTTAAAATTGTCAATAAATTTTTTTATTTGGAACTTTGACCAAAACTCTTGTGTCAGGGAGTCTAGAGAGGGAACTCAAAGTTGCCAGGGAGTCCACAGAAGACACAAAACACCCACTTCAGGCAGCCAAGTCCAGTTTGGTTTTGTTCCAAAGCAGGACAGGGCCACAAGTGTTAATTCAGAGAGTGATGAGTGTTAGCTCAGTTGTGTCTGAAATGCCTTGTTATTACAGCTCAGTGAGAGCTCCCTTTTAGGGAAGGACTGCCAGAACTGCTGGTTTGATTAAGTGTGAATCAATGAATCTCTTTACTTTGGTGCTCAGAAGTAGAACTGAAGGTGGTGGTTTGATGGGTCTCCCTTCCCTGTGCTGCTTTCTCGTGTTGTAAACCTCTAGTTGTTTTCTAGTGAGTGTTTGCATGTCCACTTGGCACAACACAGCTCTATTTCGTGTGGGCAACGTTCTGAGGCTGAAAAGAATTACCCTGAAGTTTAATTATCTTTTAGCTTCTGTCATTCTATCTCATGGAAAATAATTGTTAATTGTCTATATTTTAACTTTGCCCAGCTAATATCAGGTAAGCATTCTCCAGAGGTCTATCTGCTGCTGATAATCAAGTTCCTGAACATAATCCCATGAAGGAAGAATGTGCTTATCAGTCATGCTAAAATTGTCATTAACCCTCTACAACAGGGTGACTGTGTTTGTATAGTAGGGGATGAGACCCACTGGCTCTTTCTAGCGTGGTGGAAAGACAGGCAGGAAATGTCAGCTCCAAGGGGACTGATGACAGTTCTGAAGAATATGCAAACTCTTCTTATTAGACATATGGCTGAATTGTGTTGGTGTTTTCCAGCACAATGATACATTATAAGAAAGAATTTAATATCATTCTGCTTATCTAGTCTGGTTACAAAACTAGAGTGTCAGCAAATATAGGAAATATTGTGATGATAACATGGTTATTTGGCATTACATGTTCTGTATATGTTTTTGTGATAGGATGGAGAAGCATTTGCCATGGGATACAAAAATCACTAAAGAAAGAAATCTACATGCTTAAAAGCTTAGATACCCCTAGTTTCTGTTGTAGTGAATGGCATTTATCATGTTTCCATGGTAGTTTTCTGTGTGAAAATCAAAAATGAATGGCTGAAAGCATGAATGTAGCCATATTCCATTGAAAAGAAACAGTCACTGGAAACAACACCTTTATTTCTTCAGTGTCCTAAGCAGTCTTAAAAAGCAGGTTTTTTTCCTAAGCTAGAGTTTCTAATTAGGAAAGTGCCTTCCATTCTGGGACCATTCCTCAGTCACAGGGTTATTAACACATTGTCTAAAGCTTGTACTGCACATGAAGATAAAGACTGCCAAATAAGGCTCAGGTGATAAGCCAGCTACTGTCTTTGATACCAGTAAGCTCCGAAATCACTCTGTATAAAAGGCATTTAATGCATCCTGGACTGGGTATCCCTTCCTTGCTTACCTGGGAAATGGGTTCAGGACAGCTGCTTTCTTCAGAGGTGGTCCGTGTCCTGGTACCAGATGTAACCAAGCACAGCAGCAGATTCACAGGAGCAGTCATTAGTGGGGGCTGAAAGTGAAGAGGAGAAGTGGGAGAAATCAGTGCAACAAGAATGAGTGTCAGGTATTAAATGGAGCTTTTTGTCAGGAATAATTTGATGGGGAGGAAAATGGCAAAAAGGGAGGTGAATGTATGTAAAAGGTATGCAGCATCATTCACAAGTCAAGGGCTGAAACAAATGATGAAGTCACATTTCTTGTTTTACCAAAGTGATCTATTTATCATGCCTTGTTTGTGCTTGCTTAAGAAAATACCAGTATATCATCAGCCACAATAAATGAGGTACCATAACTATGCTTTTGAATATCCTAAATACAAAATTAATGAACCAAACTTGGGGACTTAATCTTAGGGGCATGTTTATATCAGCTGAAACTGCCAAAATAAACATGACCAAAAAAAAGTGTATTTTTGTGATTTATATTGCTCTGAGGCTATATCAAATGTTTTGATATTTATTCAGTAGCACTTGGTTGTATGATTTCCAGCTTTTCTATGAGTCTTATCTTCAAAATTCCATTTATTTGAGGGTTCTGTTTGTAGTTATCAGGCTGTTCTGTGAGAGTTTATCCTATTGCTCTCTAAAGATCAAATTTAAGCATGAAAAGAATTGCTTGCTGTTTCTGGAGGGTTAAGGACTTATACGAAATTCTTGTAATTTGTTTGCTTTCCTATCCTGAAGTATACCACAATCTGCCTAACAGATGTGCTGAGAATGAAACAGATTAAAAAAGTAGGAAAATCTTTGCTAGGGGTGTGAGAGATTGATAAAATGAAACTTATTTGTCCACTATTCTTACTGCCCTAAGTTCTTATTGATGACTCATAAACCTCCCAACTCAGTGCTTTGAAATTCCCTTTCACTTTAGTATAGCAGAGTCTTCCAGTTGAGCTTGAATCTCTCTTATATAACAAGACAGGTACAATTTACTGTAGTTTTTCAGAAGATACTATATTAATTAGTAAAATATACAAAATATATATTTGGTAAAACCCCCACAATTTTGCAGTTTGTTTCAGTTATCAGCCAGGAACTTCAGTGTAATGTACAGGAACTCTGAATGTTTTTAAAGTCTTTCACATTTTGAAAACAATCTGTTTTCAAAATGTGAAAGACTTTAAAAAACAATATTTGGTCCATATTTTGCCCACAGAGGCAAAATATGGACTAAATATTCATGGGCCTCGGGATAAATAATGGCAAGGCTCTGCTCCCCCATCTCCATCAGTACCCATGCAGGAGCTCTGCATGCACCAGAGCTCACCTTGCCTCCAGCATCACACCTGGCTTCCCTTGCCTTGTTTGCCTTCACCTGCAGAGCTCACCAGAGAGAGCAGTGTCCAATTCACTGGTGTCTGGGGACGCCTCCTAGGGAACAGGCATGTCATGTATCTACTCAAGGAGGAAAGGCTCAGATACTTATACACACCTTGCAAAGGGTTCATCACTGCCATACTTGATCCCTTTTAGGTGCATTGCCAAGGTGCAGTGGGGCAGACCTTGTGTGTCTTGCACACCTGCAGGCCAGGGGGTACTGCTGCACAGAACAGCAGTGCCACCAAGTTACAAGCTCAGCTTTTGCCCAGCAGCCATGAGTATTTCTGCTCAGTGCATTGCATCTCTGGTTGGGGCTCAGCAGCAGTTCCATGTGTCTGCTTCCCTGGACCCTGCCTCATGTGGCTCTGGCTTAGGGCTGCCTGCACCACACACGGTGGTGCAGGCAGCCCTAAGCCAGAGCCACATGAGGCAGGGGCCAGGGAGCCCTAAGCCTCCCTGTCCGTCCTGCACACGAAGTGGGTTATTGGCTGATGAAGCCTTCCATCAGGAAAAACACAAGCTTTCTGGTTTCTGCACAGGGAGCAAGCTGCTGCTCACAAAAGGTCCTACAGCTGCATTTCATAAAGTTTTCCATACACTGCTGTGTGAGCTCCATGGTGTAAGAACTTGTACGTCCAAAGACAGGCAATCTTCTGCACAGTTTCTAAATTGTGTTCCAGAATGGCCAGTGATTTTGCAGACTGTTAACATTAACACTTAATGATAGGTCAATATTCATCTAATCAGTATATTTGCTGAATTTTCACTTCAGCATGCTTTAGGAAGCAATTTACTAGTAATTCCAGGTAAATTTTAGCTAGTAAATAATTTGCCCCTATTTGTGTTACGAAAATAAAGCAAACCACATCACTAGTACTATATTACAAATAATATTACTCCTTCAGAAAGCCTTCTACTTCTCTAAGTTCCCTTCCTGCTTTTTCTGCTAGCTACCTTTCAGGAATAAAAAATGATGAATTAATTAGTGCAAATGTATGATAATTATTGTCAGATGAAATAAACATAAAATACAAATGGGTTATAACTAATCAATAATTATGTACTGTGCTCAGTCTTCAATATGCAGGGCATGTCTAAATAGCGTCATTATAATGAAAATCAAATTATTGCACAGCTGTGTTGATTATGGAGCACCATCATAACTTTCATCCTCTTGATTTAGTTCCTGCTTAAGTCATGCTTCTGTGCCCACTTCTTAATACTAGAAAAAGTCTCTCTTTTCTGTGCATTGATTTATAGTTAATATTGAGGAATAAAATTTCCTATTATTGTGGCTTTCTCAAGGTCTTTCACAGGTATTATACAGACAGGCTCCAGATTCTTTCCGGGCAATAATATGGAAGCAATATGGAATATTAAAGACAAACTTAAATGGTATATATCCCAGTGTTTGGATTTAAACTGTGCCTGAAGATATTTTGACCTAAGTTACCGAATATATTGAAGTTTCATAGGAATCAGCTGCAGCCAGCTCATTCTGAGCTACTCAGATTTACCTTCATGGAATATGGAACAGGTAAAATTATTTATGACCTGTTCAGTCTCCTGTTCTTGCTTTGGATTGAATTACAGAATGAACTAGACTGGAAAAGACCTTTGAGGTCATCAAGTCTAACCTACGACCTAACCTAACACCTCCTTCTTCACTAAACCATGGCACTGAGTGCCACGTCCAGTCTTTTTCTAACATGACTGTGACTCCTCCACCTCCCTGGGCAGACAATTCCATTGCCCAATCACTCTTTCAGTGAAGGATTTCTTTCTGATATTTAACCTGAACTTCCCTTGGCATAACTTAAATCTGTGTTCTCTGGTTCTGCCAGTGGTTACCTGAGAGAAGAGACCAACCCCACCTGAGCACAGCCACCTTTCAGGAGGCTGTAGAGAGTGATAAGTTCTCCCCTGAGCCTCCTTTTCTCCAGGCTGAGCACCCCCAGCTCCCTCAGTGGTTCCTCACAGGGTCTGTGTTCCCAGCCCCTCTCCAGCCTCATTGCCTCCTCTGGATGTGTTTGAGCATCTCAATGTCCTTCCCAACCTGAGGGCCCAGAACTGGAGACAGCACTCCAGGTGTGACCTCACCAGTGCTGAGGACAGGGGAAGGATGATCTCCCTGCTCCTGCTGGCCCTCCTAAATCCATCCTGGCTAGGTCTCATACCCTGACAATCCTGTCATTGCTATGTCAGGATGATCTGTTCCATAATCTTGCAGAGCACTGAGGTCAGGCTGACTGGCCTGTAGTCTTCTGGATCCTCCTTCCCACCCTTGCTGTGAATGGGTGTCACATTGGCCAACTTCCAGTCATGTGGCACCTCCCCAGGGAGCCAGGACTGCTGGTAAATGATGGAGAGCGGCTTTGCAAGCTCACCTGCCAGCTCCCTCATCAACCTGGGATGGATCCCATCAGGTCCCATAGATTTGTGAGCATCTAAGGGGCTCAGCAGGTCTCTAGCTGCTTCCTCGTGGGTAACAGGGGGGCTAATACTGCTGCCTGACACCATCTACCAGCCCTGTTCCTGAGGACAGCCTGTCTTTCTGTTGAAAACTGAGGCAAAGAAGGTGTTAAGCACCATAGAAATAAAACAACTCTGAAGACCAGGAGAAATTTCAGTGTTCAAATACCTTTACTATTTGACATGTCAACACATGAAGTAACATTACTCTTCTAGGCATTTCTTTTAAATTACCATGAATGAAAATAGTGGTCTTATCTCTGGAGTATAAAGAATAATTATACTATAGAATCCCAAATGATCTTATTTATTCCCAAAAGCTCGCCTCTGAAAAAGACAGTTAATACTATCTGTGGAGTGACATTAAATGCTGAGAGGCCAGTAAAATCACCAGTTTGGCTTCCATTCTGCTCAGCACATTTGCCATGGACATGGGAACCCTAACTTCCTTTAAAAATTGTGACTAAGGTGGTGGTTATTTACCTAATGGGTGATTTTTCATATAACTTGATGAATGAGGACATTTTCTACTCTCTAACTGCTCATAGGCTGTAGTGTCTCTGACCAGAATTGAGGGGTAACAGTTTTAGGAAACAGCACATTGGTAAAGACCTTTCCACAAGCTTTAGAATTGCTATTGACAAACATTGCTAACACTCTGCAGTCACAAAAGCATTCTTTCACTCTTTTTAAGTGTTAGAAAAAGGAAAACTAAAAGTTCAAATCTTGATTTTTGCTCTTGGGTTAAATGTTTGTAGAGAACTTCCCTGCTTGGCTAATGCTGTGACATAAATTCTACCTCTTCCCCTTAGCGTTATCCTGCTGCTTTGTAGTGAATGAAACTGTTGAGGTTGGTGTTATTGATCTGGCTCCTCTACAATCAAAATACCTCAGGAGTGTGACTGAGGAAAAACCTCTGCTGTAAAAGCTGAACATTGAATTTTCTTCCAGAGTGAATTTTTGTTTAATTTTTAAAAGATATCCAGTGGGAGCAAATATGGAGACTGGGAACAGACTAATCTGAGGAGAACTCCAACAACCAAGGCTGCCCATCTTTGCTGTATTATATCCACTAACTTTTGCTTGGAATTCTCTTGTCCTCTTCTGGCACTTTCATCTAGATTTTGGTTGAGACTTTCTGACTTTGTCTTTTCCTTGTTTAATGTTTTGCTCCTGTGGTTGTCTGGAGGCAACCTTCAGTGCAAGCCTGGAGTGAGGCTCAAGCCTCAGTTGTGGATGTTTGGTCAGATGCCTTCAAGAGCCCATGAAAAGCGAGTGGTGTGTTGGTTTTGATCCAAATCCAATGCACTGCTGCTGTGAGGGACTTCACTGCAGAGTCCTGAGCTGGCAGTGACTTCCCAGTATCCCCATCTCATTCTGTGTGTCTCAGGGTCCCCTTTGTGGCTCCTTACACTTCCATCCCATGTCCCTTATCAGGTATTCATTCTGTCCTCTGAGGTATCAAACAGATATCAAACGTTTTCCCACCAGTCAGAACCTTAGAAAAATTCTGGCAGGGATGTGCCTGACTTGATTCAGCACTTCTCTGCTGTTTTGTAAATGAAGGAACTATTCAACCTCAGCAATTAATTGTGTAAATAATTGATTTTACTATAGAGTAGGTAAATAGGTTTATATTAATATCCTATCATGTTCCATTACATTCAAGATTGAGAGAAATGATTTGGTGATGTTTTTCTGAAAATAATAATTTTTATGTTTCTTAAAAAACATCAGTTGAAAATCTGGGATGACTGGCAGGCAACAGCTGGCACTATTAGGAAGGACTCTTTGGTCCTGAATGGACCAGATGCCAGGAAGTGTCTCTGTATGAGCATAGCTCTGTGCCATAAGCCTTTTATCCCAAAACAGAGTTCTGAGTATCTTTTCCAATCTCATTTACCGAATCACTGAAGAAATCTCTTTAAGCATTCCATCAGAATTTGGGCCTTAAATTTTAGTAAGATGCCAGAGTTGCTTTAAGGCCTTGCATCTTCACAGAAGTGTTTGCTTTTGCCATGTTACATTAGAGACCTTATATTGGTCATTGACAAAAACCAAACACAACTCTGGTTAAGCATAAAAGTAAGTTATGATTATTTTGGACAGAAAAGTCGGATGAGGTTAAAGATCAGCATCTATAAATATTTTATTAGACTAAATTTCTGTACTTCAGTTGAAGCAGTAATTGTATTTTTAATAAATTAGACATATACCTACATTATTCTGAATTTATAAATTTTAAATATTTGACTACTTTATTCCAAGTAACCCCAAATATACTTAAAGGGAAGTACCAAATTTCACATTGAATTTAATTACCTTAATTAGTAATAGTTTTACTTAAGAGTGCACAGCAAAACTGCGTAGGTTATAAGACACAAATACCCAAGCAGGGATTCTATGATGGTTGAAGCATCAGTGGGGTTGGAGCTAAGGCTACATGTATCAGTCTCTATTCCAGACACCTCTCTGTAATCCTCTAAATGTCTTTTTGTTCTTAGCATTTGTGTCATATTTATTGTGGAATTCAAAACTATTATTAGAGGAATTTAATGTTCAGCTGAACTAAGATACAGATGACCAGTGTTTATTAAAAAAAGAAATCTTTTTAAGTGAAATAGCAGCATTTTTTCTGTTTTCTATAGCCCTGACTGAATTGCATTGCCAGTCAAACATCCATTGGAAGCCAGTTTGTTTTCTAACAGAACAAGCTGCCCAGGGACATGGCTGAGTCACCAGCATATACTTCCCTAAATTTCCTAACACTTTACCTATCCATAGGGCTGTATCTCTTACCCTTTTGTGTTTACAGTGCTGTTTTGACGTTTTCCTTTTTATGTCTTATTCTTCTTGAGAAATAAGGCCTCTGAAAAGGCTCTGCTTTCACCCCTAGGTTTCTCACACTTCAGTATCGCCGGGGAGGAGCCCTGGAGGAGCTGGTTTTGTAGCATGTTCCAAGTGGTATCCTTTCTGATGGAGGGATCTGTTCAGAACTCAGTGCTTCATTTCAGCCATTCTGCTGTGAATTCATGCTTGTAAAAGCATGGATGTCCTGCTGGCTTGCAGGCTGAAATTTTCATATCCTCTCCAGCACAAACCTAAGGGATGTCATTAAAGCTGTGACTGAATGATAAGTTATCTGGCTGCAGAGCTCAAGGCCTGCAGACCACATCCTCAGCCAGGATACAGTGGCATAGCTGTATTTGAAGTCAATGAAGCTGTGACATTTCACATCAGGTGGAAATCTCTCCTGTGAGATTTAACTGTTATGTCTCTTCCTGCCTTGTTAGTTTCTCTTATGGAGTGGGAAGCAGACCCACTGGAAGTGGTAATTTTATATTCTGAGTAAGATATTATCCAATGTGAGTTGGGGTATTTTGTTAAAGGAAGGGAGGAAGATAAATATGGCCCAAAGTGCTTCTGTTCCCTTAGCAATTAATCCAGTGTACAGACGTGCTGCAATAAGGCTGTGTTGGTCAGACATGTCACACACAGAGCCACACAGAATGAACTAGGCTGGAAAAGACCTTTAAGACCATCTAGTCCAACCTATGACACCTCCTCATCCACTAAACCATGCCACTGAGTGTCACCTCCAGTCTTTTTTTAAACACCGCCAGGGACAGTGACTCCACCACCTCCCTGGGCAGACAATTCCAGAGCCCAAGCACTCTTTCAGTGAAGGATTTCTTTCTAACATCCAGCCTAAACTTCCCCTGGCATAGCTTAAGACTGTGTCCCCTCGTTCTGCCGGTGGTTATCTGGGAGAAGAGACCAACCCCACCTGAGCACAGCCACCTTTCAGGAGGTTGTAGAGAGTGATAAGGTCACCCCTGAGCCTCCTTTTCTCCAGGCTGAGCACCCCCAGCTCCCTCAGTGGTTCCTCACAGGGTTTGTGTTCCCAGCCCCTCTCCAGCCTCGTTGCCTCCTCTGGATGTGTTTGAGCATCTCCATGTCCTTCCCAACCTGAGGGCCCAGAACTGGAGACATGCTTTATAATTTATAATGATTTTCCCAGGCACAGACTGAGATGACAGCATGACAGCTAAGTTTCTATCTCTAATGCTTTTCATTAATACTGGCTGTGCAAATTTGACAAGGTTCTTTTTCTTTTAATCCATTTAATTTTGATATCAGTGTCTGTGTTAATTTGTGTCTAAGAGCAGCAGGTGTGCATGTCCTTGGGAATGGAAGAACTCCAGGTTTTTTGTGATGCCTGGGTGACCCTCCTTTGATTTGCTAAGTTCATTCTCTGTACTACCTTCTAAAAAATACATTTACATCTTTCTTCTCTCTGTATGATTGTGCACAGGGCTAAACCGATGTAAGAAAGTCCTGCAGCTTTCTCTGTAGTGCTTCTGGCTCAGGAAATTTGCAAGAGCTGTTTAACTGTGTGATATTTGTAGATGTTCAGAGTTTGCCAGCCACCTTGCTGCTCTGTATTAGAGACAGGGAGAAGAAAATAAGTGTGAAGGAAGGGGATACAATGCAAACTACTACGCATTTTCTAGCCTTCCCATTTGTTTCTGGCAATGATTAAAAACATGGTTGCACAGCTTTTAGTTCAGTTGCTCTGGCTTCACAGTGAAAGGCAGACATATTTAGTCATGCAACAGAAAGCAATTGTTCAGGAAACTTATGTTTGCTAAAAACATTGAGTGCAACTTAGATTTCTCTAGGTCACTGTCAAATCAGCACAGTCGACCTCTCTGAAAGCAACATGGATTTTGTTACCACTTCATATAATAAAAGCTAGTGTATGTTGCAGAGATGTCTGTTAGTTATATTGGATCTAGAAATATGTCTGAATAGAAATTCCTAAATCGGAGAGGGAGACACTGCCTAGCAGAAAACATAATGAAGTAAAACTTCTCAAACATAACTCCCTGGCTTCTACTGCCTGGACCAAATCAATCTGTGCCCTAGACCAAGGGAGGAGACAACCGTGCAGACCTGTGTTCTTGGTGTATCTGATGCACCACAGTGTCAGTGCAGGAGTAATGCTGCACAAAACATTGCTAATGGGGGATAAAGATAAGCATAGAAAAATACAGAAAATCATACACTTAATAATGGTGATGTAATTTTTTTGGTGATTTTACTTTTGTGTGTGCATATAAGAAACACATGGTAAAGAAAAAGTGAGACCATTATAATTTGTATTTTGATATATTTTAACACACAGAGAAATCTACATTAATTATTCAGGGTGTATATAACACTTGGTTTGCTATCACTCAGGTGATAGCAAACCAAGCCAACATACTTTGAAACTGTACAGTAGTTTGGACACATTCTACCTAAAGGCTTTCTTGACTGTATAATGCTGGTTTGCCGATATAAATAAGATTTGAGTCCTGATTGTCTGGTTTGACTATCAGGAGGGCGTGTGTGAAATGTAAGCTATCCCTTATCACAAACTATCAGTTTTGATTTTTAAATATACATAAAGCCATCCAACTTTGATTGAAGGTTTCAATATATATATTATTTTCTTTAGTATTTAAATGCTGCAAGAACAACGTATCCTAATGCTGGCATCATCAGGGCAGTAAAGAGACTTTCACTGAGTTGATTCTGTCGCCAAGTCCTCCAACCATTGTGACTTCTTGTGATATCAATAGTAATGAAAGTGAGCAACTTGACTGTCCAAGAACCAAAATTATGCTGCTTTGGCCAGTTCAAGTCTTCTTGAAAGCAGCATCAACACTAGTAGTCTGTTAATTATATGATCAAAGAGTCTATGATTAGAAGAGATTAAGTGAGATTAAGGAGGCATGAATAAGAAAGCATCATCAGCACGCAGGGGCCATGTGGCTATGTGATTAAGTCATTGATACATAGGCAGATTTAATTAGTGCAGGAATATATCAAGTGCCACAGGAGAATCAAGAATTTCTGAGCTTTTCTCTACATGGAATAAATATATTCTGAGACAAGAAAGAGCAGGTGCTGTAGTCTGTACCCTGAGTACATTTTTTTTGCCTGTGGTATTGACTGTGAAATTCATGGATGTGTATTCTTATTTCTCCCATGACCCTGTAAGGATTAATTCCTAAATAGTATTTCTGACTCTAGAACGCCATAGACATTCAAGACCTTGCACATAGACTGAATTTGTCATCAGGAAACGTACACATCAAAGGTGCTTAAAAGTAGAGAACATCTGTGAGCAGAGCCTTGTAAGAGGCCAGTACTTTTATTTAGGAAAAGAGTTGCTCTGCTCAGAATGAAGCACTACTGCAAGGCTAGCTGTCAGCTCCTAAACAGCACTAGTCCAGTACACTGTGTTTAGGGGAGAACTCTCTGGGCTCAGTTTCCTTTGTTTCCTGTGCCCTTTACATTGGCATGAATAACCAACCCCATACCATGTTGCTTTCTCACATTCCAGTTATGCTTCTCACTTTTCTCCTGTTCAGAGCACCTTTCCTGCACTGTGTCCTTTGTTCTCACATCTTTTCCTTGGATGATTCTTTGTCTTTTTTTCCTCTGCTGCATAAGATGGCACTCTCTCAAATGCTCCCACAGTTGTTCTCAGCCAGTTTCCCCTCTCTGTGAAATGTTTGCTGCTCTGTGTAAGAGCTTTGTTTCTCTGGCTGAAGCCATTTGCTTAGGTGGCTCTGAGAAATGCTGTAGGCCAGTAAAGTGTCTGCAGGAGAGGATCTGCTTTCTCTTGGAGACAACAAAAGAGAGGGATCTGGCTGCTTGGAGCTGCCATCTTGTGCTGTGCTGAGTGGGTAGAGGAGGTAAGAGGAAATTGGCAGCCACAACGGAGCTTTTCTTGCGGCAGAAGAGGCTTGCTCACAAAGGGCTATGCATAATTGGGCTTACACGTACAGAGAGATGAGAAACACAGCAGTGATGTTCTTCCAAAGGAAATCTGCCAAAAGCTTCTTAGTCAGAGGGACTGTGCGTCATCACACCAAGACATGATCCATTTCCTTTTAGCACCTGCAAAGCTCAAGCTTTGAGAATTGTTCAGCTCTGTATGTCAACATATGACCCCCAGGTTTGGAGCTTCTGTTCTGTATTGTGCCTTGCTCAGTACATTTTTCTACACTGAAACCTGTTCATGTCAAATGTGGTTCTGTGGCAGGAGATGTGCTTCACTAACAGATATTTTTGACTGGATTGACACTAAAAGTGACAAAACTGATTTCTATAATTGATTAACTGGATGGTAGTCTTGATTTCATTTGATACTGGCAATTATAAATTTGAGCATCTTCAGAATAGACCCTAATACTGTTTGTGAAGTGTTGCTTTGACAGAAAAATTTCTGCTGGCATCTGTTGTGTGTTTTGTCTCCTCAGCTCTTTAATGTCAAAGCCTGTGAATGGTGCTGCCTATGTGCACTTGTGAGCAGCAGCTGAACAGAACAGAGCTCTTAGCCACCGCCTGCTGTTTTGTTTCAATCCTTACTGCTTTTTCAGCTCTTGTCATTCACAGGGCTTTTAATTGTTATTTATGGTAGAATAATAATAATAATAATAATAATAATAATAATAATAATAATAATAATAATAATAATAATAATAATAATAATAATACAAGAGTTCTTATTGATTTGTAGTCATTGATTCATTGTGTGGATGCGAGCAAAACCTCCCCTAAGATGGCGAGGCCTTTCTCCTTTTAAAGGCTACTAGGAGAAGGTCAGAAAATCACCCTGCAGCAATAAGAAAAGCTTTTAAGCTTATAAAGAAACAAATAATTTAAGGAAATTAACCATCTATAGTGTTTAAATCCTGAGCAGTTTTGTTCCATTTTTGCATACAAAGATGTACAGAGTCAGGACTTGTGCCCAAACCTTTAATCTGGTTTCTCAGTGAACTTAAAATCAGATGATGGAACACTTGTTAACAGTGCATTAGTGCTGGTCCTGGGAGGGCACATGGACTTACGGGAAAGATCAATCACCTTTTAAAAGCTGTCAATTTGCACATGTCAATGTATCAATTTAAACTTCCACTCTGACTGATGATGTTTCTGTTTCTTTTTTCTTTTTTTTCCTTTCTGCATTTCTGTGCATTTTGCTAGGACAGTGAGAGAGAGAGTCCCAGCAGGAATCAGGAAGTGTATCCCTAGTTCAGCTGGTTGCAGCTGCAATAGCCAGTGCCCCAGCTCCTCCGCGTGGGATACATTTGCCCATCTCCATTAGCAAAAGTTGGGTGTTTGTTACAGTGCTCATCATTCAGTAATGATGAAAAAAGTGTTTTTGTTGAGGTTTTGGTAATTATTGCTAAGAACACCACTGAAATGTGAATATGTAAAATGTCACTTTCTCACCTGCTTGCATTCTGTAACAAGATGAAAGAACTTACACATGGATATGAATTAGAAGACAGCAAGTTAATTCTGATGTGAAGAGTCAGGTTTCATTACCTACATCCTTACCCCTGGTTGTGCTCTATTCAGTTAATTTGCAGTGTCACCTATGTTATGAATGTGGTTTGTGAGTTATTTATGGCATGACCAGGAGCCAAATTTATTTTGAGTCTGAGAAGGAGATATTGGATTGGAAGTTAGTAACAGAAACTCAAAACTTGAATCTGCAAGAGATTCTTAATGGATAACAGGAATTTTATTTGTAGGCTTGATCTTATTCAGTATCGAGAATTGGAGATACTCATCCTTTGACTACTGTATATTATATTTGTTTTTGTAAATAACCCAGTTCAGAGGGAAATTATTACAAGCATCTGCACTTATTTCTGGTTTTGCTGTGCCTTACACTCCCCAGTCAAAGCAATGATTACGTGTTGGGGAAACTAAAGCATAGCGAGGGTAGGAGTTGCCTAAGGCTTTACAATACAGTCCTGACAAAAGTGGGAACAGACACTGGATGTCTGAATCAGCTCCTGTGCTTTTATCCATTCTCACACTGCATTGAAACATGGCCTAGCCCAAAGTTCATCCATGGTGGAAGACATTGGCTCATTGGCTCTGACAGGGATTAATTTAGCTTCATGGTGTGCAGCCCTGGATGCACAACACCCTGGAGATGTTTTACACCACATTAAGAGCAGAATGGATTGTCAAACAGTGCTTTATTTTCATAGCTCATCCTCTACCTCTCTGCATGTCCTATATTATTAATTTCTTAAAGAACAGATGAACCCTTTAAAAGAGCTGTTTTGTAAGCCTGTTACTGCTGCACAAAAACAGGCATTTAAACAAAACTGGATTTTTTGCTTGTGTTGCTAAATACTTGCGTGTTTGTTTTCCTGTTTCTGATTAATATAGGCCTGTCTCAGGCAGAAAGGCAACAACAATCATGTTCATGAAACAGCATAAAACACTGATCCCACTCTGAAGGTTGCCCTTCCACTTGAGCAGCTTCATTGACTTCTAGATAGTGTCCATTTGTATTTCCAGGCATCTTGGATGTTATTGAAACCTAAACCTTTAGGTGCACAAGATTATGTGAAGACTTTTCCATTAATTTAGCATTTATTTGAAATAAATCCTTTGGATACCTTGTATTTCAGTCTGTTATAGGCTCTGCACCCAGGAACAGCAATACATAAAGTCTTTAGGAGGAGGAGAAATATTGAATGATTTTATTTCCTTTTTAATAACTAGAAGTGAAGGACTTACAGAAGGAGTCCTGAGATTAGACATCTTGAATTCAGCTTATTTCTTTGACACAGATTGGCTTTATAAACACTGTTAGCTTTCATGTGTTCTGGCTTGCACTTGATAAAATGCAGGTGATAGATCAAATCAGGTCTAGAAAATGGATGACTTCAAGCCTGGGAATGCCAACATTTAAGCATTTTGCTATAAAAGACATGGCATTGCTAATCTCAGAGAGTTATAAAGCTAAGGCAAGATTTTAGGAAGGGTTCTGGTCTCTTCAAGTTGCAGAATCAGGCAGTTGAATTCCTGAGAAGCATTATTGTAATTAGTTATGGAAATTGTTCTCATATAATTCTGAAATGCTTTTTATCTGCTTAAAAGCAATGATTTCTTATGTTGTACAGAGGTGATATTTTAAAAATTTATTAATGGCTCCTTGAGATCTTCAGCAATTCAGTAATATACTTCTGCTGATATTTAAGAAACCAGAATAATGTCATTTGCATGTTAATATATTTGAGCTTAAAAAATTAAAGTCTACAGAATAGATGAGAAGGCTTAAAAACCCTCTTCATGTAATAGTGCCTACAGGGGTTAACAAATCTCTCATTATGTTTGCTCTCTAATACATTAAAAGGCACAAAACACTGTTGTCCATAGTGCACTAATCATGTCTATGATTGAATAACTATTGATTTAGTCACTGTTTGGGAATAAAAAAATCCTTGACAAGGCTAAGTGAAAAGCCAGGTACTGTTACTCAAATGGAAAAGCCATCTATCTCATTAAAAAAGCCTTTTCAAGGACATTAAATCTTTGGTCCTGCATGGAAGCTTTTTGTTAGTCTGCAAAACTTCTCAGGTTGTCTGTGGATTTTTGAATTTTAGCCTTAGCTTCCTTTAAAAAAAAAAAATCTCTTATCCCTGCAGGATTCTTTAGCTAATTTTTAGCTTTAATTCTCACTGGTTCCATTCTTTTCTGAGGAAACAGAATAAGGTATGGACAGAATGCAAGCAATGAGGTTTTAATAGCTCTTTGAGTGATTCAGCCTTATTCCTTGAGCTGCCCTTACAGGGCTGAACAGAATTGTTCAGAGAGCAGTGAAAAATCCTTTTACAAGTGTCATTACTCTGATTCACTAACAGATGCTCTGGAAATTTAATAAGAGCTTTCCTTTTTCTAAAACATTTCTCACTTTTTTTCCCAGATAATTTTTTTTTTTAGCTTAGATTTGGCAGGACCGTGTTCAGTTGGTTTGAATTCCTACTCACCTGCTGGAAAAAGAAATCAGGGAAATAATCCTTGTCCCAGGAGGGTCAGGACATCTTATGGGCTACTTCATGTGGATGTCTGCTGTCAGGCACTGTGATGCTACGTCATGGTAGGAATCTCTCTTTGGTTCAGCAAATTCAGTTGGTCCCGCAAAAGTGGTAAGAGGTGTTTGGATACCTGAAGGTTCATTATAACAACAAGTTAAATTTTAACAAAAAAGTTAAATTGATTAGAACTGGAATAGTCATCAGGAAATGTAGTGGATTTTCAGGTCTTTACAAGAATGTCATTGCAGTGAGTGAAGCTGTGGGCATGAGAGCCACACAGGGAGAGAGGATCTCACTCTAGCTAAACACTCCTGCAAAAGGCTGGAAAGCAACTCGGAGATGGAAAGCCCAGGGCAGAAAGTCTCATTCTTTGTTCCACTCAAAGAACTTTATATTGTGCAGCATCCTGGCTAGAAATACAGCCAGAAAATTTTTTGGGATAAAGAGGGATTAGAGGTATAATGTGGAACAACCTGTACTGTGAGGTGTTTATAAAAAGGGAAAAAATTCCCATCATGGTAAATCAGTGGCAGCTGTGCTCAATGTTGTTAGCTCATAGCACTGCCCTAACACTGAATTGTTGTTTCAGTTGGGAGTGGATGAGCTCTGTAAATTCCTCCTCATGCATTAATATAAACAGTAGATTTGAAATAAAGAAGAGGATGATAAATGCAATGAAGCTTTACAATAGCAAGTTCCTGGGTCAAGGCAGAGTCCTTGCTGAAAGCCATTGGTATTTATCCTTTCTAGTCAGAGGCACAATCTTCAAGCTCAATTGCCTGGAGAGAGCTCCCATCTCGCTCTTTCTCCAGGATATTCATACTGCTCAGAATACAGGCTGCTTTCTACTGCTCTTATTCCATTCTACTCAACCTCTTCTAGAAGTGCACCTTGTGGGACAGCTGCCCTTCACTTATTTATACCACTGGATGTTGGGAGGAGAAGGTAGGTTTATAGGGAAGAAGGATTTTATACAGAGCTGATGGAAGAGCTATAAATTCAACACTCTTTCAGCATCATGGAATAAAAAAACCCATATTTTTCAGCTTTAAGGTGAGATACAATAAACTTTGAAGTGCTAGATCTAATATGTATGTGTTAAAGGATTTTTTATTAGTAGGGAACAATATAGGACCATAATTATTCCAGAGGAAGTTGGGCATGTATTGTTCTGGAAATTGGGATTTATGGTGATTATCTAAGTACTGATTACTTGGAGATTGAAATACCAAGTTTTTTTAAAAAGTATTTCTTTTCTCTAAAGTAATTTTATGGTAGACCATCAATATGATCAGACTTAGGTACAGAAATACATTGGCTTTGAATTACAAAAAAGCATGTTAAATTTAACTTGGAGTCTGAAATAGTATTTTATATATACTATGTAAAAGGTCTTCACATTTCAAATGCTTTAGCCTTGTCTTTCTCCAATATTCCCACTACTCTTAGACATAAATTCGTAGCCTGTAGTAATCTTACCAAGTCATGCATGCAATTATGAACAGATGTGTTGTTTGAATTGGAGCGTAAAATACCAAGCAATGAAGTTGTTTATGTGATGAATACACTTAAGGCTTGATATTTCTATCATGAATTTTTCAATTTCCTCATGTTGCAGTTTTAAAATTCAGTGAAGAATAAGAAACAATAAAGGCAATAAATTAGAAGTTCAGAAAGAACATGTATCAAGTCTCAGAAACATTGCTGCAATGGAAACTCCTTATCTACACCAGGGACAGCTTTATCTCCCACCTCCTAAGAAACTCTCAGCTAGCAGGGAATTTGCATTCCTGGAGAGGACTCCAAGTTGGTGATAAGTCACTGTCCATATCTGCATGTATGAACATGGGTGACATCCTCCCTGTGCAATGTGTGAGATGTGTTTGGGATTCACAGGGGTGAGAACTGGGATGTGCACTTGGGGAAATTACGTTGTGGAGTGGATGCCTTACAGGGATGCAGTGCTAGAGATAGAGTACAAGGAAACACACATATGCTGGAGTCCAGCTCTGATTAGCAAAATGCTTTGGATATAAACTCTAATCCTCATTTTCTTCAGACCTCATGCTTTGCAAACCAAGTAAATCAAGGCTAACAGTAATTGAGATACAAAGTTCTTCCTGAGCTGCTGGAAGAGGGAAGTCATTAAATAGGGGCAATTTTGCCTCTTTAGTGGAAAGGGTGAGGTGAGAGGCAGAATGGGATTGATCCTGATTACTCACCATTGCAAATCCATTATATGGTAATGACTCAAAGCAATGGTCCTTGCAAAGAGAGGGGCCCTGGGAGAGTTATTAGCAGTGAACACTGTTACCTTACCACTGCCACAAGAACAATGTCATTATTTGTGACCATCTACTGGAAAATTCTATGAGATTCTGCCACTTCCATGTGTTCATTCTTTTTATTTGCTGTTTAGTTACAGGCAGGAACTAGCAAGGGATGATGCACTGTTGTTTACAATGCTCATTAACTTCATTTTATAGAGGTTCATCCTAATCTAAAGGAAGGGAGTTGCTGCTTGTACTGAGGAAGTTTGGCAGAGTCATGTAGAAATAGTCAGGGAAAATGAGTTCAGCATTACCTCTTTAAACTGCAGCTAATAGGCATTTCTGCAATGGTCCTTTTAAATGTGAGTCATGGCCCATTGAAAAACTAACTGAAATTACAGCATAATTCACTAGGAAAGGTAATTAACAATTTATTAATCTCTAAAAAATTAGGTTTAGATTAAAACATGTTTAAAACATACCTTGATATTTGGAAGATAAATATGGCTTGTGTGCTACTGACAAAAAGGAAAAAGCCCAAAACACTCAAACCCCACGACCTAACAAAAAATTAAAATGTATATTATCTTTTCCCAAATGTCACTGTTGGAATGGAAGGCTGGTGTCAAGGACAGAAAATCAAATATATAAAAATTTATTTTCCATTATTATGATAGAATATGAAAAAAACTTCAAGTTTAAAAATAATAAAAATTGAAAGAAGCGATCAGACTTCACTGTCTTCGGAAGGTCCATGTTTATTTACAGTAACTAATGACTCTGAGAAACAACTTGTTAAGGTTTAATAAACCTTTTTAAATTTTCAAGGTGAGCGGTTGTTTCTCACATGACTAACTAATTGCTTGTTTTGTTTTGCTTGCATTGTTAAAGTAGTCTGAAAAGTTAAATCCTAGACATAGAAAAGAGTAGCACACCTTTTTTAAGGCACAAGGCATACAACTGAAATGACAGATATTCCTACTTAAGTTTGAATGTGACAGGAGTGTAAAGTCCTCTTTGTGGAAAATAACTCCATATTTGTTTGAACTGTCACACTGTCATTTCCATCATGCCGAGTAAGGAAACAGCCTTGAGTTGTTAACCTTGGAATATTTGACACCATCAGCTTTTGCCCGGCCAGCAGCGCTTCTGCTGCCTCAGGTGCAGATTCTTTCATCGTAGAACTTCAGATTTCCCTGGATTATGTCCAGCTATGAAACCCTGACTTTAGCCTTTTGAAATACTTTCAGTAATGGGCAAAGTCATAGAGGGCAAATTTGCTGCTCAGCCAGATGCAGAGAAATCAAGGGAATTGTGCCAGCCAAGAGCCTGGCCTGTGGCAGGGGAGAAGCTTGCAGCCCCAAGCTGCAGAGGGCTTAGAAAGCTGAGCAGGAGTTAAAGGACTGAGAACGATCCTGCCCAGCTGTATGGGAGCACACTTGAATTACAAAGTTGTTTCTTCCTCCAAACAATTAGGAAACAAATTGTCCTGTGCACTTCTTGCCGTCTAAATTATTTGAGATGTATGTGATAACAGTGACAAATAAGGGAGGAAAACTCGATATTGGAAGTTATAACAAATGTACCTTGGAGTTGGTTACTGGGAAACAACAAAGGATAAAAGTGTTAACAAGGGCAGAAAGATATTTTTTTTAATCCCCATTTGACAGCTGACTTAAGAAATTGGTAAGAGTTAGAGGAAAATGTAATCAATTCCCCCTATAAACATTTACCAAACTCTGAGGAAAGGACTTGTGGTTTGGAAAGGTATGTACTTTTCAAAAGAAAAGGTGATATTCAGTGCTAAAAACTAGGTAAAAGAGAATTTAATATCTATTTTTCTTATCACTGACTTCCTACAGTGAATATAGAAAAATATTTTTTCCCACTTTAAACAGGATTGTGTTGCTGTAAACAAGTTGGGGCATTATAATGAAGTAAGGTGGAAAATGTGAATTAGGTATGTGGCTTGTCTTGGTAATTTTCTTGCAGCTTCAAAAAAACTTCTGAAATCTGTCAGGACTGAAGAATTTGTGTTTAAATCTTTTGTGAGCTGGATGAATTCTGTAATTAAAGGCGAGTTTTTTTTCAGCCATGCCATGAAGGACATGCAAGACTGAAGATGTGACATTCCTCCAGCAGCTGCTTTCTCTCTTATTTATCTGAAGATAGATGCATAAGGGAAAGTGTTCATGTTTGCAGAAATCAGTGCAGTGAAGGCCTGGCCTACATCTTAAAGTTACTCTGACATATTAAAAATAAAAAGTCATGTGCAAATTAGTACCTGTTGAGGACGAGGGAAACTGGCAAATGGGATGTTTCTGTGAAATGATTCAACATTCTGTGGAGTCTCAGTTGCAAAGGTGTTTCTGCAGCTACAGCCCTCGCCTGTCTCTGGCCCTGCATCCCATCACCATCCCATCACCACCCGACCTCCTGGCTGGTAAATTAGACTTTGTTAGGATTCTACCAAATCTATCATGCATTCACAGAAAAGCTGGAGGCCAGATAGCCTTCTTTTTCTTTTAGCCACAGGCATTTGAGAAAGAATTGGCAGTAGGAATGTATCAACTTTTCATCAAAACTGTATAAATAAAACATTTCTGTCAATAAGAAAATATTTTACAGACCTTTTTCATATCAATTTATTTTCCTAATTTTCCATATTTTAACCTTTTACTAATTTTCTTGGAAACATCAGGACAAAATATTTTCAGAAGATTATTCACTATTCCTGGGAGTGTTAACCTGCATATAAATAGGTATAACAACAACAATTGCTTTGCCAGTTCCAGCCTTTAGACTGGATTAGGTTTTTTTTAAGCCAGCTCTAGAACTTAATTTCTTCTTCCTTTCATACTCCACTTTTCTCACTTGCATGTATGCTGAGAGACAGAGAAAGGCTTGAGCTGCAGAAACACCTTTGCACATGAGACTCCACACATATAAAGTAATAAACGTTTCAAGGATGTCACTTTTCAGCAGCATGACTGAACCAGTGCTCAGTCAGGGTAAACACTCAAAATCAAAAGCATGAGACACATTCTGTGCTTTCATGGTACCTCCTCAAAATTTCAGAGTAAAAGAGGAGAGAAAGGGTGAAGAGATTTAAATTTCATTTGCAGGAGTCCTTGCACCTGTCATGAAAAATTGGTTGGTCTAGAGGCCTGGGTACTCATACAAAAGTTGAGAGGGTTGAATTTCAGTTCTGTTCCTGGCCTCTGCTGCAATCTAGAGCTCATTTTGTGCCTCTATGCAATGTGTTCATGCACCAGTTTTACCATACATGTACAGGTACAGCTCAATGAGACCACCCCAACTTGCTGTTTGGAAAGGTTCTGGCTCTCTCGTAAAGAAAAGCTAAAATTTCTTCTGGTGGGAGTTGGTGTTTTCAAGAATATAAACAGAACTTGTTCACTTTACAGAAGGTTTTGGCACTAAGCATTTTTAAAATTTGCAAGATATATACCAACACAAGAAGGATCATTGATTTTAGGCAAACCTATTATTCAACAAGCTTTAAATATTATGTAATTATTGGTGTATTTCGTAGCTTTCCTGATCAGCATCCAAAATTATTGTAATGTAAGAAAATGACTTTGTAGTCAATTAAAGTATTCAGCAGAAATATTAATACAACAGTAGTTGTCATATAATCTGAACATTGAGTTTATAGGAGTAATTTTAATTTACTTCATACTGTGTAGGCAATTTTTACACATCAGTTTGCATTTCACTGATTATATTCAGCTGAGGCAAAATGGTGGCTTTTGGAAGAAGTTTAATGTAACATTGCAGGGATTGGGGACACAAGATTTTCTTTCTGATGCATCTTAAAAACTCAAGTTGTCAAGAAAAAGTTTAACACCATTGGTTTCAGCTGGGAATAAAATTAAGTATGTTTGCATCCTATAATCTATGAACTAGCATGTTTTGCATTTTTAAACTGCTGTTCACTTTAATTGCAAACTGAAATTAAAAGATTAAACTAAAGTAGAACAAAAATAAATGGTCAGTGGTGTTTGACCTGACATTTAAAATGCAACATTTAGTAACAAATACATTAATATTTAAAGAATATGAGTGAAAGCAAAGAAACCAAATGTATTAATAGCTCATTTGGGAAAAAAAAACCCTCAGAAAAATTACTTTTTGGTTGTTGCAGATCACCCTAACATAGAGAATCTCATGTTGAGTCAGTGCAAAATTGTTTACTTTCACTGAAGTTAGAGTTACTGGTGAAGACACCAGCACACTGTTATTACAAATACCCCAAAAACTGTGTCTCTGCATTGCAATTGGAGATGTCAGTATGGGAATTGGATTTACCCAAAAAATTGTGAAGGTCTTAGTGAAATTTTCAAGGTGATGACACTGGGAATGTGATGTAGTAGTGAATTACCTGAATATATACATATGGCCTTTTAATTTAAAAGAAGGTGCTGCTCTTTATTGCCACTGATGTTATCTTGCATGTGGGACTATGCTATAGCACATCTGCTTTCTGCTTTGAAGTCCAAGCAAGCACAGGTGCTGGATTGATTGCATGTGGTGGATTTAGCCCAGCCTTTAGCCCCTCCAAATCAGTCTGGGTCTCCTGTCAGGCTGTCCTGCAGAGCTGCAGGGCTGTGAAGGCAGAGTAGGTTGTCACATGTCACTGCAGAAATGCTGCCTCTTTTTTCTAAGCCTGTTCACAAATGCATCCCATGGCTCTCTGTGCTTTGTAAAGGAAATTGCTATGCTTTGTCTTACCTGGCTCTCCAGGTAATATTATTATATAGACAGGAGTCAGGGGCAAAACCCCTGGACTCCTCTCTATATAATAATATTTTTTCATCCAGTTTTCTCCCTTGGCTTAGGGAGATAAAAGAAGTCCAGCAATAAAACCAGTCCAAAAGTGCCTGGGTACCTAAACACTGATACTCTGTTGTTTGTCATCCTCTCTTTGTTTATAGCTCCTTAGTCAGTTTTCAGTCTGTGCTCAAGAAAAAAATCAGTTTGAATGATTTCTTTTAAGGGAGGCTATTTGACACATTCTTTGATTTACCAAAGTCTTCTGGACTATATATCACTCTAAAGTACTCTGCACCTTTCATCCCACCAGCTGATAGAATTATTTTGGGAATGCATGATGCAGTTTTCATGGCAATGTTTGCTTTCCTGGAAATCTATGCTCTGTAATAAATACCTCTGATACTGGTGGTGCATACATAATTCTGAGGTAGACTGGGTTTTTAAACCCAGTGCTCAACCTGGAAGAAATTTCTAGGACTATGAAATTCTGTGGTTTTGAATTTTGTATTGAATTTGGCCTTTTAAAATACTTTTATTACAAAAAAGTTATTATTATTATTATAATTTAGTGTTTTTCTGAAAAATGAATTTTCAACCAAAATTTTTTTTCCGTCTTTCAGAAGCATTTGTTGCTCTGGGGTTTGTACACAGCCTGTTGTAAACAAACAAACCAAGCACACACCAGCCATACAGCCCAATGTCTGGTTACAGGACCTGCTGTTTGTCTTGCTGGTCGCTGAACCTTTCCCTGAGTGCTTTCTGTTGAGCTACAGTGAGCAGCAATTCTTGTGTCCCACATCAACATGTTATTTCCTGGAATAGAGAAAGAAATATGTTATGGTTTGTACCATGTTTTATGTATTGTATGGTATGGTTTTAGGATTTTATGTTCTCAAAAATAGTAGCACTAAATATGTGTGTGGAAAGCTCTCCCACTTCTACCCTGATGTTTCCAGATGTGTCCAGGTTTTAGTGGTACCTCCCCCCACCTCTCCCATCCTGGGCCTTCTTTACAGTCTCAGGAACTTCTGATAAACCTTGACCAAATCATCTAGGGGGAATTTTTGGCTCCTAGGAGAGCAAGTTGATGAAGAAACAGGTATTGGTATTTTGCATCTTGGTCCTGTGTTCATGGGCCTGTTTTGGTTAAGAATTACCTGAGTATACAAAAATGGATGCAAAATTAACAAAAAATTTATTCACTTAGCTTTACAAGACTCATTATCATTACAATTTCATGGGTGAGATGTTTAATGAGATTGCATGTTTTATTCTTTATTTGTATTCAGAGTGATTCTGATATGATGGAAGGAGCAGCATGTAAAATAACATTGTGTCAAAAAGCCAGCTCCTGAAGTGTACAATATTGTGCAAACTGACACTGTTCAATACAATCATCTCTTTGCATTCACCAAAACATGTAATATATATGGGTTTGGGGCAGTCTATTGATACAGGCTTGCTTTTCTGTCTTTATTTGTTTATCTCTGGGTTCATTTAGGTTAATTTTCTAGCAACTTTAAAATGATAAATAATAATATTTTCAAAGAAACGCCTGAGGTAAGTCTCCAGGGATTTTTTTTTTCTGGTGGAACTGCACTGCTCTGCATATTTAGGATTAAATTTACCATTAAATTAACACAGTTGGAGACATTATAGTCTCTATTTAGTATGATGATTTGAAAAGCTTCACTAGAAAAAGGAAAACCAGCACCCTTGTCTGGCTGTGATGGTAACACTTTAGTAGTAACTAAGCCAAACACTCTCAGTAATTCAGGTGAAATCCCTGCTTTAGATATTTCTTCAAAATTGGGTTACACACAGGAGCTGCAAAATCAGCAGCTCCTTTCCACATCCCCTCAAAATATAAATTAATTACTCTTAAGATAGTTCTCACCAGAAAAACATTTCTAGCACATGCTAAAACGTAGATCTCTCTGCTGTTACTTTTGAGAAATTGGCAGCATTTTTCTCTTGCAAATAACTGCCCTTTAAGGCTAAATTAATTGAGAACTTTGTGTATAAGAATTGGAGCTAACCAAAGACCATCAAAGAATTCTTGTCCTGGTTCCTGACTTGCAGAGCTACTGGCCACAGGGGGAGGTTTTAGCTCCTGGGGATCAGCTCCAGGAGCAGCAGCACCATGGGCAGCAGTTCTGTCAGCAGCTCTCAGCCCCAGGGCAGCTCCCTGGGCTGGCTCTGCTGGGGGCTGGGGCCCAGAGGAAGCACAGCTTTGTGCTCAACATCCAAACTGCTCACTCTTCATTCTGAAGGATGATTTCTGCTCACTTATGCAAGGGTTTTTAACAATCAAACCTGGCTAACAAAGCTCAGATATGTACTGAAACATCGGGGAATTTGGGACAAATAATGATTCTTTTACAAGCTAAACCAGCCTGACTTCTGTCTTGATTGACTTAACCTACAAACAGGAAGGGTGTTGGAGTGTTAAAATTGCTGCTCTGTGGTGCACAGGCCTCTGGGCAGAGCTGTCCTGTCCCTGTGAAAGGACACTGATCTGAACTTCACCTGCACTCTGTGACTAATCCATTGTGTGGAGCAGAGGCTGGAGATGGATGGGAATTTGAGATTTATATGCACAAACATCCCTCACTCGTGCTGCATTACAAAGCTGTTAGAGCTTCCCTGTAGGTGTGAGTAATCCTTGAGAGCTCAAGCCAGACTAAATACCAACAGTGCCCTTAGTGCCTTGTGAGTGCATGTGTGGAGCATGGAGTGTTTACACTGGAAAGCTTTTCTGCAGTTGTAAGGATGGGCATAAAGGAGAAGAAGCACTGTATTTTAAACATTTCATATGCCAATATTTCCTCATGTGGCTGGCAGTTCTTCCTGAACCTGAGAAGTTGAAATTTAGCTGCATGAATGAGTACTAACTGTGCTTCACTTTGGCTCTGTAGTTTCCACAGAATTCTATGTTTCAGCTTTTCTAAGCATCTCTTCCCTAAATATCAGTTTAAAATCTGTCAGTTAAAGCCAGTTGCAACCATAAAGAAAACCTTTTGCAAGTTGTTTCATCAGCAGTTTCTCATCCATGTGTGATGGGCAAGATGCACTGGCATTTTTAAAGATTTTTATCATGTCCTTTCTCTTCTAATAAGAAAGGACTATGTCTTTGTCCATTTGCTGCTCAGCAGTGGTATTTCTCTTTGACATCCTTTAAAAATGTTGGTTTGTATCCCGTGCCTTTTTATAAGTTTTGTAAACTCTTTGGGAATTATGCTTTTAGCAGAAGCACACACAAATGACTGATGTTAAATCCAGATTTTCTACACCTGAATAGAGAATTGCAAGTTAGTTGCCTCATAATTATTTCTGAGTAGAAATAAATTTTTAGTTTTGCCTTTTTGCCTGCTAGTGCCCAGTGCAGAAGCTGGCTGTACCTATGTACATGGATGCATTTCAGTGAAATTCAAAAGATGAGGCATGTAAGGTTTACTTCTCATCAGTATATCTGCCACTCTGATTTATACTTGTGAGGATTAAGATGTCCAGTAAAGCCATGAAAATGACTACGTGAATTCCCACTTGATCAATTACAGCCTCTCCTAAGAAAACGTTGGGGTAATATCAGTACATATATATTTAATAGGTATCATATACAACCTGGGATAGATGCATCAGCAGTGTGGATATTAATTTAATAACTCAGTTAATGTTTTCACTAAAATCAGCTTTAAAATGTAAGGCAAACCAATAAACACAAGCTAATTTGCCAGTGGGTCAGACACTGCCCTTTTGCTAGAGCTGAGGTTTCTGTAGCCATGGCACTTGTCACTTCTTTGACTTGAGTTGAGCTGAGGGTAACAAGTATAGTGAAAAGTCAGAACTCTGTCCTTTGGTGAAGTCAGCTGAAGCAGCTTCCTTTGCTGCACTGACAATTACTTCTATAGGTGAAGATGTGATCTGGAATCTGCTGCAAAGCATTTTTGTTTTCATGCAGTTTTAATTTCTGCTTTTTCTTCCCCCTGGTACTTGGAGGAAAGAGAGATTTCTGTGGTTGTCTTTTCTTTTTTTAAATTATTTTTTATTTTGGTTTTTTGCTTTTTTTTTTTTGATTTGTTAAGTTTCTAAGGAAATTAAATTATCATGCTTCAGACAAAAATGAGATGCTGGGTATTTTTTTCTGTGCTGTCTCTTCTTCCATTCTAAGAAAGAGTCAAAAAGCCTTTACAATTATACTTTATTTGTAACAAAAAAAGCATTAAATAATTTGGTGGCTGTTGGCTCTTTCCATATACCAATGAGAGCTGCATAATTCATGTGTAGCAAGTTATTCAGCCACAGAAAATGAGGACTGCACAAGAAAAGGTGCAGTCCTCAAAAAAATTTTAAATTTTTTATTTTCTAAGTTGATATTATTGCATTGGAGCTAAACGACCTCCATTTCCAGTTTAGCAGACTGGAAAATGACAATAAAAGTAATAGATTTTAGTAGCCAGTTTAACTTTTTTATTATATTTTGAGCCATTGCTAAATAGGAGTGCTTCTAATACTGCAATGTTGATACACCATTTTTCCCTATGCCTGTGAGTGGCTAACTTGTAGTTGCAGAAAGCTGAGATATTCAAGCTAACTTCTGCAATTTAAGGCTTATTGTCTATCTTGAGTGCTAAGAGATACACTGGTGGAACTCTGTTAAGGGTCCTTTAGTGGCAGGAAATGATATGTGAGGAATTGACAAGGAAAAGATTTGTGAGGAATTGACGATTGTTCTGCCCTTCTGCACAGTGGGATACACTGCAGCAGAAAGTTACTGAATAGAACTGGTCAGAAAAGGTTTGAGTTTCAACTATTTGCCCATACCCTTGCCAAGATTCCAAAGCGAGATGCAGTTCCTATCATTTACCTGAAATGTGGAAAATCCAGACAAATGTAAGATTTTCATTCTTTTTGTGTGAATTATTCTCTGCCAGTAACTTTAATAGCATCAGTCTATATTTGTGACATTATCAGTGCTCAGTGTTAAAACTGAGAGGTCTATCCAGTGTGAGTGAAACACAGCAAATCTGAAAGCCAGGCCCAGAATCACCAACTGGGAAGAGAACTCCAAAGGTCACCTCTTCCAGCCTCCCACCTAGGCCAGGGCTAAAGAGAGCAGGGCTGTTCTGGGCCTTGTCAAATTCTCAGCATCTCCAAGGTTGTAGTTGACTTCTCTGGGTGACCTGTTCCAATCTTGAACACCCATATGTTTCAAAAATATATTGAAAACTGTTCTTGTGTTGAATTAAAATTTCCTATGATCATCAACTTGTGTTTGTTTTCTCTTGCCTTTTCACTCTGTGGAGCATCTGAGAAGAGTTTGGCACCATCTCCTCTGTACCCTTAGGGGTCCCCCTAAGGTTTAAGGCTGAGCAAACCCAGTTCTCTCAACCTTTCATGTTCCAGCTCCCGACCACCTCAGCATTTGCCTTATCTCAAAGCTAGGACCATATCAAGGTAAGAATTTTGTGCTGCTTGTATCCAATCATTCCCTTTCATCAGCAAAGCCAAATGTCACAGGTTGGCTTTTTCAACCCCCTAGATCTGTGAACACATAACTTGTGGCAATGTTTTTTAGCAGAGAACAGTCCTGAGGATGTCTATAAAAGGTCAACACCAACTTAAAATTATTTATCAGTTTACAAATCCTGTGACTCCAAATATATGTGAGAGAAGCTGCTTTAGGCTGTCGTGCCAAACTTCCCCTGTGGATCCACTGGAAGAGAACTCTAATGGTATGGCTACAGGAATAATAATTGTCACCATTTGAAGAACATTAATGCCATCTAAAATGTAATGGGATTGTAAGTTACTTTCCTACTTTTAAGGCAGAACCTTGCTGGTTTGTTTTTTTCAATGATTTTTTTAAAATGTAGGGAAAAAAGAGTACAAGACCAGATGCTTTTCTAAGGCTGACTCATTCAGTGGCAATCTCTGACATAAAAGAGGTGTTTTGCCATGGTCTATTGGACAGAATGAGGAACAGTGCCCTGCCCAATGCCATTGTTCACTGATGTATTCAGTGATTGCTACTTTTTGATGGGGAATGTGTTCCATGATGTGGTAGGCAGAATGTCACCTCTCTGAATGAGCTGTTGAAGTGCTGGTTTTCTGTTTAGCTCGATTCAAGAGCAAGTCTCCAGAGCTTTCAGAGAATGATTAAAGTGGGTATAAAGAATCTTTGTACTGGAGAGTGATCTTTGTGCCCTTTTATGAAGTACTGGAAGAGCAGTCTGCAAAGCAGACAAACTGAGGTAAAAATTATATTGTGAGTCCTAGAATACACATCCTGAAAGCCCTAAAGTGCTCTAGGGAGAGCTGATGTTGTGGAATCATTATGAATTGAGAGACAGCCAGACATATGCACTGATTAGGTAAAACTTGAAAAGCTTAAAATTTTCATCCACTAAAATCTTATGAATTACTAGTGTTGCATTTGGGGAAGTATGCATGACTGTCATAAAGATTTTCACACACCTTTGTTTCTCACATGCTAGTTGGAAGACATTTTATTAAAGAAAACATAAAAGTATCTTTTCCATAAACTTTCCTATTATCAACTCAAACCTACCTGTTTTTTCTTCAGTTCCAGGCCTTGATTTGTCTTTCTAAATAGAAATTATTACTTTTTGGGGGGGAGCAGTTATATAACACGTTACCTTGCATTTAATTATACCTTCATTTATAAAAGGATAAGAAATTTACATGTAGAATTTTGACATACACATTTTTCTACACATGAATTACATAAAGGTCTAAGTTGTTGTGGAGATGCCCTACCTGGACAACTCATGCAGATATTTTTATTCATACCTGGTTTCCATGATTACTGCTAGAAGAAGTAACTTTTGTAACTGATTGTCTGAAAACAAAAAGTAAAAATACAGCTTAGATACTCAAAAAAGGAACTTGATTTTTGACCTTCTTAAATGATTTGGTCAGGATTCATTGTGAAGAATTAGTGAAGACTGCTGCAGGTTCTTTTATCTCACATGGTTTTCTCATCCCCAGTTAGTTGGACACTCTAAGTAGAAAGGATCTTGGTTGAAAGGATCTTAGAAAGAATCATTAACCTGAACAAACTTCCTTTTTTTCCCTTAGTTAGTTTTGTCCTAGATTGAAATGAAAAGTTACCAAGCTGATAGTCCTGCACGCACTCAATTGTCCTGAACTGACATGTGGGGAGGATTATGAGAAGGAAAATAAGAATTTCATTCCTAAAATGAGCTTCAACATCTAAGACTTTTCTGAGGAAATGAGAGGAGAAAGGGAGGTGTTTATGGCTCATTCACCTTGTTCTTTCGTCACCTGTTTCATGTTCCTGTTTCTAAATCTGGTGGAAGAAAAGTCTTTCTTCACTTGAGACTTTGTAAACATTTTATTTGCAGTAAACATTGGTATATGAGCTTTATAGGAGTTGGTGATATCTGGAAATTGTGTGCACTGTGTGCCACTGGATCCTGCGCAGAGGTACAGTGTCTGCAAACTGTAGGTTGGGTTAATTGTTCTGCTCCTATCCATGCCACTATCTGATTTTTTTTTTCTTGACTGAAGGCCTCTTTTCTTCTCCTAAACTCTAAAAAATTCTTAGTTATGTAAAAAAAATTGCTGTGGAAAATCAAGGTAGAATTCATGAAGTTAGAGTGCAATATCTTTCAACTTGGTTGAAAGACTTTTTGAAAGTGAACAGACTTTGAGCCTTCAGGAGTGCTTATAATTTTTTCACATCTTTTATTTATTTAAATTAACAGGCAAAAAATCTTGGGACAGCCCCAGGGCTTTCATCTACTCACCTTTGTTCCATTTGTGTCCCCAGAGACTTCTCTGAGAGACCAGAAGCACTAAATGGAGGTGGCTTTGCTGCCTGCCTGGGAGGCAGGGAGAGCTGGCTCAGGAGTAAGATATTATGGCCTTCTAGCCAAGGAAAGTTGCCACAGCAATGATGATATCATGGATGGAATTTGTGGACTATTGTGTGTTTGTCTCTTGTCATTGCTAAGCAGGGCAAGCGAGCAAGCAAAACTCCCGTTAGCCATAGCATCTGTTCAGCTTTAGAGCAGAACTTCAAAATTAGACCCTGTGTTTGCAAATCCAGTGCCATGCAGAAAGTGCCATCTGGCCTAGATCTGTTTCACAGTAAATTCGTTTATTTTGTGAAACTGAGGAGACAGCCCAAAAAACTACAAGGCATTTGCACTGAGAACTTGCAGTGGTTGATATAGACACAAGAATCAACCATCCCTGTGCAATTGGACAGTGCAAAACAATGCACTTGATCACAATATGGCTCCAGAATAATCCCAGCAAGAGGGAAGATGAGGAATCCCTGTTGGGCTTTTCTAAAGTTTTAGCAGAGTATAAGGCTGTTTGAAGAGGAGATATTTTATTATGACGCATAGAAATCTAAGACAGGGGTCCTAAATTATCCTAAAACCACAGGATTGAACTGTTTGCCAGAGGAAATAAAGACAGAATATTTCTGCAAATAAAAGTCTTCATTTTACCTTTGGTAATGCCTGCAAGCTAGATCAATTACTTTGTGGTAGGAAAAGAATTTTCAGGCAGCACAGAAGCAGTCTCTGATCCAAAACCACCTGGCAGCATCAAAAATCTGTCACAGTTGGTCAGTGATTAGATCTTGGTGATAAGAACAGCATCTAGAATATTGAATAGGTATCCTTTATTTGATGCTTTTGGAGGGACTTTAGACATATGCCAAAAGCCTCAAAATAATAATTATCTAAACTACAGTTATGAAAGAAGATCAGAAACTTTAAATGGTGGTCAGCTCTTAGTCTGAATTCTGCATTCATACGTGAGAAACCCCAGAGACAGCATTCAAATATACAGACCTAAAGACCAACATTACAGGAGTGAAGAACTAGTATACCAATTATCAGTCACAAAGTATTCCAAACTCACAGGGTTTTGGACTGATAGTAGAGCAATGCCTAAGGAGACAGCCTGGAAGCAACCCTGACACAAACTTGGCATTTTTCAAGTGAGGCCCTGAGAGATACCAAACACAGCTGTGCTGAGAGGAGAAATTGTGCCTGGTCATGCTCTTTGGATTGGGACAAGCAGCCTCATCCCAAGTTAGCAGGATGCACGCTGAAGATTCCTCTGGTGAGTAAATCCAACTGGCCATGTTGTGGTTTTGGGGGTCTTTGTGTTGTGACGAGAGGAAAATTGTAGGCACACAGTGTGTGGTAATTGGGAGTGGGGCTGGCCCAGCCTCATCCCCAGTGGGCACAGCTGTGAGCAGCAGGTGAGCAGCACTGACAGCAATGAGCCATGGAGTGCCCAGGGGCACTGAGCAACCACCCAAGGGAACAGAGGGCACACAGGGGCAGTGCATCAACAGGAGGGGATAAAAGGTGGGGCTAAAGAAGAAGAGTGGATGCTTGCAGCCTTCTGAAGAGGGTAAGGTGCTTCTATGTGCATTGAAGCTTTCTGATATTGCATGATGATACTCTGTGTACTGTGGCTGTCTCAACAGCAACATGTGCTGTGACAGAAAATCACATGCCAAAGGAAAAAATGTCCAAATTCCACCTTCCAGAGAGAAGGATTTATGAATTAGTCACTTCTGGATACCTTAGGAGCCACTCCAGGTGCTCCACTCTGTGCTCCAGGAAAACAGACAAACCCCATAGCAACAGTGTGTGGTGAATTTGGCAGTAAATTGATTTGTGAGAAATGAGGATTTCTTTAATGCAGGCCAGGCAGTAACCTCAGCAGAGTTTACGAAGTAAATGCAGGCCTCACACTGGGGGGTAGAGTGTTCTGCAGTGAAATGAGGACTGTATTTACAAGTTAGATACAAGTGCCTGAGAGCAGGCATTAGTCAGAGGAATTTGAGTACAGTGGTTGGTAATGGGAAAAAACCTTTTCCTTTGCAGCTCCCCTTTAAATATCAGGAACTGTCAAGTCCTGCCAAACTTTCTCATGAATCAGAAATGAGATATGGAAGTGAAGGTCTCACTTTTCATTTTAGGTTGCCATGTTTTGCGTTTCTGTGTTCAGATAATGAAGTGCCATGCTGCTGCCTGGCTTCTGTGGAATGCTGGAAAAGGAAATGTAAAAGGGTCTTACTGGCACTGAGAATCTAGTGATGGAAAAGGCAAAAAGCCAGGAGGGCCTCCATAGCTTGAAATATTTGTCCAATGTCAGATACACAGATTGAATAAGTGACAGATCAGTGGAGAAAGAAATTGTTGAGGAAGAGCAAGGAGATGAGAATCAGATGGCTGAGAACCTGGAGTTCTTTTCTGAGGTGGTTCTTGATTTTAGTAATTTTATCACTTTGTGTATGTGATGTACTGTCTCTGCTTGCTCATTGCTGAGCAGCAGCAGCACAGACCATGGCACAGTATTTGTCAGTACTCCTACACAGTGGGGTCAGGAAGCCAGAGGATTCCTGGAGCATTCCCAGGCAAATGTCACCTGTGCTCATACCTTGCAAATCTAATGATGATTATGGAGATCCTGGCACAGAGCAGAGTCCTGCTCCTTACCTGTAGTATAATATACATAAATCAAAAAGGAAAACAAAAGACAACAATTTAAACAATCTTAATGCTCAAGGAGTTTTTTTTTTTGAAGTGGCACCCATTTTAGACTTAAATACTTAATAGTAAAAAAGTTTGTTCCTAAGATTAATGGAGAGTTTTTTCTTCAGATAAAACAACATGCAATTATTCTAGATTAAGGTTGTGAAGGATTTGGGTCTTATTTTTTCATACAGTGGATCTTGCTTATGGCAGTTTAAAAGATTTTAAATAAGGTGTCAATTGTGCTATGTTAAAAATTATAATTTTTTACATCATAAATTAGAATTGCAAGTTGTGGTAGCAATTTTTTCCCTCCACTTTATTTTTATAAAGCTCAGACCTTACAATTTTAAATCAAGCAATTTAAAATCACTTATTCAATTCACTCCCCTACTGTTTTGGGTCTTTCAGGACAGACTGAAATAAAAAGCAGGGTTTTTTCATGAGAGGAATATTTGAAAATGTTTGTATGTGACTGCTTGAGGAAGATCTAACGGTTCATAATATTAAAGAAATAGAAAAGAATCTTGTAACAGCATTGTGGTAAAGCTCTTAAAGACAGAGCAGTCAGGGCATGTAAAACTGCAGTTTCTATAGTAACAGGACTTTCATCCTTTATAAATGAATGTGGAGAATTTAGAGATGTACAATCTGACAGTGCAGCACTGTGAAACTCATCACTCATCACTCCTCCCAAAAATTTCTGGTGCAGTAGAATGGAAAAAGCCCCACCTGCCATGGAAGATGCAGAGGGGGCAGAAAGGATCCTGCAGGGATTCATTGTGGGTGTGAGAAAATGGGCACTGGTGCAGAGAGTGAATTTCCCCACAGAGGACTCCCAGGTTAAGTGATGGAATTGACAGACTTGTAGGTAGGATCCTTAGAAGATTCTGAAGACAAAGACAAGGACTCAGATGGCCATTTAATAGCCAGAAAGAAAACTAGGGAGACATGGAGAACACACCTGTTCTGAAGCTTGTGCATAGGTGCAATTTGGATGCACATTTATCACCACTAGGTTAATTTTGAAACAAAGGATGTGTTCTCTTCCTCTGAACCTTTTGTAGCCTGGGTCAGGTGAATTGGGGTTTGGGGTTTTTTTTTTTTTTTTCTGTTTTGTTCATTTTTTTAAAGAGTAGCATTTGTTATACTGCTCATATTTCTTCCTGGGGACATAAAGAGAATAAAAATGTGGGATTTTTATGGGTTGTCAGATGTCCTGTTGAGCATCTGTATTTAATAAGTGCTAGATAATAACAGACAGTAAACTACATAATGGAGTTAGAAGCCTGAAGCTCTGATTTCATAATAAAATCTTTACTATAAATGGTTGTTAGTTACTGAGTTTGCTATAACTTTATAAAGCAGGTTTGAGGACAGAAGTCTGTTCTGTCCCAGATTTCCTTTATGCTACAAGAACTTGAATCTACAACAGTTCCTCTTTGTAAAGAGAAAACAGTAACGTTAGAACACAGGCTGCTAAAAAAATAAATGTAGTGTAGATTCTGAGGCACTCCAGTCTTTAGGGCAGTTTTGGTGAGCTTAGGAATACCCTGAAACAAGGTAGCTCCATTTTTCGTGCCTTGGAAGAGTTTCCTGTTAATGGAAACATACCTGTACATGCTATCATGGTAAAGCACTGTGTAATGCTGTGGAATAAAGGACAGAAAATTAAATCCACTTTCCTATTCAGTGAACTCTTCAAAGAAGGGAGAGAGAGAAAAAGAGAAAAAGAATGCTTTTTATTTTCTTCATATGCTCTCCATTTTTTCAAGTTACAGATGTCTTGTGTTTAACAGGCGTCTGCTGTGAAGGAGGATGAAAGAGAGTCACATCAGGCAAGGCATGAATGTGTAGATTTTAAGGGCATTTTATAATTTTATAATCAGTCTGTTGAACTTAATAAAAAGGGTTTCATCAAGTGGATTTTCATTTAGCCCTCAATTAACAAGCAGTCACATTTCAGAAATCTGTAACATTTCCTGCTAATTTTCCCTCCCCTCAGAGTTTCACAGTATGAATGAAGTGTGTAAACTTTTTTCAATAAAATGGTACTTGAGAGGTCGGGGGAGTTCCCTGTGCAGGCTGGCTGCTGGGAATCTTCATGAAGAGCCATCCAGGAGATGAATATTAATGCCAAGCTTCAACCCATCAGCAGATTGCAGTGATTTGTTCAGGGGCAGACAGGAGTGGAGCAGTTGGGGTGACCTGCCATGGGTGAATAACTAAAAGCATGTGCTAACTGGACAAGCCAATTCAAGTGCAATGCTCGTTAGTCTGGACACACGAGCAGTGTGTCCTGGTGTCACAGAGCCCACTCCTTTCTCAAATTCTCTTCCTGGACTCTGTGGATACAGCTGCCTGCCATTGGTGCTCGAGTGCTCATTGTGGACTGTGGAACTTTGAGCCAAATTAAAAGTTTGCTTCAGTAAATGGACTATTTTAGTTGTGCATTTGCTAAAAAAAACAAAAAACAAGAATATTTGCAAATCTTTGCTGTACAGTAAATAGGAAAAAAAGAAGAGAAAAAAGATTCCTTTGCTACCCATTTAGATAAGATCGAGGAAGGTTTAAAGGAGTGATAAAAACCATTATCAACTGTTGTGTTGTGACAATACAGTCACTTAAACCTCAGTATGACTGGAATGAAAAGCTGCTGATAATAAGGATGCTCTCTGTCACCATAAAGAAGGAATATGCTGACAATTTTATAGAATTGAAGCTGATTGCCTATCAGCTAATGAATGCAATGAGTATTTTAAACCACCATTAAATTGATATACATACTTAATTGAAGCTCCTGTTGCTTGTTCATTAAAAATAATGTACAGACTGTGCCCTCTAAGTAATCTGGGATGGATCTTTCAATTTTTCCCCTTTCAAACCATTTCTCTGTGTATAAATTGAGCACATAATTATAACTTATGCAAAGTGGCTCAAGTTTCAGTTATCTGGGGATCTCAGCTTTACTATCAAAAGGAAAATACATAAAGATAGTATAGGTCTGAGGCATGGAAGATCCAAGTAAATATTTTAAAAATAGACTCAAACTTCTAATTAAACTATTTTTGCAGAGTTTGAGAATAATTCAGTCAACCTAAGGTCTGATCTAAGAGGCAATATCTTCTATCTTATCTTTCTGAATGCCCTATAAATTCATGCATCTTATGAACTTATTGACATTTCAAATAATAATGAGTACTTGAAGTCTAAGGACTGCAAATATTTAGTCATTCTGACAACAATGTCTCATAAGAATTATTAAAAATTAGATAGATGATGTATTAACATGTGTAAAATCACTATTTATGAATTACTGCTAAAGATTACAACATTAAAAAGTTGAATGCAGTACAGACTCTTTGCTATCTTGACCCAGCTGCAAGAAACAAAAATTGGTGAAAGAAGATAATAGAGCTAGAAAACAATGAAAATGAAGTATTTGACAGGTGCTAGTCCAAGAGGCTCAGGCACAATGGCAAGCAGTACAGCAGAGGTGCTGATGTTCCTCCTACTCACACACCTTCTGAGCATCTGACGAGGCTTCAGCTCTGCTGCCTGCCACCTTCAGATGGGGGACATGAACTTAGATATATTGTTTTTCCAAATCAAGTGATATGGAGTATTTGATAATGGCTTTATCCTAATCTTTCCTATTTAAAGTGCTCCACTTTGCAAAAAATAATGAATTATTCATTGGACAAGAAAAATAGAGAAAGTAAGAGCTCTGAACTGAAGCATCAATTATTCATGCAACTTTAGATCCCATGACTTTGAGTTGAGAGGTGAATAGTGGTCAAAAGTTTTTTGATAAAAATCTTCTCAAGGATTAACTTTTTCATATCTTTGTCCTAATTGCATATATTAGATGTGAAAATTATCTCATTATTTGGACCAAAAAAGGCAAGATCATACAGTAAAAATATACTTTGGTGTCACCACTTTCTCCACTCTTCCCATGAATGTGTTTTTTACTCTCTTTTATTCTTAACAATATTAAGCCTTTCTATGCTGACTGCTCATTTCCCAAATTTCTGCATATCATTTAATAATTGGATTGGTTTTTTTCCCAGTTATGCCAGTTATGGACATTTAAAATATAACTGTATGGAGTACTTAAAACAAAGTTTTGAATCTGAACTAAATCAAGCCTTACAAAAAGTTTCTTTAACGGGAGAAAGAGAACAATGAAAATCATCCATGGCTGATCATTTGATTTAGGTCTTGCTTTTCACAGGCTCACAGCAGTTTCCCAGCCTGACAGAGCTCCATGGATCTGTTAGTCAGGATATTGTAAAATAGAATTAGACCCTCCAGTCAGTCTCATTGTATTAATTGAACATTCCCTTATGCTGTGCCTTAGTTATCAACCAAAATGTGATATGCATGGGAGGTTTAAATGACAAATGGCTTTGTGATGTGATCTTTTGAACACTCACCAACTTTCTGCATCTGTTTTTCTAATACTGGTACAGTGCTCTATGACTTAAGAAGGATTAAAAATGTATTTAAGTATATATTACAAGTAGCACAACATTTGTAAAATGTTAGTATGCATTTTAAGGTGCATTCACAGAACTTTATGAATGTTAAATAGGCGATGGTAGATATCATTATAAAATATTAATCATTCACTCTGGGTTTAGTTATGCTGTAAGCTGCTCCAGAGCCATCAACACAAAGAGAATAGAGTTATCAAGGTTAGGAAGCTGTTCATAAAGAAATGTGTAAGCTTAAAATTAAGTACTGGGCATGAAGCTACAATTATACAACAAACTGCAGTCTGATCCAGAGCAGCCCCCTGAGGTTTTCCATCTTTCTTTGAAATATGGCATAAGGAAGGATTGTATCAAATTTTCAGCCTTTGGAGTACAGCAAAATGAAATTGTCTCCATCACAAATCCCCTAACGAGTCTTTGAGGAAACATGTGCAGTGAGTTTGCAAACATATTTTTGAAAAATCAAGAATTATTTCTGTTGTTAAATTACTGATTGGTGTCCTACATATCATTGTGATATTGACAAAATTATTCAAAATATAGAATTTTTCAAATGTGAATTAATGTCTTCTCTTTATCCAAGTCTGATGAATAAGTTTTTGATATCAATTTTCTAACTCAATATAAACTAATTCTATTTTTCCTTCAAACAAGCAATACAAATTACAAGATAATTTGCTATTTTTAATTCTTTCTTCCAGTTTTCCTGACTCAAAAGTGATAGGCTATAGAGGAATTTTGATATAAATATTAAAGGAGACGTGTTAAAATGAAAAGAAATGGTAATATTAGTTCATATTTAATTAGGAGATCAAACCAGCTCCTATTGTACAGACATATAACCATGGTGTAGTGGAGGACTTGGCAGGGCTGGGTTGATCATTGGACTCAATGACCTTGGAACTCTATTTCTCCAACCTAAATGATTCTGCGATCACAGTTTAGGAACAATACTGACCACAGACCTTAGAGAATACTTCTGACTGTATTGCTCTGTGTGCAGTTCTGTAGGTTCTGTGGTCTCCTGGGAACTTAATTAAGAGTATAAGTGATGTTTTGGTAACATCAGAAACTTCATTTTTAGTTAAAAATTCTCAAATGGTCACTGTAGTGGAAACTTGGCTACACTATCCCAGTGATGAACTCCAGACTGAAGCAGGAAGGACCAAAACTGAGAAAAAGAGGTTGTCCCCTTTTCCACGTCCACTTGGCTTAGGCATGTCTGCAGAAACTTCCACTGTGCTAGCAAAATGATTGGGAAATCATCAGCAGAGTCTGGTGTGCATGTTCTGAAGAGCTATCACAAGTGTCAGAAATACCATTAAAATATTCAAAGCAAGTCAGTGTCCTAAATCTCTCTGAAATCCAGAGTGATCTGGACATCTAATTTTCCTGGACTCTTGTAAAGCTTTTAAATCACTTTATATACAGTATCTTACATACCTTTTTCTTATTTCCAGCTGTTACAAAGAAAAGCACTGTTAGGATTGCCTTTTTAAAAAATCTGTACTGTTCTTTAAGGCTGGCTAGCTGTTAAATCCTAGAACATTTACCATCTTTTCTTCTTTCTATGGATACATTGCGAAACTTGTAAAACTTGTAGAGGAGCTAGACAGCCCAGGTCTTCCACAGTATTCAAATTAGGAAGTCCTTGAGGTGAAAATTGTTGGAAATTGGAGAGCACCTATGTATCAAATGTAGTTCTTCCATTGTTTTGTCTTCTGGGCATTTTTCTTGTAACTGTCAAGAGATGGTTTTTGATGTTCACTGAACTGTTGTTTTGGCCCAGCAGGATTATTATTGTCTTCCTCCTTTTGGTTGTTCTTGTGTCTATTAATACAAGTGATTTTTAAAAGAACATTTCTTCCTGGCTGTTTAATCCACCATCCTTATAACAGACACTGTAGGACCAGAGGGTTACCTGAAGTACTCCAAGAAGAAATTCACCATGACTTTCAAATTTTCTCTTTCCCGTAGTGATTTAATGTTTCTTTTTTTGGGGGCAATGTTTTGTTTTTCCACCACCTAAAATTAAGCAGCTAGCAAAACCTAAAATAACAATAAACTGTTAGGGGTCTGGATCAGGATCTCGATTTGCATCAGCTGATGTAAATCCTTACAGCTCCATAGTCTTCAACAGAGAGGGACCAACAGGCTGGGCCATCCTGTTTCTGTTTGTTTAATGGGATGCTCAATGCTCTGAATGCCATTGCTGTTTCCATCCTGCTGGAATGTTCATGAATGATGCTCAATAAGAATTACTTTGTCTTAAAATGTACTTCTGTTGGTAATTGCCTGACATAGAAAAGGTGTCCCAGAAGTGCTTCCAGGTACTCTATTTCCAGGAGTATATTAATATTAATTTGTAGAGAAAGAATTTCTTGAAAATATGTATTTTAGTGTCTTGGTTTGTAATAAATGTAGGTAAACAGTCTGCCAGGTTTTAAAGGTAAATAGTGATCTACATTCTTATTCTATTAAACTCACACAGACAGGCCCTTAGCTGCTCCAACAAGATCATATCAATTTCCTGATTTTCATTGCTTATTTGTTCCAAAATGACCTTCAATAAGCATTGCTTTCCTTTCCATCTACTCAAACAGAAAGAGGGCAGTAAAAACATGGCTGTCAAATATCTGTCAGAACAGATTTATTGTACTGTTTAAACCTGTTGAAGTCAATTTTTTTCTCCTTCTCTCCTATAATCTGACCCAGGGGTTAAACTCTGAAGTAAAATATTTTTTTTCCCTTTTTCTTCTTGACAACTTACATGAAACAATTCAGGTGTGAGACAAATCTCTGGGGCACTGTCTGAATGAGTATGAAGCTTCTTACTGCTGGTGGAAATGGCTTTAAAATTTACCTGGCTCCAGGTATTTTCATCTGTTGATTAAAAAAAAATAAAGCTAAATCCCATTTTCTCATGATCCAATTCTGTAATAAAATTGATGTTTCACACAGGATTTGCTAAATCACGACATATGTCTTGAGCTGAATTTGCAATCCAGCCCAAGTGGGATAGATTTTGGGAGGTTTTCCTGCCCTTCCAGCCCCTCCTCTGTCAGGGAGGCCTGTGCAGAAACAATTCTCTGCCAGGTTAACACTGGAAAACCTAGCTAAAATCCCTACACTACTTCCCCCCCCCCCCCCCCCCCCCCCGTGAACCCAGTATAACATAGTGAAAGGTCAACAAAATCCTCTGGAATCAACACAGTTGTGTTTACAATTAACTGAAATCTGCTATTATTCTTTCTTAAACTCTGTCCAGCTACAGTAATCAAGGGTTTATAAAATACAGCTCTTTCTGAGATGTAAATTTGCTTCCATTATTGCTTGTTCCAAGCATCCATTGCATTTAGCAACTGCTAGAGACTGTCAATCTGCAGAATCTCTTGTAGAACTGTAGCTTAATTTCAGGGGCAATGATAACATCAGGCAAACACACCAGGGGTCATTAACCCAGCTACCTGGGAGTCAGCCCAGCTGCCACACTGCTGCAATTTGTAGGAGTTGTTTTGCAGTGTGCTAAACCACACCAAGTGTTCACTAATGTGATCTTCTAAAGACCCACAAGGGCAGGCAGCCACAAAAGTCCAAGTTTACATCTGCACCTTTGCTGTTCTTTAGAATGATTCTGACATGCAAGGGCGGCATGGTTAGCTACTGACTTGATTTTCTTCACTGGTTTGCTGCTATTCCTCACAACCTACCTCTAAGGTTGGTTGGGGGTTTTCTGCTAATGGAAGTGTTTCCAGCAAGTACAAAAAGGATAATGGTGCCAGGTGGCTGCCATACGATTGCATTTCTGTGAATACGATTGCCCTTTCCAACCAGATTCGGAAGAAGTGACAGGAGCCAGTTTGTCCAGGATATTGAGTGCCTGGATGGTATCTGGAAATGTGACAAATCGTCAGCTGATGTGTTACACAACCTGTGCTGTAGTGTTCATTTGAATGAAAAGGGGGTTATAAAACACAGTTACAGAACTTAAAAGAAAAGAGGAAAACAGCAACATAGATGGGAAAGCAAATTCTGACCTTCTAAGATAGCCAGGATTAGGTAGGATGGTTCACCTTGCCCCCAGAGCTGACTGCAATCAGCATGGCATGCTTTAGCAATGTGAAGGGTTGGAGACTCCTTAGAAGAACAATTAGCTAGGTCTGTTTCAGTGATTTTATACCAGGTTTTGCTCCTTAAAGAAATGAATCCTTGTGTTTCACAAAAGCTGGCTCACATCACTTGAAATCACAGTGAATCTGTTCCAGGGCCCAGCATCTGTAGGACCTGCTGATCAGGCTTTACATGCCCCAGCTACCCTGGACTGAGGGGCAGGAAAGCTGCCAGTGCTCTGCAAAGGCTCATTAATCCTACTGAGAAGCAATGGGGTTATTTAGGTCAGGTTAGGTCAGGCATTCCTTGCTGCTGAAGCAGGGGCACTGTTACTGCTCTCTGAACTACTGGTGCTGTCCTCCTAGGTGTGTGTGTGTACTTCCCTGTAGGACACAGCTGGGCATGTGGCAGGGCTGCACTTGGCAGAAAATGAGTTCACAAGAGTGGGAAGCTGAATTTTCACAGCAGAGGAAAGGGGGGCTGTGAGACCTGATGTGGGAGTGCACTGCAGGTCTTTGGGAAGGACAGAGATGCCGTTGTCCTGGTAAGCCCTGGGACTGAAGGGCTCTCTCACACCAGGGATTGCATTTTCTGGAGATGTGCACGCAGGCAGTTTGCTCTCTCACTCCTCTCCTCTTGCCCACCCTGTTCCCTCACTCCTGCACTGCCATGTTGCACTCTTGGTGCCTCCTAGAACAGTGAATCATATGTCTTAGCAAAAACTTCTGAACCACCAAAGCTAATGGTATCCACTGAAGATGGAAACATCAATGAACCTAAAATTAAATTTGTTAATCCTATTAAGACCGCTACTCAAACATTTTTTACATACCTACATACCAATATAAATTAATTCTTAAAGCTAATTTTAAGTACTTTATAAAAGGTGTAATTAGAACAAGGATCATTAAAGTGGATTTGAAAGCAATTTGGTTTGCTTAATTCATCTTATAGAACTTCGTGTAGCAGGTGGGAAATCTTAGTCTGTTTGTCTGTAGTGGTATTTTCTATGTTAGGAAAGATGCAAAGTAAATATTTCAAATCAAGAGAACTTTCCACTGCCACCTTCCCTCAAAACAAAATGTGATAAATAGATGTGGAAAACATGCTGACACATAAAGAAAATTTGAAAGAAGGAGAGCTTAAGTTGTAAACCGACACAGTGTCTGAAAACTGCTTTAGTGCCTTCTGCTGTGAGCTACTTGTTTCCAAACCATGAATGCAATGTTCACTTGATTATTCCTAGCTGTATCAACACTGACCATCCCTTTTTTGGTTGTTGTTCTTGTTGGTGGTTTTTTTTTTTTTTTGTATTTGTTTTTTTTTCTACTTGAGCTAGAATTTTAATTAGAATAATCTTGTTTGTAGGAATTGATGCTCATGTGTTGAAGCACAAAATTAGTTTTATAGAAACTGCGTAGTATATTTGACAGTGTTTTCAGAGCAGCATTTATGGAGTGTCCTTCATGAGGCAATTTGGCACACTATGCAGCACATGAAAATTCAGTGGATATTTTATAGTACACTGGACCTGAGTAAGAAAGGAAGCAGAGATTGTAAGATAGATAGAGCTGCGGAAATAAAAGGATTACTATGAACTGTGACAAAACAGGGTCAAAAACAAAGAAGGTCAGGTTTAGAGCAGAATTAATGGGTGAGAGAGGAGGTGGATCTGAGATCTGACTTACAGTGGAATGTATAACCAGCTGAACAAATTGAAGAAATTTGCAGAGCTCTGTGTGTCAGCAATCTCCTTTTGCAAATCTAAGGGCCATTCATTTCTGAAAAACTCAGGTTAAATCCTCTGCCAGGCTTAATAGGGCAGTCCCATTGATTGCAATGGTACTATTCCAATTCACCCACTGATGATCTGACTTGGAGTTTTTCTTGGTAAAGGGATCACAGACCCCTTTATTCTATCCAAAATGTCCACAGCTTCTGTCCCTCTCTTTTTCTCTCCATTTTGCTCTCTCTTACATATACACAAACAAGGATAAAACAGGCTGTTCTACTGAACCCTTTTCTATTCAGCTAATTTACTCTAAAAAATTAAGAGAATTGTCAGAAATCTGGGGTGTGAGAAAAACAGAACTAGCTAGCTCCTAGCTGAGTAATCTCTGGCTCTTGGAAGAGTTTTTGTCTAGAAACAAGGATAGGGTCAGAGCAAGGTCAGTCTGGTCCAGCACCTCGTGGTTGTGATGGTGGTGACCAAGCTCCTCAGGAACACAGGGTAGACCAGAGGCCTGAGCAAGCACACTGCAGTGTGCCTTCTGAATCTTCTTCTACTTTTGAGTGATTTCTGAAAGCTAGAAATAAACTGTGTTGGATATGTACTAAAGCAGAGATCTTGGTCTTAGTGGGAGTCATGGAATTCATTTTGTCATTTTGTCCATTGTTTTTCAACCCGTGTTGTATTTTAGTTTCTGCTGACTTCTTTGGAAAGAAATTTCTAACTTAACCACTACACAGCTTAAATACACATTATATGAAGAAATATCTCCCCATTCTACACTGTGTAAAAACATTTGATCTGATCCTAGCTCTGCAAATTTGATTTCTTCCCCTCTCTCTTCCTTCTTCCTTTGTACTGGAAACAGCAGTGACCAATTAGTGTCTATTCACTGTCTCCTTTCCAGTCACAAGACTACAGGACTCCCTCTATTCAGCCTTCAGTTGTCTCTTTTTCAAACAGAGAAATACTAATCTGCTCAGTTGCTCCTTTTACAGAAGCAGTCCCATGCATCTGATGCGTGCAGCTTTCCCTGTGCCTTTTTCTTCATCAATTGCCTCATGAAGGCATTTCTCCACAGTGTGCTTCTTGAGAGAAAGAAGGCTCTGATTTATGCACTGCCATAACAGCATTGCCTGCTCTAGTCTTCATTAATTTTCAGTAATTTCCAACTTTAAGTTTGCTTTCTAACCATTACTGAGCACTGAGCTGATGTTTTCACAGAGACATTTTAAGTTCTATTTAAATTCCTTTAGATGTCCTTCCTGTGAAAACAAGTCCTTTTCTTGACCATAACTCTGCATTTCTTAGGTGGTATTGTTTTTTTTTTTTCTATCAGGCTATCCAGCTGGAAAGCCCCTGAAGGGACCTCCTGCCTCAAACATGCCTAATGGGACATGAGAAGGTAAAGTGGTTTTACAGTTGTTGTATTTTGTTGCTAAACCCTTGAAAAGCATCTGTTGCTATATGGGGAAAAAAAAGGGAATGGCCATTCAAAACAGACAGCCCATATTTTACTGAAAATCTTTACTAGTGGTATCTAAATGCTCCAGTAACTTCTTGGCTATTTTTCACCTGGACAGTAATGCACTCAAGCTGTCAGAGGCTTTTGAAGGGCAACCACTCTAAATTAATTTTACTGGAACTTATTATTGTCAATGTTTATTTAAAAGAAAACAAAATCAAGTGATCAGGAGCAAAGGAATATTCTAAGTTTCACTTAGAAACTGGAACTTAAAATAAGTTGATAGAAAACCTTCAACTGGGTTGAAGCAAGCAGAGTAGACAATGAGATCCCCATGGAGGCTGAAGGGTAGAAACATGTTTTCTTATGAACATTTCTCTCATTTTTAAAATGCTCTAAGCGATTTTTAATGGGATTCATCTCTACCAAGTTCTCTAAACTCTGTCCTTGTCATGTGTTTCACAAAATGCAACACATTTGCTGGCATATGTCGTTCTGAATAATGAATTAATTTAGTTCTGCAGTTCATTGTGCTGCTCTGTGGATCCAGTCCATGGTTCTGTGCCTGAGGAAGCCATGGAGGTTTGGGTTTGCAGTTCAGGTTCTCTCAGGTTTGCATATTTATAGCTCTTGGTTGCCTAATGGAGCTGGAAATGGAGGCAGAGCCAGAGTTTGTTAAAAGCAATATCAGTGAGAGAAGACTGATATGATTCTTTCCCTCTAACTTTTCCTAGTTTTTGCAGCTTAGGAGCTGACCTTGTTCTGTGTCAGTTTTCTTCAGCATTAAATACTAACATGATTTTGTAGTACTGATATGGAAGAACAAACCTCAACCATTTGGTTCTTTTCATGCAATTAAATTAAATCCTATATATTCTTACACTGATATGTTTCCCTCTTAAAAATTTTAATGCTTTTATCCAACCAGTATGATCTTCATAAGTGATAAAATAATTCTAAAAACTAATAATGATATTGTAATCAAGGATATTAACTGGTAGTGGAACAGAACCTGAACTAGTGACCAGAAGAAGAACTTCTTTAAAAATCAAGTTGGATATATGTTTGTGTCTATGCCTTAGGTGGTAAGGGCTCATCTCAGTTGTCAGGGTCTGGTTACTTCTGTGGTACTCAAAGCTGAATGAAAACATTGGTTATAAATAGCCAGATTCTGAAAGGTACACCCAATCTGGGCAGTATTTGTCTTAGCTGAGTGAGGTGAGGTTCTGCTCAATGAAATGAAGTGTTAGAAGATGGTCCAAAGTGGATGGAAGGGATAGATACCAGAGATATGCAGTGCATGTGTCATCTCCTGTGTATTTGTTTCCAACAGACTACACTTAGAGTGTAAGCACAAACCTAAATGACATAAGGGTCCTGTTCAAGTAATTTATCTGTGCTATAACATGTCTCTTTTTGGGCACTTGCAGCACAGGAAAGTAAAAGTTGTTAATGGACCAGTTTATTTCATGTAATGAACACAGTGAGAGAACAAGCTGCTCCTTGTTTTCATAACAAAGGAAACAAAACTATTGAAAGGAATGACACCCCTTCACAATAGCTGAAGACTCTGTTTTCTGCTATGGGGGGAAAAGTAGGAATTACAGGAGCTGTATTCTCAAAAGGCAATTTCTCTGAAAGTCAAGGCAAGGAGAGGATGCTTACTGCTGAGAAAATCAGGCCTTAAATGTAAAATTTGGAAAGCTTTGAGTCAGGAAAAGAAGGTTTGAGGTTTATTCAAGCACTGCTTCCATCACAGTCTGGCTGTATTTTGTGCAGGAGCCTGTGGTGGTGCTGAGCTGAGTAGGCAATTTAGCATTCACTGACACAGCCCTGAAGGCTGTCATTGCTTTGACCTTCTCAACAGCCTCCACCTGATATGGATGCACCAGGCAATCATTTAAGAAGCCAGGAGAAAGGCAAATCAAGCATGATTTTGTGCTGTTGCAAAAAGGATAATGATATATACGAAAAATAAGCATTAAATAGAAAAGACTAATGTAATGCCTAAAAAAGCAAATCTCTGAAAGGGCAGAAACTGGGGTCATCACACTTCTATATCCATGGAGCTGAAATCATGCTCTGTGGAACAGACAAATCATCCTTGTGAAGTGAGTGACAGGGATGGGAATCCCTGGCTGCTGGGATGAGCAAACTTCCACCACTCAGTTCAATCATTTTATGATTAAATAGTTGTGTGGAGAGCCCCTGTTTTAATTATATTTTATATCTTGAGAAATGTACACCATGAGATGTTTCTATGCACATAAACCTATCCTATACATGTTTCTATGTACATATAGCCTATCCAAACCCCTGAGTCAGACATTAGTTGTGAGTGATGTGCCCAGGGAAACATATGTGTGTATCCTACATGCAGGAGGAAAATGAGAAATGTTCCCTTTTTAACTCCTTTACTGATCAAAAGTAAACATTGGGAAGTAAAGAAAATCCAAGACAGCAAAAAGAAAAAAGTGTGAATAGAAACATTTGTACTCTGCCAGTTTGGGACTGACTACTCCCAGTCTGGGCTCCAGAGTAGCTTTGGCTTCACAGGAGGTAGTATTTGATATTCTTTGTGGAAAAGCAATCTTCTGACAGAATTTTTCAGGAGAATTTGCACCAGGGAAAAAGTCACAAGTACTCTGTTAATTTATACTCCAATAGTGTATAGGTTACTGCATAAACATGAATGAAATCTATGCTGGAAAACACAGCATGTAAAGTATAAAACAGAATACTGGCTCACATGTTTGACAGATTATTCCTAATGGTGGAAACACTCTGTCAAGCCCTGGATTTAGACTCTGGAATTCTTTACCTTTGCTGTCAGCCTTTTGGATAAATCACAAATCTTCACTTTGTATTTCTTTTTGCCCTGGAAAATAAAGGCAATTACACTGATTTATCAATGAGAAATGCTATAAAATGATAGTTATTTTAGCCAGCAGTGTTTTCATTCATTCCTTGTAGTGGGATTTGGTTCTCATTTTTTGCCAGAAGGAACAGAATAATAGCATCAGAGTTAAACCAGAACCCAAAAGAAACCAGTGCAACAAATACAGGCAGCGTATTGCTGCAGGATAAGCTTCTGGTACTTCCTGTGTTATGAGATATATCTTATTTTCCAGCTGAGAAGGTCTTAGCCAAACCCATGGAAGTATAGATAATTCTTTTCTTTGTTTTCACTGAGCATTGGATCCAAAGTCACATTAAATAAGATGAATAGAAGGCTCCTGTTAGTGATGACTACCAGGGACTGATAATGGGAACTGTATGGTCCTTGTGTGACAAGGGACAGACAGAGGCCTGCAATTTATTTGTGGCTGCAGTTTCTCTCCATGGAACATCCCTTCTAACATGCAGTCCTGAGGCTGTTGGTTACACACGCATGAGATCCTTTGCATTAGGCTCCCATCTCTCCTGCTTCAGAGGAGCACTCTGGCAATGGAGGGAAGTTCCCCTGGGGATTTCAACCCAGGCTGCAGTGCTGACAGAGCTTTTCCTAGGCTGGGGTCACTGCACTGCTCTGCTTCACAGCACAGTTAGTTACAGGAGGCAGAGGAGAAACACAGAAGAGTTCAAAATTCTTAAGGAGCTGAGGAGTTTAGATCAGTGTATAACTCTGGAGGAATCTCAAGGGTCACTGAAGGACTGACTTTGCACCTATTTGCAACTTAAGTAGATAAATCTGTTTGTGCAAACTAGGTAGAAAATTGATGTTAGGAACTGTCTGACTTGCCAACTTTCATGTCCAAAAATCAAAGAGCATAAAGGGAAAGTCAAAACCAACAGTGTCAATACAACATTGGAAAAGGAAAAAAAATTCCCCAAATTAATTAATTAAACTTATTTAATAATTGGATAGTTAAAGCAATTTCATCATATTCTTTGTCAACTTGTGTGCTGATTTAAAAAGAAAACCGAACCCTTTCTGCTCTCAATCTTATAAAACTCATGGAAAGGCATAGAAAACTTCCCTGCTTTCCCCCATTATTAAGGTGTAGCAATATTGGGAATAAAGCTGAAGCCTTCAGCCTCCAAAGAGAAACACCTGGAATATAAATCAAGCCATCTCCTCTACACCAGTGTGACATCAGCAACATAAGAAAAAATAAGTAGAATTTTATTGATTTCTTTAATTTTTTCCCTTGTATGTTTAGTTATACACAGTCATATATAGAACCTTTTTTTCTTTAATTTTTCATTGTTTGTCCTCTACTCACTCTGTCACTTACTGGTAACAGTTTTTTTGGGGTGGTTTTTTGTAACAGAAAATGGCATTTTTGTATGGCTGGCAGGAACTATATCTTATTATTCTGCTTTTTGTAAACATGTGTCTTTCTGCCATTCTGTTCAAAATAATTTAGAACAATTTATGAGCAGCTGATTCACGAAACCAGGGAGAATTAAGTGCCTCAGCAAGATTAAATGTCTGGAAAACATCCTCTGATGTGCATTTTTTTTCTAATTTGCTAATTTCTGCCAGCTTCAGGTATTGCTCTTGTTATCCATGGGCTGTGCACAGTTCCAGTCAGGTACAAAAAAGGCATTTTCCAGTTGTGCAGGTCCTACACTTTACAGGAAAAAATATGGTGACAAAATGACAGTTTTTCTGCCTCCAACAAAAAAAAGGAGGAGGAATAAGCACAGTGTTCTTTTGTAAGTGAGCCCATAGCAAGAATTAGAGATCATCAGCTGTGCTGCTTGCACAGATTAGCTGATTTATACCATGGGTGATCTAACTCTACTGGAGTAAGCACACACTCCACATATCTTTATTCATAAACCTTTTTTACATGTTCAAAATCTCAAGGATTCTGGCTGACACGACATCTTTAAGGGCATTATTAACTTTTTTGGGTATCTTTTTGATTGCTGTATTGCTTTGATAGTACATCTAAGGAAAAAATGGCTTGACTGTCTTTAATTCAAGAGGTAGAAGGGAGGAACTGAAAACCTCTGGGTTTACTCCTGGGTTTTTCAGCACTTTGAAGATCCTAGATTCTCCTTTATGATACTATCAAGGTTAAAGAAAAGTTTTGAAAAAATGTATTCTCCTGGGTATGTACCTCACAGGTACTCTAAAGTACAGCTGTAAGAATTTCTGCGGAGGAATTAGAGGACAATCTTTAAGTTCTGCATTTAAACAGAAAGAGGTAAACTATTTAAAAAGAACTGAACAAGTTTTGAACTAAATGATCAAAAGAGGGAAATGCACATGGAACTGGTGCTGGGTCTGATAGTGTCAGACTGCTCATGCAGTGTTCATTTTCATTCACTGCTTTTTTCAATTGCTCCCAAAATCCCAAGAAAAGAAAAAGAGTGTCTCTGAATAATTTAAAACATTTCTCTTTTCAGCCATCAGTCCTTCTGTTCTGGTGTATATCTATAACCTCACACCAGCCATTTTAATTTATGTTATAAATTGTGTGCTATAATTATCTCAATGTCTAAAGCAGCGGGAGTGCAAAATGGAAAGGAAGTCAATGAAGCGACGATGACGTTCCCTTCGACGTCATTGCTTCGACGACACTCGCTTTGACATCTTCCCTTCGTTGTCTTCCCTTCGTTGTCTTCCCTTCGTCAACGATCGCTTTGTTGTCCTCGCATGGATGTCGTCGCTTTGTCAATGTTCGCGTAGTCGTCATCGTGACGTCGTTGCTTCGTCGTTGTCACTTCGTCCTCATCGCTTTGTCGTCATTGCTTTGTCGACTTTTGCTTCGATGTCCTCGCTTCGACGTTGTTGCTTCTTTGACGTTCGCTTCGACGTCGTCACTTCGTCGACAATCACTTCGTCGTCATCGTGGTCGGTGGATTGTTTGGTTAAGAATGGAACAAATAGGTGTTGTGGCAAAAAGGGCAAGGGATGAGCCCTCAAGAACACTGGAGGTGTGTCCTCAGGGAATGAGGGCCAACCTAAACCTCCACCTGCAATGATAGCTCACAAAGGCAGCCTCTGCTTGCCCATCACACCAGATATCTGTGGAAGTATTGTTTGGTTCCAGCATTCAATTACTGTGTGCTATGAAATGGGAAAATCTATTTTTAAACATTTATGCTATTAATTGCTAGAGGAAGGCATAAATGTTTGTTTCTCACTCAGCCACCCACAAGATGGATTATGGCCTGTGTGGAGCCTGAAAGAGGCTGAATAGAAATAGACTCATTTAAATATATATTTTTTGTGAGGAATATGAAATTACATGTTTGCTAGAAGTAGAAGGTTTTTCTCCATCTGTCCTCCCTTTGGTAGTAGGTCTTCTTCAGAAAAAATGTGACTTGGTAATGTCTAGTAGGAAAACACCTAGTTCTTTATTTCTGCCAAGCTAATTTAGGCTTCACATCATTAAAGAAACTACTTTGTATTAGAGAATATTAGTAGCCAATTAGATGACAGGTTAAAATAAGTGACTATTATAACTGTGCTAATATGAACTGAGTAAGTGAATGTAATGAAAATGAGGTTGCTCTTACTTTGTTCCCCAAGTAGTCTTGTCTAAGGTATCTTTTTTTTAGGTATTGTCACACATCTTACTGGATGAGAAAAGGAAATTTCTGGAGATCAGAAGATGAGAAAGCAGTCTGTAAAATGCTCGAGTGTTAGATATACTCATTCTCATGGCTGCCTAGCTCTACAAGAGGTTACTTATTTCCTGTGCTAAATTTGGATGTCTGTTTTAAGAGACTATTCTCAAAAAAAAAAGCTATGAGAAGACTTATTGTGCAAACACAGATATGAGAAGGAAAATATCCCAGGACTTTTCAAAGCATTTCTTTACCAGCACAAGCTACTGCAAACTGAAAAATGTAGGGCCCAATAATTTGTTATAATTAGCTTTTATGATCCATTGACCGTTCTAGCTTTCTCTCCAAAATCCAAACCTGCTGTCAGTAAGTGTAAAATCCCTCTTTTTGCTGTTTTGGTGTCCTAGGGACCCTGTTTCTAAAATAACTTGATTTTCTCTAAAGCCAGTAAAAATCCTGATCCCAGCAGTTCCATTCATGTACAGGAGAGTTCCTTTGAATGGAGAAGCTTGTGGCTTTCTCTCTACTCCTTAAGCAAATCAGTGTTGGGATGCTTTCAATTAAAAGCACTGTGGGGTTTGGGTTTTTCCCTAGAGAAAAGATTGCTCCAGCAAGTATTAATCTTCCATATTTACCTCTTAGGGCTGCATGTGAGCTAAAATGTATTTGGAATAATTACTTAAGGTGTGGTTGATAAGCTTAATCTAAAAGCAGCATTGTGAAGTAGCATTAATGCAATTCAGTGGCTGAAGGGGGGAAATACTTCTTTGTTGAAGTCTGGAAATTTAGAAGCTGAAAATGTTTAATGCACTTTAAGGAGAGGGAGTAAAAAAGCTACTTATTTATTTTAATATTAAGCAGTTGCATTTTTCTGACAGCCAAGTTTAGGTTAACACTGCTACAGTTAATCTCCTACTCCATCTGTGTAAGAGATGAAACAATATACAAATAACCAATTCATACTTGGGACAATATTTACCAACTTTTCAGGATGAATCACATTTGAGTAACAGCAAATCTATTGCAAAGGCAAGTCACAAAGCCTCTCACCACAGCCTCAGGAACCACCAGCACTTTCTGGACCACAATGCAGCAATCAGCAGTTTAGGTATTTCAGAAAAGAAATTCCATGTGTGCTTTGTTGAATCCTATTCAGGAAGTGGTCCAAGCTGTTCATTCCTGACTTGTATTTCAGCACAAAATCTGAACCTCTCTGGTGTGAAAATAGGACCGACCTTCCCCTGTCTATCTCCACAAAGTTCAACTTTGGCTATGCAGGTGCACTTTCGTATGGAATGATGTGCTCTCTCTGTTAAGAGATTTGTGCCATTAGGTGTAGGGGGATCCAGTATGGATAAATGAAGGTGATATAGAAGGTAATCTTATCCCCCAACGAGTTGCAGCTGGACCAATTATCAAAGATTAGAAGCAGGGCCTGATCTTAACAGGCCACACCTGTAGCCAATATAAGAACAAGCGGTACAAAAGAGTGGATTGGTGGGATCTGGACTTAGATGATTGTTGCAAGGATCAGGAACAGTCAGTGCTTAGAGGAGCTGCCTGTGACAAACATGGAGGAGGTATGAAGCTCTGGTGATGTGAAATCCTTGCTCTATAATGACGTTAGAAATCATGCTATCTAAGACAACAATTAGACTTCTCCTAAATTCAAAATCTGGCTATCTGGGTAGGTCCTGTGGGGTCCCAGAGGTGATGGGGGGGCTTCAGCTTCCAGTGCCTCGATTCCAAACCCAGGGAGGAGAAGCCCTTGAGTTAAGCACGGGCAGCACAGCTCTGAGGGGACAGGAGCAGCAGTTTCCAAAAGCAAAGAAACCAGCTGTAACCCAGTGTGCTGCTGATTCTGAGCCCTGCAGGCTCCCTGGTTTTCCCTTACAACTCTTTTTTTCTACTATTGTGAATTTAGGTTTTCACTTCTAGATCAATCAAACAGATTTGAAAGGTTTGGCTTTTTTATCCATAAATGTGTAAATCCTAATGAGCTGATCTTAATCCTAATCTTTCCTCAAAAGGACTGAAAGAAATAAATAGTAAGTTTTCACATGTTTGGAGTTTGTGATACATGAAGTAGACAAACATCATATGTTTCTATGTGTAGAAAAAAAAAAATAGGGGCAATGAGTAGTTTAATTACAATCACCATCCTATTTCTGAGTAACTGCATAATAAGGTTTTGTTTGCCTTGTAGCCTTCTCTAATCCCAGGATGACTTTTTTTTTTTAACTTAGATAGAAATGAAATTTTAAGATATAGTTCCTCTTGGGTGACATTTGTAATGCACTCTGATCTCCCTTCCCTGCACATGTCAATTCATGTTTTATGGAGTCTTATCATAAAGCTAGAGCTGGTGTTATTCTGAAGCGACCATCACCCTCTTTTCAGCTATGGATAATTAAATAAGTTCCAAAATTTCCTTTTTTCCTCTGCACTAGTAATTTAGGGGTTTTAATTATTCGTGTGATAGTTATAATACCAAGCCCTGATATTATTAAACCTTGCATTAAGATCTTAAACAAAACCCAGCAACTTCCATAAGAAACCTGATCTTCAACAAGGAATCTCATTAGTAGTACAAAGCAGAATTGTGGTTTACTCACTGATAGACACCTCTCTTTGACAGACTTATTGGGAAAATTTAACTCTTCTGTAACGTCCAGGACTTGAATTGATTTTGAAGACATTTTTTTCCTAAGCCTTTTCTATTGCTTTGCAAGGTTTTGTAGTACTGGGAAGAAATATGAGAGATTTAAAAGCCATATATATGACACTTTTAGATTGAATTACGTCTGAGCTTCTTAGAGTGGAAAAGGCAAATGGAAAAGGAATAGATTTTTTCCTTCCATATTTCTTTCTCTCTGCAATCTAACAGCTCACATTAGCCAGGTCTCTTTAGTACAAATGCACTTTTAAGAAACTGATCTGTGACAGGATGTTAGTCAGGCAATGGCACTGCAAGACACTGAATTATAAAGCTGAGTTATAAAGGTGGCTTTCAGGAGGGAAACTTTGGGTCTTATTTGGGGATCTTAGCAGCGTCTCAGGGTGAGCAGGACTGCAGGACATGAGGGGGTCCAGGAGAGCTGACTAATCAAGAACAGTCTCTTTGGAGGGCAGGAGTGATCCATTACAATGTGCAGGAGGTTGAGGGACAAACAGGGCATTCCTGAATCAGCTCAAATGTGTAAAAAAGGGGCACAGGAGGAGGAAGCAGTGACAAGCTTCTTGGAAGAGCTTGGACACGTTCCCTGAGTGGACAGAGATTGAGTCACCTAAGTCAAAGCTTACCTTGAGCTAAAACTATCAAGGGTTATGAAGACCTACAAGAAAATTTTATTGCACATTTGTTGACAAAATCTGGGTCCCCAGCATATGTATGCAGGAGACCTAGAGCCAAAAGACATGCTCAGAGTGGCAGATTGAACAAAATTTGGTAAAAATCTTTAAAAACATTGTTTTGTTGTTTTCAAGATTAACTTTGTTCCTTGTCAAGCTGATAAAGGAGTATTTAATTTCAGATTGTTTCAGCCCAGAATTTTTTGACTGACTCAAAACATTCAGGTCCGTTCCAAATGGCACTATTGTTCTCTGGGTTGGCTTGCTCTCCTTGTTGCCCACCTATCCAAACCCTTCCCTCCCCCTGTGAATTGGTGACAGTGTTTTAGCAAAACCACTCCCACCTGTGTGCTCCTGATCATAAGGAATGCTGTCATACTAAAACTCTACCATTCTTTTGTTTCCCTCATGACATATATAAGCCTGCATGTGTTGCAGCTGTGAATATTCTTGCACACATCCAACTCCCATTACCAGTAATGGTATTCCAATGCCAGCAACACCTCCTACAAAAAATTAATTCCCTACCTTCACAATACATTTTTTAAATCTCCCTGTATGTTTAAAAAACGACAGAATTCTGGAAAAGTTCTATTCTTTGAGAAGTTGCTGCATGGATAAATTTATGATGTTGCTTCCCAGCAGTGACATTGTTGATCTGCAAACCATCAGCTTATCTGCATCTAATCAGAAAATGTCAATTTTGAGCTCTAGATTAACAAGTAATGTTAAGAGAGAAGATTTCTTTCCTTTTCTCCTTAGGGAATCTCACACAAGAACAGGGACTCTTGCCTTCTATTTTAGTGAAGTCAGGTCTCATTGTGTTCCTTTGGGTCATGCAAGGAACTGCTGTGTCAAACCTTTTAAGACAACACTGGGAAATAATACAGTAGGATGACCGGACTAAAAATGGTAGTTTTCAGTAAGTGCTTCCAACATTGACTAAAGAAGAAAATTAATCCTCTCTGCTCCCATTTGGTAACATGGGTCAGCTGCTCTGTTTAATCCATGCCCTACAAAAAGGCAGCTGTTTTACTTTGATGGGCCAGGCTCTGGGGGGCTGTACAATGGCAGGGGGTTTGACCTCAGCAGGGCAGGTGTGTTCCAGTGGAGCTGGTGCTCAGCCTATGGACTTTAGAGAGAGGTGTTTTCCAGCTGATCTCTCTCCCTGATGTAAGTGATGCAAAAGGACTGTGCTGGGTGTGCTGTGCGGCACAGTTTCAGTCAAATGCTTTCTAGCTGCACCCCAAGGTTGGAGATTTAGGGTTCTGCTCACTGTCCCCAAAGCATGGCTATTGCAGAGCTGGAGCACAGCTTGGTGTGAGTGTTCAGAGCCTCTGTGTCCAGTCCAGCACCTCAGTCTGCCTGTGTAACACTGCAGAATTGGATAAAGCATGGAAGGGGCAAGCTTTACCTCGTACAACAGCTCCTCTGCATTCCCTCTGTAATTTAGAGCAGGCTTCAGGGAGGTTTTTTAATTATAAAAGTACCTTTATGGTGTTGGGCTGTCTAGGCTGGAGGGGGTTGAATTATGGCACAGGCTCCCTTTCTCGCTTGCTCGACAGGTGTAGTGTGGATACTCGTGGCTGGGATTCTGATCCTGAAATAAGGTTTTTAATCAAGTTAGTGTGAAATTCAGAGTTAGTCTCAAATGTGTATTTCTATGGCATAAGGTTAAGGAATAGAGTGATAATTTTGCATGGTGACAACTTCAAAATCACCTTTGAAGTAGAATGGGAGACATGCTGAGTCTCATAGCTTTGCATATGGAAGGGGTAAGAAAAATTTTATCGCTTCTTACCTAAAATTTTAAAGATAGATTATAATTTCAATATGTTAGCACAAAACCTGTAGGTTGTTCTGTTGTAAAAAGGTTAAACTCTATATTTTTAAAAAAAGGTTCATCTTCTTTAACAAGCGATCTTCAAATGCAAGCACTGTGGAGTAGTAGGTAGGAGTTTAGTATAGAGAAAATGGTAAGGGGAAAAAAGTCCTCTTGAATTCCATCCACTTATCACTCCTCCCAGCTGTTGCTGTGATTTCCTGTAGTCAAGTGACACTTTAAAAATATCATTTGTCTTCATGATTGCTAACAAATTAGAAAATTCATGAAGTACTGCAGAAAAATAGAGATTTTTTCAGAGCCCATAATCTGCCACTCCGTGTCCCAGTGAGATAGTGCCAGTCTGAAATGTTTAAAAGCTGCTTAAAGAGGGATATTTACTGGGCTGTGAGGCAATGGGATAGATTGTCCAGACAAGCTGTGGATGCTCCATCCCTGGAAGTGTTCAAGGCCAGTCTGGATGGGGCTCTGAACAAAATGGGAGAGTTGAAGGTTCCCTGCCCATGGCAGGGGGGTGGAATGAGATGAGCTATACGGTCCCTTCCAACCCAAATGGTTCTGTCTGTCCATGATGTTCCTCCTTCACTGCTACAGTCCTCTGATGGAAAGGATTGAGGGAGGAGGGTGGGAAAGGTGAGCTGCACCCCTCCTAGAATAGGAGATGGGTTATCTGTAGGCACTCAGTGTGTGGTAGTTGGGAGTGGGGCTGGCCCAGCCTCATCCCCAGTGGGCACAGCTGTGAGCAGCAGGTGAGCAGCACTGACAGCAATGAGCCATGGAGTGCCCAGGGGCACTGAGCAACCACCAAAGGGAACAGAGGGCACACAGGGGCAGTGCATCAACAGGAGGGGATAAAAGGCTGGGCTGAAGAACAAGTGTGGTAGACACTTGCAGCCTTCTGAAGTGGTAAAGTGTTAGTGTGTATGGGTTGAAGCTTTCTGAAATTGTGTGATGGTATTCTGTGTGCTGTGGCTGTCTCAACTGTGACATGTGCTGTGACAGTTATCTGTCCAATTGTACAACCACAATTATCAGTGCTTGTACAATTAATTTTCATTATGGATGGTACAGGTCAGTCACATGGCATGGGACAGCCAACAGGTGATTGGATATTGATTGCCAGAACTGAAGAAGATGTGAACATTTAATAGCATTTTTGAGCTCTAGATAGAATTCTTGCGATAAAACTGGAGGAGCTTAAATAGAGAATTTTATCAATGTTTGCAAATATGGGAAGCTATACTGATTTTTATGGAATGCTGCTCTGTAACTCAAACTTATTTTAAAGCTTGAAAAGTCTTTTAAGTTTATTACTAGATATGTAGGTTTTGAAAAGAATACTTTCTCTTTTTTCAAGGCAAATGGATATCTGATAACTGCTGAAACAGAAGGAAGAAACTGCAGAGGTGTCTGGTCTGTCTGGAAGGCTTCAAAGGTAAGTAATTTTCTGTGTACTGTTTAATTTTCCTAAGCCTCTAGACAGTATTGCTCTGAAGAATGTCATTGTGAAAACTCTTTGTGACGTAAGAACATTTTAATGTGTGCTGTCTTTTTATAAAATGTATTTGAATGATGCACTTACTGAAGTGGTATTGTGCAGCTGATTAAAGATACATTCTGGAAAGTTGTCACATGAAAATTGGGGAAGAGGATGAGGAAAAAGAGCATGCTCTTTAAGGAGTGATGATTATGATTCATATCTGAATCAAGAAATATTTGATGAAGAGTGACATTTAAGCTCTCATCAGTTAGGAAAATAGCTAAGTTGTTTCTGCGAATCTGGTTAAATTCCCAAGTGCTAATGGTGACAGGAATAAGTAGGGGAACAAACTTTGTAAAGTATATGTGTGTCTTCTCACTTTTCATAATCTCTCCATAACCACTGTATTTGAAGATGTTTTGGGAGATATGATCATCTTTTGAGAACACATGCCCTTTGCTGATTTCAGCCTGTGTGTGAATTTGTACATCTCCAGGCTCTAATCCCAACAGAATCTGTAGTTCCTTGCCCATATAAGGAATAAACCACAGCCCTCCTTTCAAGTCCATGGAGCTTTTTCCTAAATTCCACAAGCAAATTTGTTGGCTTCCTCAGTTCTCAACCTGAGCTGAGCTCCTTGGAATACTTTTTAAACTTCTTATGACTCTATCTGTTCTCACTTGCTTTCATGTGGTCTCAGCTGCATTCTACATGGAAATAAACCCTTTATATCATGCCCAGTAAATTGCTTTAAAACACTCAAATAGGATTTTCCATGGCTCATTTTTACTGGTTTAGTCATATTGGTTTGAATTGTGCCATTAGGACAGACGTGTAAATTTTGCACTGCCTCTCATAATGCAGGAATTACAGACAAGAACAGGTTTTGTACTCCAGCTGGTAAATGTGTTGGCCATACCTTTGGCTGCTCGGCAGTTGCTGCTCTAGTGTGAAATTCTCTACAGATAATTTCAAGTTTAGCATCCTTTGCCTTGTGACTCTTACCATCAGAGGAAGTTTTGAAGAGTAAGGGTGGGGAAGTAATGTTGGTTAAACAACTGTTATCAAATTAAAAGTTTACCATAGAACTCATATAGAGCATGACAACCTGATGGGTAAGCTTTTCAGAAGCTGTCATATGTTAGTGGATGGAAGAAACCCATGTATTGACTTAAAATGTATTTTCTTTATGATGTATTCTGTGCTACTTGATGATTTTTCCCACTGTCCCCTAGCACATTTTGCTAAGCAATGGGAAACCAGGAAGTTTCTGTTTCTGCTTTCTACCCTAACCACCAGCTCACAGGACCATGTGCCCTGATTGGAGAGGCTTCAGTTCTCTCAGGTGATCTCTGCTCTTTATCTAATTTGTTACTGGCACTGGATATCTGTCACTTCAGCCTTCTCCTGAGGTTACTTTCTCTTGTGGTCTGTTGTGTTTTACACCTACTGTCAATCTTCCCAGCAGCCAGTTTGCTAATGTAATTGGTTTTGACTTCCTTTAGGTTCATCTTTTTCATACAGGTAGAAACATCTTAAATCTTCATTATGTGCATCCTTATACATTGGGACAAGTCACAGTTCTTTGAATGTTGCATTCTTTGTTGCTAGGGAGACACCAGCAGGAAATAATACTCTTCATGTTTCCAGTTTCTTTGCTAATTATTGTTAAAAGAAGCTGGGAAGATACAAAGCTTTGGGAATTTCTGCTATTAATTTCATTTTATTTGAATGCAGTTTGATCTGTGTTATTTGGTTCAGAATGCATTTATGTCATTAAGTTTCTTAGAGATTCACTGGTTACTGTGGAGCTCTGAGGTTAATTGAGTAATCATTAGTAGCATGTATTGTCTGGCAAAAATGAATTAAAATTGATTGGAATCCAAAAGAAACACACATTCTCTTTTCATCATAGGAAAGGGGCAGTGTGGTTCCTCTAGTAAAGGCATCTATCAAGTGACCATCTGGTTAGCCTGTAACATGGAGCATGCAGCAATATTTCTTTGCCTTTTGAAAAAAGCTATGTTGCATCTAACCATAGTTTATTCAAACCTCTGCTTCATGGAGCCAATTTAGATTTATGTCTGTTTGCTGGCCATTTGAAGTCAGTTGATCTTAATTTTTCTGCCAGTTTTTTTATATGTTCTGTGAAGATTTTGTATATATCACTAGAAATAATACAAAGCTTTAATTACTGTAGAGCAAGTGGTAATATTTTTGGGTTTTTTGTTCAACTTTTCTTTGGTAATACAATTTTTTTAATGGCCGTTTTGTGAGTGTTAATTGCACTGAGAACAGTAAGCAAATGATGAAATTTCATCACAACAAGAAAATATGTCTCATTTAGGGGCCTGTAGTATCACAGAATGGATAAGGTTGAAGGGACCACTGGAGGCAGTGCAGTCCAACTCACTGCTCCAAGCAGGATCCTCTGGAGTGGATTATTCAAGATAGTGCTTAGAAAGCTTTCAAATATCTCCCCAACCTTTCTATATAGTTGTACTCCATGAAAAAGTAATTACAATTTGAAAAATTATAAAGGTTATCCCTGCTGGACACAATCAGAAATAATTTTTTAGTTAGAATGGACCTGTCTAGGTATGAAAGTGAATTAGTCAGAAAGTCAGCCTGGGTAGTGAATAATATCAGTTCTTAGGGTAGCTTTAAAAAAACATGTGAAAACCCTGGCCATAGGGATGTAGGAAACAGGCAGAGTGTGCTGTCTGTCAATCATGACCATGGAGCTGGGTGCAGAAAAGTCATTGCTTGGACACAAGCCTCTGCACAAAAGCCTGTTTGCCCTTTCTGCTCTATTTTTCCTGACAAATTTGATAGCTGAAATTTTAAGACAATCATATTTAATATTCTCACAGAAACTCATGTGTCTTTTGTAGCAGCTAACTAGGCAGCAGCCTTCTAGCCATCACAGTGGCTAGCTAGAGAAAAAGGTTAAGTTTTGCAAATGGCCAGAATAGAGAGAACCTGCTTTCTTCCACAAAAAGAGAATATTTAAATTAGACAATATAGAAACCAGGAGGTACTTTTCTCTTCGACCAAGCTGTATTTATTGCAGTACCTATTTTTTATTGTGTCAGCATTTTCTGTTCTTTGGTATAAACATACCTAAATAGTTTGTGTCTACACATATATGCAAATGTAGTGCAACTATGTGTTATTCCATTTATATATATATATATATATATATATATAATTCCATATATATGTATGCAAATGCAGTCTGCTATTACTGTTTTTCCTTTCACTTTTATTAATGAAGAAGAGTTTTGCATTACAACCACTAGATTAGATAGATATTTGATGGGCTTCCATGAAATGTGGGGGTTTTGTCCTGTTAAAAATATTATTTATGAGCAAATGTAAGCTATGAATAGCTCTTGCTTCACCAGGTATGGTTTGAATGAGAAATCATAAAAGAGCACAGAATGGCTGCTTTAATTTGGAATGGTGGAAATGATGCAAATGATACTGTTCAACTTTGTGTGCAAGTTGCTGATTTAAATCTGGGAGACAGCTTGATTTACTCTTGTCTGCAGGCTAGGAATAGCAGTGAGCTTATTTTGACTATAAAGGGAAGAAGTATGACATAAAAGTCACACAGTGAAACATTTTGCTTGTATCCATTGGAACTTGTTTAGCTGCATAACTCTGGCAGTTTCTTTGAATATATCGTTCTGTGTGTTTGCCATCTCTGCCCGGGTTCTGTGCCACTACGTTTCATCTGCACAGTTCTCCCATCTATCTTTTTCTTTTCCCTTGACTAAACCAGAGCTCTCAATCTATCCTGACAGTGTGTGGATGTAAAAATTACAAGAAATGACCCACACTAGACAAGTTTATCACAGCTCTTTCTGACTGAGTCATGAGGAAGGTTCTTATTTTGATTCATCTGCTAGACCCTGTGTCTATTCATTGAGTTATGCGTAGCAGGGAATGTTAAGTTCCCCAAAATGAAGTGTCTGCTGCTTAGGTTTAAGTAAGGGAAAAGAGGAATACATTTTCCCATTCTCCAGCTATAAGTTGTGTACTACTTAATTCTGGAACTCTCAAATACATATTACAATTTCATGCTTTAGCAGTCCTTGAGTAATTGCATTATGTAAAACAATTTCTAAGATCCTGAGTGAGGGAAGATCTTGAACCTGAACAGTCAGAAACAAAGCAGTTATAGGTTGGGATAAGATTAGATGACCTGCATTAAAATTGCACTTAGCTAGTGATAAAAGATGGGAAATTAAGGCATGCTTCCTAAAGTGGGGCCAGCCCAACGAATCACAGATGACTTTTTCCTCTGTCATTCCATTATAATTACAGAGGAGTAATTGTTAATACAATGGCAGGGATATCAATGAAAAATAGTTTTTTTCCTGAAGTTTGTCTTGTTTGCTACAGCCACAGTCAGTTTTTTCACCAGTTTGTGCAGTGTTACCTAAACCAGATGAATATCTCTGGTTGGTGTGCCCTGCCATTTTGTTTGAAGAATCTGTTAGGATTCAGTCTTCTCCTAATTTCCACAGCTAATATAAGAGCTTTAGAGTATAATCTATGTAACATTATAACATGGAGAGGTGCAGAGAGCTCCAGACTAGCCAGAGCTGGTGTCTGCTCCCAAGAGCTGACTTAGTAACCACAGCAAGAGCACACAGAATGTGCCCTGTGCCACACTGGTGTTCCAGGTCACATGGGAAACTCTGCCAAGCACCTGAAATACAGAACCAGATGAAGCCATGCAGGCGCTGACTCATGTATAGGCTTTGCCATGGCTCCCTCCTGGGAGGTGGTGGATTTCACTGAGAGCAATGAAAACCTCAATGGAGAGTTTTCATCTTCAGGATTTATAGACTTGGAAGCAGCTTGAGCCCACAGGACAGCAGACTGGATGGAATGTGTGTTTTACATGAGCACCTCTGTACAGAGCTGGCTTTCCTGGTCTGCTTTCTCACAGTCTGTGGGCTGCACTTATGCAGTCTGAAATGTGTTATTGCAAAAAGTTGTTATCCAGCATACCCTGTAGAATTGTCTTGTGCACTCTGGGACTAGGAAGACCACATCATTTCCCTTGACCTGCCAGCTACAGGAGCCTTCTGAGATTTGTTTTATCCTGAGCTTTCTGTGACCTCGTGATCACAGGACGTGTTTGTTGAAAATGAAAGTGTATCAGTGTGTGTGTGCAAGCTCAAGCTGGCATGTCCATGGTGACTTTATGGTAGATATTGCAGGTACCAATAGTGGTACCTTTAGCTTTAACAGCACCTGGCAACAAGGCAGTCTTGAAAGTATCTGTCCCTCTTGAAGCCTTCAGTTAGGGCTAAAAATGTATTCCTTCTGTGTGCCACAGTTTCATTTTCATGTCCATAAGGCAGACGCTTTTCAGGTCTTGGAAATCCTGTCTTAACTTCTTGTCAGTACTTGCATGAGAAACGATGTGATGGAACTTGTTCCAGGCTGTGATCAGCACAGACAAATGAATTCTAAAGCAGCCCTTATTTTCCTAATGTCATCTGCTATGCTGGAATAACAGTGGTCATGGTTGCTCAGTCGAAATAATTTCTGTGATTATGAATTGGTTTGAAGCTGACATCACATAATTAGTTTTTCAGGGGAATGACAATCCCTCCAGGTGGATGGTACAGCATGAGAGTGAGGTTTATACATTGCTGCTGTTCACCTGGATGGACCTTTGTGAGAAAAAGGCACAAAAAGTATTACAGAACACACTGTGCTGGTTTCAGCTGAGACAGGGTTAAGAGACTCCTAGGGACTGAGCCTGTAAGTGCTTACAGTGAAGAGCAGCACTTAGAGCTGGGAGTAGCCCAATTGATTGCTGTGAAGCAATGGAAATCGATGTGGCTACTCCCAGCTGTAAGCACTACAGCTGGGTTCTGGGCTATCTCCAACCACACACACCCACTTCCAATTCCAGCAAAACCTTAGAAATGAGTGTCAGTGTGCACTCTTTAGGCTTTAATCAGCATTTTGAAAGACTGATTTAATTTTTAATTTATTATGTTAAGACATTTGTGGTTTAGAGGAGTTTTTTACCACCTGCATTTTGTCCCATGGGTTTTCCATGACAAGCTGGAACACATCATTGAAATCTCCTAAGCAAAGGGCAGGATTCATTAAAAGCTCCTAGAATCTTAGGAGATACTTTATTTGCATGCAGGGATGATGTTCAAATTGCAAGCAAACTTCTGTTTTCATTCTTTCTTTCCTGAAGCCCATCAAAAGCCTTGTTTCTGGAGAATAACTTAACAATATTTCACATCAGCTTTCCAAACAAATTAACCTTTGAGTGGAGACCAGGCTTGGAAATACCCACCCCCAGAAGAGAGTTTTCTGCAAGTAATGGGCTCATGTACAATTGGGTAAGCTGCAGCACTGATCAGTAATCTCAGCCAATGCACTGAGATGTAATAGCACTCTAAATCTTTTCATCCAAGCCCGTCCACAAAAAGCAGAGTGATTGTTTTACATGAGAGAACAGATAGGTGCATGTGTTCAGGACCACGTTATCACTGCCTCCTTTCAGACACTTTGGCAGAAGCACAATTACAGCTATGCTTATCTCCTAAGAAACCCCAAAGTTTCACCAATTGCAATATGTTTCTCTAAAATTCAGATACCGAGATTCTTTAAAATTGGAGAGCACTTCATAAATTTGCCTTCAGTGAAGGAGATACTGATACATGCAGGAATATATCAGATATGAGAGGCCTGCAGTTTGCTGACAGCAAGCCCCAGACTGTCTAATTCCCTGTATACAGCCTCCTGGCACGGAGGGCACGCAGGTTCCTAACAGCCTCACTGGAAATGTAATAACTGCAGCTGTAATGTGCTTTTACAGATGGGATTTTTCATTTTCATGCGAGAAATGGTGAAAACACAGGCTGCAGGTTTGCTGGAGACTTTGCACTTAGAATAAAAATATCAGTTTCAGGAGTGAAGCATGAGGTTATTGATTGTAGAGCTAAAGGTTAAACCTGTATCAATGACATGCTTGAATTAATGACATGGTAAAGAAAGCCTCTTCTAAATTAAGGACATTTCATATATTTCCCACAAGAAATTCTTATAATGACACACAGAAGATCAGTGGTGGAATTTCTATTATCTTCTGGTATTTCATGTTGAAAAAATATGTTTGTTTTGTTAACTGCAAACCACACAGCGTGTTGGTGTCACATTCCAACTGGCAGATGTAACTTGACATAGTCACAAGTGGCAACTTCTTAGCAATAATTGTGAATATTTTCAGAAATGAGAACCAATAGCAGCATTTAATTTGGACAGAAAACTGTCCAAATAATTTAAAAAATAAGTTATAAAAAATTTGAAGATCAGTTTTAAAGTTATAGTTTAAAATTTTTGTAAAACTTACATTCAGCTTTTAACATAGGAAATTGTGTGTGAGAGCTGTTAGATGCAAACATGTTCACAGTTTTAGGAGTCTGAAGGTAACTGCTCACTACTGATGTCAGCTCTTTGGAGTTGGTGAGTTCTAGGTTTGTGAATTGTGGTGAAAAGGGATTCTTTTAAACCTGGAGGTGCGGTGTTTTTCGTGGATGCTGACTGTGGATAGCTGTGATGCTACTTATGTTTATCTTGTTTCACAATGCCTTATTAAAAGATGATAAACAAGAAAAATTAGGCACGAGAGGTTCTAGCCTTGAATAACGTGATCAGTTATTATCTATGGCACATTTGAAGCAACAAATTTGCTTTTTACCTCACATAACTAATTTTCCAGCTTTTGCTGCAGATTGATAGATCTGCTGTTAGCTTGAGCTCCAGCTCCAGGACATTGGGGCCAAAGGAAAAACATTCTAAGCCCAAAAAGAGCTTATTTTTAATCACATTTTTAATCTTTGTGGCAGGGCCTCTTGATGCACAAATCACAGCTCAGTGTCTAAAAATTCCCCCCTGCTGATCTAGGGGAGGAAATGGAACACACAGCCTTCCAAACCTGACAGACCAATATCTACACCATAGCTAATAGCAAAAGTGTTTATATTTAGTAAGTTCTGCAAGAAATATTTTCTAATAAAAGTTAAAAAAGTGGTGAACTGCTAAAAAAGCAAATGCAGAAATATTTTATATGGTGAACCTGTCACTAGGAAGACATTCATTTATGCTTCATGTGCCTGCATTTATTGAAGGGAAAATAATATGCTTGCCACACTTGTCATAGAGAAAATAATGAGATATATTGTTCATTAAAATCCAGTGTAGGTTTCTAGAAGCAAGGCTTTTATTAAAAAAAAAAAAAGACCTAAGCTTGAATCTTGCCTAAATTTAGTCACAATTGCTGCATGAGTTTCCTGCTTACTGTACTAAAGCAGAGAGTTATAAAGAAATTCAGAAAGTTGTGAAAATGCAGTTATCAGGACAGTTTTGTGATTGATCCATCTATGACCTGTCATGTAATCATTGAAAGAAACTAATCCAAAATGGCATGAATCTGACATTTCCCAAAGGGACTTAAATGTTGAATGAAGGGCTTCAAACAAAGGGTTTGTTTAAAATGGAACATTTCAGTGCTGGCGGCTGTTTTAAGTGAGTTTGGCTGGTTACTCAGATGAAGCACAAAGTGCTGAAGAAAAGCTGTCATGTAGAAGTAGTGACAAGAATAAGAAATATCTCTCTTGCATTGAATGATCAACTTTTACCAAGAAAACAAAAGATGTCAGGAAGAGAATTGTAAGCACACAGTGGCTTCTAGTTTATGTCTTACAGCAACAACAACAAAAGTGCAGACTATTGAGATGAACAAAAATATTTGTATTTGTCTTTGTTTAGTGTTTTCTCAAGTACTTTCCACATTTCATAACAGTATTGAATAAACTGAACAACAGACAACAGTTGTGGGAGGACTAGAATTGATGTGTTATTTTGTAGGGAAATGTTGCAAAACAAAGGCAGGAAATATTGTTGAATATAGCTTAGGTAAGGTTTGAGGTAGGAAGATTTACTTAGATCTAGGGAATAAATGGTGTTGAAGTAGTTGGTGCAGTGGCAATTTCAGACCACTTAAAACCTGTTAAATTCAGAGAGCTAGCTGCTACAGGGAAAAAAATAAAAACAGACCTCAGTGAGTGTGTGTTGAAGTTTCAGCCATCATGAGGGCAATCTTGCACTGAGCTCCCTCCAAATTTGGGGGGTCAGTTGATGATCACTGAAATAAAAATGATACATCAAGCCAGTGTGTCCTTTCCTAATAAAAAAAGCACCCAGATTGGGATCCTGTCACAAAATTACGCTGAAATTGTTGTTTTTGATTACCTGCAGAGAATGTACATATTAGTTTTCTATGCTGAACAAATCTGGGCTTTTGAAGGGTTTCTAACAGATAAAATAGGAAATCACCTTGAAATTACAGTGCAGAAATTACAGTTCTAAATCAAAGCTGATGATGTCAAGTAGGGCATTGGTTTAAATCCTTTTGCTTGAAATTATTGCCTTGACAAAATCCTCTCAACAGACGTTCAGAAACACATTTGTGAATGTTTGCTGGACACTTGATTTAATACAAGTTGTGCTGTCTATAGATTTCTGAGTTTATTTATGCAGCAGTTACTGCTTTCAAAGGGCTATGCTGTTGGAACAAACTGTTTTCAATTCTCAGCTAAATTTGAATCTTTTGCAAAGCAAATAAGCTCTGTTTTGATGTTTCTGAGGGCTGTAATAGTACAAGGAATTTGTACATTTTCCTAAGTCACACTGACATGACCTTTTTTCCTGGAAAATCAGCACAGTGAGTGCACGACAACAAAAATCCAGTCATCTTTCTCAAGAAAGATTGAATTAGCTGATGGCATAAATAGTTAAGTGCTGCTACTTGCAAAATGAAGATTAGAAACAAAGAAAAATCTGTGGCAGCTTTGCTCTGTATTTTTGAATTTGAAAGAGTGAATGTTTTTAACACATCCTACATATTAACTGTGTGATACCACAAGCAGAGCCTATAATAGAATGTGTATCTATTGAATTATTAATTTTCCTGATGTACATTTTCTGGTGTTTTAATTAATTAACATTTGGGTGTCTATTTTTGTTGGGCTCAATATCTAGGGTCTTTTTTTGAACCAGAAGCAATCCATTCAATCCTGTTTCTAAGCTTCTAAAAATATTTCCTTCTTGTACAGGTCTTGTTTTGTTTCTAAATTCTAGCAGCTACTTCATAGCAGATGTCATTTGTTTACCTAATTCACTTCTAGAGGTTTTATGTGTAAATCTATGGCAAATAGAGTATTTTTCCCTGGCCTGCCAACTTTGGGCAAAAGTGAGTGCATCTGTCATGTCTCCCAGGCAGCCAGCACCAGCTTTTGACACTGACATCCACACTGGCAATTTTCCTTTACTGCTTTTCAGCTCTTCACTTCTGCACCTACAACTGTGCCAGACATTCCACGTGCTTTATACTGCTGTGGGTGCTCTACCCAGGGCAAGAGGAGCCCTGTCTGCACCCTTATCTAGCATCACTTCTCTCCTGTTTGGCTGAGAATCTCTGTGGGCAATTCCCTCTCATGCCCTGCAGGAACCCATGTTATTCTGACACAGAACACCAGCTAAGGCTCCTAAAGATGGCATGTGAATCATACTTGCTTGATGATGACTTATCTTACAGGTCACTTGATGTTCTCTGAGTTCTTATGCTGTTGGAGAGTATCCTTGATGTTGGTTCCTTTTCTTAAAATGAAATTGGTTTGTGAAAATTAGCTTTAGAACACATGTTTTCCAGTTCCAGCAAGTGCAGGTCCCTGGCAGGGCCACTCTTGAAATTATTCAGTACACTCTTCTGTCAAAAGCTAGTAGTAAATAAGAACAACTGTTTAGGAACTGGTAGTACTGCAAACACATGGTATCTTCAAATAAACGATGGGGAATGATGCTCTGGGTTTGACCTGCTGGGTGGGGCTGAGTGCTTTGTCCATGTTGGTACAGTGATTTGTTCAAGTGGCTCCATAGCCTTTGGGTAGCCTGAAGTACAGAAATTGCATCACCTGGAGCACCTGCTCTGGTCTGACAATTAGAGAAAACTGCTTTTGAAAGGATCTGTTAGCTGAGCAGAACACAAGTGACTTGCAGAGAATAAAAGGTCAGTTTTAAAATGAGCAGATTTCCCTCCTATTTTACCCTCTTGAATCTTAAGTACTGGGAGGGTAAAATTTTGAAAATAATGTGGCATTGACTGAAATTAACTAATTTTCCTAGTCTAACGTAAGACTGTTTTCAAACAAATTGTACCCACATGTGAAACTATTTTTCCCAAATTATCTAGCTCATATTCAATAAACTGGAAGTCTTGTTCAGTGCTGAACGGTAAATGCCTGGCATTCAGGGGCAGACACTGCATATCTTCTTACTCTGAGTTTTGATTAAAATGTCAGACAATGCTTTTAAGGCTGAGTTTAGGATCTAAGTCTCATAAGTGGGTGTCTTTAGTGATCCAGAGTTGTCCTTTGTTTTATACAGCAATTTCACCTGACATTTACCCACCTGATAAGCAGCTTTTCCTCCTCAGTGTTTACTTTGCTGGCCTAAATAAACAAAGCCCTCCAGTTCTTCTTATGAGATATCTGCTTCTCTGACCTGGTCCAGGGTCCAGTCTGAATTCACAGTCATTGAGATGGGTGATAGCCCAGATGAGGTCTCACCTGTGTTTTGCAAGGTAGTATTTTTATTTATTCATCTCTGTGCTGTTTGTTGGAAAGGCTGTAAAATGCTAAGGGTTACAATTTTTTTTCTATGCTCCATAATTTTGGGACTCTTGTGTGCATTGTGACTAAAATGTTTTTGTCTCACTCTTCCTCAGCAGTTCCTCTGAAGCTGCTCACTGCAAACATTCTGGTTATTGGTCCCCAAGGGTATGGCCTTGCCCTTTAATTTAGTTCCATTTCTAATGCTGCTTTCCTTGAAGTCATGGGGATTGTCTGCCAACATCTTGTGATCCTTCTCTTCATTAATCCCTCATCTTCATTCATATTTTTGGTACTTTAATGACTGAATAAAAATTTAAGAAATTGAGCAAAACTGGGAAGTCCCTCTAGTTAATCACATTGCCATGTCCCTTTTAGACAATTCCTTAATGAGGTCTTCTCCAGTGTATTATTTATGCTGCTTTATACAGCCAGAATAGACTGGGATGCATTTGTCTTTACACCTGGGCTAGGCATTAATCTGCCCTGCCAAACTAATTTACTAGCATTGGTAAGTGATTTCCCATTGATTCAATTATTCATTCAGTTAATATGACTAATTACCCTTCAACATTTTATTTTATTGAGAGTCTCTTGGACCTAAAGACCCCATTCTTAAAGAGTTGTGGCTGTTTTTCACCAATATGACATTGGCATTGACTTCACAAATTTGGTCAAGCTTGAAACCATTCTCACTCTGTGTGTGACTAGGTACACAACACTCTTTTACTGTAGTTCCCACTTTACTTTGTCAGCCTTTGCTGCTTTTTTTTGTCCTACACTTAACCAATCTCTTCTGCTGAAAACAGAAAAACAGAGACCCATATGATTTGCTTCTAGATCAAACCTAGATTATCTTTCATGTCCAGCACACTCTCTTTTTTTAGCAGCAAACTACAACTTTTCCAGTTTTCAATTTGTTTCTTTATTTTTAATTTATAGGGTGTGATTTATCTAGATTTTTGCAGCTTTCAATTTATCCTATTTCTGGACTTAAGAATGAGGTTTTTTCTTGTTGTTGGTAAATGTTCTGTTGAAGCTTTTATTATTTTTGTTTATACTGTTCATTCACTTATGTCCCACTTTACTGTTTGCTTAGTAGTAAAGGCCTTAAAGGATCCATTACTAGATCCCATGGTTGAAAGAATGCTTTGCTACATTTTTCTATATCACAAGACAGAAAAAGCAATGGTTTTTTGCTTACTATTTGTAGCTGTTTTCCCATGGGGAAAATCTTCTAGATTGTCATACTAAATCTTTTCTAAACCATTGATGAGGTTTCTTCCTGTGCTTTAGTCTATCATAAAATGCCAAAGGTAAAATTTCTCATTTAATCCTATTATTGGTGCCAGGGGATTAATGTCAGGTGGCACTTGTGGTGACAGTCAAAAGATTAAAAAATAATTCCATTAAACTCGTCTCCTGTATTTGATATTTGAACCATTAATAAGAGGGATTACCTTCTTTATAGGCTGGGGAAAAATAAGCTCAGCATAATTGTCTTCCTAACCAAAGGCCTCCGTACTCCTAATACAGGAAAAATTGCATAAAGATCTCTGATTAAGACATTCACTGTGAGTTTAGTGATGTTATGCTAATAGGAAAGATCAACATAATAGTTCCTTCATTTTCTGATGTTGAACGTTGGAGGTTTTCTGAAAGTGCATAAACATACTTAAAATATACTCTCTTTTCAAATTCCATGTTTCCTTTTAGTTGGGATTATTTGATTTATTGAGCCCAATTTATAAGAAGGGAGAAGATAAAACGATAAATGGATACAATAGAGGCAAAAATATTTACAAAAAGATTCCTATTAAATGTTTTCTTTAGTAATTAACCTACATTATCTTTTTTCCATTGCAAGGAAAAGCAGAGTTTAAAGATCTCCCAGAAGCTCTCAGACATTGCATGCAGGTTGACAGGGAGTAGTTTATTATTTTTGTATTTTGAAAATGAAGGAGAGATGTGTGGTTTGTGCAATGAAGTAGGCCCCAGTTTGTGTTTTCTTCACATCCATGCTTCTAAAACAGAAGTAGAAAGATTGTCTCTTTTTTAAAAGGTATGACCAGCACAATAATATTCTCTATGTGCCCAGTTTCCATTACTTTGGCCCCTTTTATTCTGGGTTCCTTGAGTTGACTCCAGGCTCTAATTCCTTGAGTCCTAAAGCAGAAGCCCAAGTGAGTAAAGGAGTTCTCACACTTTTGTATTTTTATAATGAATCAAAATCTAAATATTAATTAAACTGTAATTCTAAATATTTAGTGGCATATTCTCTTTTTCCTGAATAAAATTCAAGTCATAACAGTTTTTCAATTCATCATTTGAATTTAATTGGGAGCCTTCATTGCCTGAGGAAGACTTAAATTCCTAACAGAGTCAGCGCAAGGTTGACTGCCAGCTGCCTTCTTTTTGTGTGGCAAAGAAAATGTTGTTTCATCACTGCTTAGGAGAGACTAATGAACTGGCACAGATATTAATTTTACATCATTTTTAAAACTTCTATTGAGGAATGAGTAAGGAACAAATTGGGTTTTTTTTCAATGCAGTATAATGCAGTAAAACTCCCAGCAAATAACTTTGGGCTTCTTTTTTTTTTAAATCCATCAGATTCTGGGCAGAGTTTCTAGATAAGCATTTCAGTTCCATTTTATCTCTTCTTTACCAGAACATCTGTTTCTCAGTTCTCAGAAGGGGTTTTGTTTACCATGCATTCTGGCCTAGGCAAGAGTCCCCTTCCCAAGGATTTATGTGACTGAAACTTAGGCTGATGTGATAGTGAGAGCAAACATCACAAACATTTTATTGTTGGAGATTATTTGCTCCTGTTTTAAAACCAATGGAATTAATTTGCATTTGCAGCTGTCTTCCTGAGATGTGCAGAATGTGAGTTTGTTAGAAGGAATGTTTGGGGAAATGTCAGAGAAGGGGGCAGAAACCCCCACCAGAAATTGAAGCAATAAAGGCTGGGGGGAGATGTAAAAGAAAGCAAAGGGAGCCATCCATGTCTAGAAGAGGGCAATGGATCCATGAGAAAGGCTGAAAAAACTGAATAGAGCAGGAAAGGCTTCTGAATACAGGATAAGAAAGGCCAAAATGATTTGCTATGACTGTTGGGAAGTAGTTTACATTAGTAAATACAACTGGAAATGCAGTTCTCAAGTGTTTGCCTGTGTGACCAGAAATACCCCAGGTAGCTATTATGTTCAAACCAACTTAGTTATTTGAGATTTTGTGGGCTTTCTAAAGCTAACACCTCGTGCCTTTAGAAATTCAATAAGAGGGAATGCAAAATGGATGAATTACTGGCTAATTCTGACTAGGGAAATCTGTTGTGCTGTACCTTACTTCATGTTTGTGCTTATAGTATGATGTCAAGACAAGGGCAGGCACATGTTGTATGGGTTTGGTTGAAAACAACCTAGGTAGAAAGGAAATAAAATGAAAAAAAAGGTCATTCTCAGTTTTTCTCATAAGTTGAAAAGCTTGCTTTGAGGAGGGATGCTGATGGAGTTTCTGGTAATTGTTCATATAAACCTTTTCAGAAATTTAAACAGTTCTTACTAAAGCTACTCTTACTGTTAGGAAAGTGTTCCAAAATTTTATACCTCCTTTAATTTTTTAACACATGTCAGTGTTTCAGTGCCTGGTTTCTTATCCTTTGGTGGGGACACTGACATGTACTTATTCTGTTATTCCCTCCTTATATTTATCCTTCTTGCTCACTTATTTTTATGGAAAATATTATATTGCCACAACATCAGTCTTGGTTTTGCTAGGTTCTGGCAGTCACACTAGTTTGATATAGTTTGTGAAGTAGATAATGCACTCTTATGCTCATAGCAATTGCTTTTCTTGGTCTGTATTCCAACTTGAAGCCATATTTTTTGAGCAGAGACCCAAGCAATATTTCTGATGTCCAGATGTGCTGTTTGAGTGATATTTCACCTCTGACTTGTACAAGAGTATTGATCTTCTTTACCTCTTCCAGAAATAGTTTGTCTGATAAACTCAATATCCTTTTCTAAAGCAGACTTAGACTGATGATTCACAGTCACATAGACAAATATCAGTGATTTGCTGTAGATGGGAGCTGGCTTTCTTTTTACAGAAACTTTCTCAGTCCTGAAATGCATTAGTGTATATTAATGCTATATTAGTCACTTTTCTATGTAGTAGATCAAATTTTTCAATTCCTCTTGATTTTCAGATCCTCTGTATTGATAGCACATCATCAAAACTATTTTTATTAGCACCATTGTCTTTGGGGCATTATTAATGCCCATTTTTAACAAAATTATATTCACAATGACCCCTGAATAACCTGTTCAATAATAGCTCTTCAGGCTGAGCAGTTGACCTTTCAGTGCAATCTCTTTTCCCTTGTCCCTTTAACCAGAAATCTCAGTTTTGTTAGGCAGTGTTTGTGCTTAGCTTCATGCATTGGGCTATGGCTGATGTCAAATTAAACCTAAACCACTTCAGAACTTTACTAGAACTTAATATCTCCTTCAAGTCTGTGTTTGCAGTGTAAAAAAGTAGCATAAATGAAAGAGAATTTGCTTCAAAAATTTGGTATTAATATTTGTTGGGATAAGAAGAGAGGGTAAGGTGAATTACAGCAAAAGTATGGAACTGCAGGTGGCAGGGACCATGAGTCTGAGTTTTGTCCTCAAACAGCTGAAACTCTGATCTGGTCTCCTCCAGAGCAGAGAAACCTGCTCCACCTGCACACCTATGGCAAGGTGACCAGCTTGGTGGGTAAGGAAAGGGCTGTGGATGTGCTCTGTCTGGACTCTAGGAGAACTTTGGACCCTGTTTCTCACAGCATTCCCCTGGAGCAGCTGGCCCATGGCTTGGACAGGGGCTCTGTTTGCTGGCTATAATGCTGGCCAGCCCCTCCTAAATGCAGCTGGTGGCCAGTGACAAGTGGGGTTCCCAGGGCTCAGTAGAGCCCTGTTTGGGCTCTCCATCGGTGACCTGCATGAGGCCCTGGAGTGCACCCTCAGGAAGTGTGCAGGTGACAAATTATAGAATAGGAAAAAAAATGGCTTACTGTTTGCATCAGTGGAGGTTTGTCTTGCATATTGGGAAAAATGTCTTCACCTAAAAGCTTGTCAGGTACTGGAGCAGGTGGCCCAGGGAAGTGGTGGAGTCACTATCCTTGGAGGTATTCAAGAGATGTGTAGTTGTAGCACCCGGGGACATGGTTTTAAGTAGTGGACCTGCCAGAGTCAGGTAAACAATTGGACTTAATGATCTTAGTGGTTTCTTCTAACCTAAATTATTCTATTCTACTCTCTGTGGTCATATTTACAGAAAGTATATTTCTGAGCTTTTCAGCCAGTTTATTAAAAGTCCATATTTCTCCAACACTAATGAAAGTTTGTTTTTTAGGTGTTGTGCACTGTATTGATTAGTCTGCAAGAGCAGCTATTGCATTAGCTAGAGCAGAAGGAAGTGATGTATAGAAATATTATTCACTTAGACTAGTCTCATAAGCTTAATATGGTTTTTTATACAGCTGATATATTTTAAAGTCCATTGAATTTGATAGGTTTTACTTACCTCCATTAGTGTCTCTGTTAGTGTTTGACTGTGTTGTTTTGTTGTATTTCCCATAAATAGAAATAGCTAATACAAGTTATTATAACTACATACACAGCATGGTAAAGAGGGAAAAGAAGATAGTGAGTAGGTATATGAGCCTTTCATAAGGTGTGACACCATGAGGTTGCCTAAGTCAGGGCAGGAGTGTGTTTGTGCACCAGGCAGGTGTCACACTGGATCTGGTTTGCTTGAATAAAGTTTAACTGAACTTCTGCTGTGGCACTGCTCACTGCAGGCTGCTGAACACTGGGAAATACCAAAAAAAGAGAAGGGCATTCATGGCAATGCTCTTAAGGAACGTCAAGATCAAAAGGGCATTCATAGTAAGGCAGCTTCATCTAGCCAAATATCCCACACCTGGCTGCAGCCACAAAACAGCTGTACAGGGAAAAGAAGAACAAGTAAGGAAGCAGCATGATGTTTTGCCCAAATCTTTCACCATCAGACTCATTTTCCCTAATCTAACAGCAATCAATTTGTACCCTTTTTTGTTTGCTAAATGGAGGCTGTAGCCTCTCTTGAAACATTCTGGCACCATGAGTGTCTTACTTTCTCCTGTGACAACTGCTCCTGCAATTCAGGAACCGACATCAATTCTAAACAAGCTCATCTGCAAGGTTTGGCAAAACTAAAAACAGCTGCAAGAGAAATTCAGCCTTGGCTCACATAAACCTGGTGGTATGGAGTTTCTTCAAAGTCTGATGTGGATCACTGCTGAGTGTTCTGTTGGGGAAGATCTACAGGGGATAAAAATCAAGGGAAGGCATGATGGAAATCTCATGCAGTGCAGGAAAATAGTTTTCCAAACTATTCATAAACTCCAGTAATTTCATGTTGTGAGGTCAAAACTAAGTGAAGATGGGAGCTGAGGTTTTACAGATACCCTTGATTCAAGCTCTCAGATCCTCAAATTAAAGACATAACAGCTCTTCCTTCCCACTATTCCTGCCAAGAGACGAAAACAGATTAATTTTTTTTTTTATGTAAATGCTTTTCTATATGGGAATAAGGATCTACAAGGCTGTGGCTGAAATTCTAAAAAGAAAAAACAATTTTAACTTAAGGAGCTAAATTCCTAGTGAAGCAGACAGAGCTGGCTGATTTTTTGCAGTGCCCCAGCTTTTATATTATTTCTCTAAGGCCATCTGTATCCATAAGTTTTACTACTACTAACCATCATTATAACAACAATAATAAACCCCATTTTTATTTGACATATTAATTTAGAATTTTTATTTAAAAGTTAGAAAGCTCTTTTTGAAACATAAAAAAGGAAACTTTTGGGTGCCTGTTCCTTCAACTTTTCCAGAATTATTCTAAAATTTTCCTGTTGTGAAGAAAAAATGACAGTGACACCAGAAATGAACTTTAGGGAGTCTCTCCATTTCATAGGAACTGTCAGTTCCTGTACTTACCCAAACTTTCTTGAGATCAGCTTGATTCTGCTCTGATGAAAGAGCAGTTATAATTTAAAAAAAAAAATTGTAATTATTTTTTTTAATGCATCTCCAAGTATACCCCATTCTTCTCAGGTTTGGATAACAGTTTCCACATTTTAGGCAAATGAAGATAAAGCACTTTTCTTTTAATCACTCCTGGATTTTGAGGTGTTTTCTGTGCTGTTGGTACAAAAACAGTCTGTTGGTTTAGTGCCAGTTGCTAAAATCAAAGCTACTCCTGTTTCAAGGTGTACTCCTGTCTTTGTTCAGGTGTTGCTGCATCTGTGCTGCTTGCACGTGTCAGTGAGTTCATCCTCTCAGCACTGCCAAACAGAACCTAAGCATGCTCCTGCTTCTTTGAGGTGGAAACATGAAGTTTTGAGGAATTAGAAACAGCAGTGTGCATTTCCCATGCTTTTGTCAATTAGAGATGATTTGAAGGCTGAGTTGTTAATGTGTCTTTCTTATGATTTCTCATATGCAAATTTTAACACTTCGATTGGCACAGAGGCTCTAAGTTAAGAAACTTAAAAGCCAGGTAGGAAGGATTATGCTGCTCCAGGAACAACAAAAGAAGTGTGACAGGGATGCACACTATCTTTTAAATGGCATGTAGTTAATTTGTTAATTACAGTCAAAAACAATGTTGCTAACTTAGTTGAAAATCCCCAAATAAATCTGGGATTTGGAGCCCAAATATTCATAATATATGAATTATATAATATATATTAATATATGTAATTCATAAACATCATGCCGACAATCAAATCTACAGGATGTGGCCCAGAATTGAAGTAAGACTTGTTTCCCAGCCTGTGTGGAGTAGTCATCAGCAATTACACAGAAGATGACACCTCGAGCCCATCCAAGAACAGTTTCCCACTGTGCTAGGGGTGATCAGAACAGGAAATGAACTTTCTACAGGCAGTTTAGAGTCTGATATTGGTAAAAACCTGACACAGGTGTAATGTAAAATAAATTAAACTAAGATAGAAACAGTAAAGAAAAGAAAAGAACTTTCAAACTCCCTGTTAATCTCAGTTTATTCCTGCTTCAGAATTGGTCAACAAAGAAGCTCCTGATCTTTCTCAGCTTTCTTCTGGCTCATGGAACTGCATGCAGGGTCAGGTTTGCAGGCAGCACGATACTCTTGTCACTAATTCAACCTGATGCATGCAAATAAGGATATCCAAAGACCACCTGATGTCTCTAAATTTGGATTTATTTCTGAGTGGATATAACACTGCATAGCCCACTGAGAAGTTTTCAATTATTTCTTTGCTCTGTCCTTGCTGTACCTTTTTTCTTAGCTATCCTGAGCAGAGAACACTCACTCTTGTAGTGACCTCAGCCCTCAGTTAAGTCATCCCTGACTTTGCTGGGTGATTTCTACAGGAAGTATTGAATTTTTCTCTCTTTCTGGTTGTTAATACATATTTCTTTCAGGAACTTGTCTCTATTGGAGGTCAAACCGTGAATGAATAATACGAAGCCAGCAGCAGTATCAGAAACTATTAAATCTTGCCATGTGGTAATTTGGGAGGGAATCATGACTGCTGCTGTTTGAGATTCCTATGATTCTCCTTTTCAATTTCACAGCTTAATGAAACCATCCTTCTGTTATGTTTCATCAGTTCCTCTGGTTCTGTCATTCTTTCTCTCCTGCAGTTCCTTACCACAGGAAAAACTTCCAGAAAGTGTCTGCCTGTTTGTCATATTTACAATTTGAGTCCTGTGACAAGATATCTTAAACACTTTGACTTCTGTTTGTAAACTTGTGCACAAGCTTGACTACAGCTAAGTATTTTAATAGCTGCCCTGCTGTTCTAGAACCTATTTGTGCAATGGTTGTATTGTCAGGCTTTTTAATTATATTATTAACTTTGGCTAATTAATGATATTATTAACTTTGAATCCCCTTTTTTTCATATTTGAGTTTGACCACACAGAGGGGTAGCCTTCAGCTCACTTTATTAAAATACCGTAGCATAGTTTTAAGGGTTTTAAATAGAAAAGGAAACTTGAAAAAGAATTGGATAGTTTTGAAATTGTTGAGTTTTGACACTGGTCAAATGCCAGCTACCCAAGAAAGTAATTCACTTCTGCTGAAGATGAGCAGAGGGGAGGGGAAAAAATGAGCAAAGGGCATGTGAGCTAAGAATTGGGAGAAAACATTCTAAGGGCAAAACAGGTTCAAATTGAAAGGTATAAAGTTAATTTATTCATAACAGAGTCAGAGGAGGATAATGAGAAGTAAAATAAGCTTCTAAAACACCTTTTTTCTCCCCAGCCCTTCTTTGTTTCTCACTAACAGTGCAGGGAGACACGGTGTGTGAGTTTTGGGCAGTTTGTCCCTCGAGATTTCCTTCTCTTCCCTCAGGGAAATCAGTATTTTTTATTTTTCTGCTGTTCATGGGGTCCCTCCCACAGGCAAACAGGATTTTCCTATGTACTGAAAACCATGACCAAGCTAAATGTGGCTTTTCTGCATATAAGAACAATCTAAATTTATTGCCTTTCCATTCAGGGATCAGAAAAGATTTTCTGCCCTGAAGTTTACTCATATTTAAAAGTTAGGAAAATGTTCATGTCATAGGAACTCTACTTTCAGGCAGACAGTTGAAAGAGTTACATGACTTATGTCAGCCAAACCAGCTTCTTTTCCAAAGCCATGTCCTAGGCAAAGATGAATAAATTTTCTGCAACAGATTGAAAAGAAGATGTTACTTTTGGTTAACACAAATTCAGTGGTCTTGTTTCACTTCAATTTCCTAATGACCTCCTTTTGACTTGAGAAAAAAAATCGATACTGATTTAATCTTTGTGAAAACTGCCACGTTGCTAAAGCTGAAATGCGGATCCTGTCACCCTCTTCTCAATAAAAGCCATGCTTACAACCCTTAATTTAAAATATTTTATTTGCCAATATAAAAACCTGCCTATTTCTAAGTGATTTGGGGGATTTTTATATTTATTCTTTTATTACAAGTTGTTAAGGTGATCCAGCGAGTACAGTGCAGAAATTAAAGAACACACTAAAATTAAGCCTATGCAGAGAACAATTTATTTCTTAGTTTTGGTAAGAGCAAAATGAATTTTCAAACTAATCAAGGCTATGGGATCTGGGACTAGAAAAATGAGGGAAGGGATTTCCTTAAGCAATATACTTAGCAAAAGGTTAGGGATGAAGTAGTACTAGAAAGAAATTCCAGAGCTGAACAGCAATGACTTTTATGGTAGACCAACAAAAATTACTGTTAATTAAGAAGAGGAGAACTCCATGAAAACAACATTACTTTAATCTGTTTTCATATTCAGAGCTATTGTAGTGTATTATAAATTTTCATTACAGTTTTATTGCTTTGCCATTATACCTGTTCTTCAATTATCACTCCTGGCTGCTGTTTAGACCTCCAACTCGAGCACTGCTGTGCTGTGTAGCTCCTGATCATGCTTCTGTTTTCCCATGCAGAAGAGCATTCCTCCTAATTAAAAATAGAGTTCTGAAATTGCTGGAAAACTTAAACCATTCTTCTTTCACTGCCAGCAGTGCCTATACCATAGGTCAGGTGCATTTTAAACTGAGAGACCACAAATGGCACAAGGAGTATTGCAGGAAGAAAAATCCTTCTGATTTTCTTTCCTTGAAAGATGTGTGACCTGTGGAAGAGATGGCATTTGTGGTGTGCTCTTTGGCTGCCCTTTTCACTGGGAGGGGGAGAGAGGAGCCCTGGGAGTGTTTAAATAAGCTGCTGTGGTTTTATTGCACCATTTCCCAGGCAGAGGTGGCTGCAGTGCCTGTCTCTCCAGATGGCTCCCTGGGACATTGCCTTCATTACCTGGGGCAGGGGGAGCAAAAGGGGCAGCTGAGCTTCCTTTTTATTACTATTGAGTGTGGTCCAACAGGGCTAGCTCAGCTAAAGAAGGCATCAAGGAGGTCGAGAGCAGTGATATTTCTGGTTAAAGGCAGGGGAAGCAGAAAGTGAGTCTGTGGGCCCAGGGTGCTGTGTGGTGAAAAGGGAAGATGTAGAACACCTGTGAGGGGTGAGCCAGCCCTATGGCTCCTCCAGGTGTGCACCTTTCCTGAAGTGCAGCCCAAGTGCCACTTGCCTGCTTTGTCATTTCCCCCTCCCTTTATTTTTTTCAATTTTTTTTTTAAATCCACGTTATATTTTGAGGACTTCCCATGGCAAACAAAACAAAAAGTGCAAGATACTTCCCCTCCCCATAACAAGTTTAATTTTTATTGTCAGGATAACTCAGCATTTTCTATTACTGCTGCTCCTATTTGTCCTTCTATCCTCTTCAGCAAACTTCCAAAGGAAGCTGGATGCTTGCATTCCTCAGAAAATGCTGAAATTTGTGATCATCAAAAAAATTGTTATAGCCTACTAAGAAGGGTTTAAAGGGGCTTTAGTTTAGTGTTTCAAGCAGGCTTAATTTGTTGTAAATATTTGGACCTTACAAAATTTAAGAAGTGTTAAAATATTTACTTGGTTGTATTTGACACCTAAATGATATTTTAATTCATTAGGTCCAAATTCTTGTGTTATTCATTATGATTATTTAAAGAAAATGAACGCTCAGGAAAATCTCCGAGCAGGTTTCTGCAGCTTGCTCTGTAATCCTGAGGCTGCTTGGTTTGAAACATCCACGATAGAGTCAAAAGCAGCTTTAATTGACCTGCAGGGTTAACTCTCTTGAGGAGACACCTGAGCCAGCTCCAGCCCTGGGATGGTGCTCCCCCTGCCCTGTGGAAGCCAAGGCTCTCTCCCTCTCAACAACCAGGTTTTTAGAAAAGCAGCTTTATGAGTATAAAGAGACCAGGTTTTCTTACTGACAGTTATATTAAGCCTTCCACTGCTGATTTTCTCTCTTGAGAATGTTATGCTCTATTCTAGTCCAGCTGAAATTAAATGAGGGAATGGTCCATTGGGGTTCTTTGCCTGTTTTTATTCCAAAGAGCAAAGAGGGCAGTGCCATGTGCAGAGCTTTAATCTGGGGCCTTGTCTGTGGATGTGCAGGGCTGGACTCTGATGTTATTTTCTCTCTCAGCTGTGGTAAAGTCTGTGGCACTCCAAGAGGGGAGGGGAAATGTGAAAGTCTGTCATCCCTGAGGTCCTTGGAAAGGTTTATTTGATTGCTCTAATGCTTTGAAGGTTTCTTTTGCACATGCATTCCTCCACTCCCCCCATTCCTGTGGTCTTTGTGTCTGTCAAGCTTGGGTTTGTTTTCCATATCCTGATTTCTTTTTCCTTTGTACTGTTGTACTGATGATTCTCATGCTTAATCTTTGCTAATTTTTTCTTTCAGGAAGCAGCAACTGTCCTGATCTTAATTAATTATTTTAGTGTTATTCTCGTGGTCATGCAGACATCTTGAGCTTCTGATGTACTGTTTTCTGCTGGAAGCTCAGCTGCAATATATTTTTCTGCCCTCCCACATCTTGAACTGTGCAATGGTCATGCTGGCCTCTATGTCTAAGAGGCTGAAGAGCTGAAAGAATTTCCTGAACAGTCAGGCCATAAGCATCCCTGGGGAAGCCCTTTCTGAATATTAGATTGGCAGGGACAGAAATGTGTGCTTCCTCTTTGCTAGAGAAATATTTGCAAGCAAGATTTGCTGCCTTTTTTTTTTTTTTTTTTTTTTTAAGGGAGTGATTTTAGTCTCTAAATCTAATCCTGTGGGTTTTTTAATCTGCAGTCAATATAAGCTTGCTTGTCCTCTTTCTTGCAAGACTATTTAAAGCTAAAGAAGGTCAATAATGTGGTTTGGGATGTGAGAATAGGTGTTTTAGTCTAAAAAAAGCCAGCTCTCTAATTCAAATAGTGCCTGGGGATAGACTTCTCACAATACATGTTTCTCCAAAGAGAATGTACACCATTAGTGGTTTTAGTGGTTGAATGAGTAGACTGACTGTATTTCCTATGCAGGAGCTCAATAAGGTGCTGGAATGGGCATCATGCTTTGAAAGCTAATTTGGTTCTACAGTCAAATAATGTGAGACAGATATTTTTTGCTTGCATCAGGTTTTTTTGTACTGCCTTATATGCATTTAAGATTCCTTTTTTTATTTCCTAGTTTTGTTACCTAATCTGCAT